>NC_134185.1:23074879-23404600 GCF_964188355.1 Buteo buteo
TGTCAGATATTCCTTTTCATGTGTGCAGTTTATCTCAAATCTTTGCCTTCTTATCCCCTAATCAGGAAGGGACTAAAATTCTGATTAATGTCTCTGTTACACAGGCGTTCATTAGTGTAATTCTTTCTTTGCCTATATCCCTCAATCACCTTTGAAGTGATTCAGTTGCACAACTAAAGCACAGAATATGAATATATTACAATACGGTGGCTTCAGTAGATCTCTCTCATCTGACTTCAGGACATGCTCTATCCTGAGGCAGACTTTAAGTATCCTCAGATACTCTTCCCAAGTGGCACGAGGAAAAAGTCCCTTCAGACCTTTTCCAGATGAAAGTGGGGCAAGGTCCTTACTTAGTGCTTGATTAGCTCATTCCCTGTTCTTCTTCTTTTCTTTCTTTCTTCCCTCCTCCCCCTCCCCAAACACGCATCAGCTTTTCTCTGCCATCAACAAAGCTGATGTATGAACTGAAAATGGAGGAAAGCCTAATTAGAGGAATAGGCCCCTGGCTGGTAATTAAAATGTGCACCTTGATCCATTATACTAGGTTCTGGCTTTGAACAGTATACATTTATTTATACTCATGGAATAAATAAAGATAGAGCTCCTTTTGCATGGCAAGACCTACCAATGAGCTTGTATTTATTTACTGTTTCTTATTTTATTCACATCAGTGCTCATTTTACAGATATTTGAGTTGAGTGTATTCCATATAAGTATACCTACCTACCTGACTGTTACTTACCACCCTTTACTTTTGTACATGCAAGCTACACACCTTTCTTCAGTTTCTCCTAAATACACAAGTACTGATACAATTTAGAATGTGATATTTGACCCAGACTAGTAATGTTAAAATAATTAAGCACTGCTTCAATGCAAAAGATAGTTCTCATACAGAGTCAGCAAAATTGCAAGAAGTAACAGGATTATGCCTGTTCAAAAAAAACCAGAAATATGAAACAGGAGCTAAAATAGCACCAGTGATCACTCCTGTACCACTCTCTGTCTCTGACAGAAGAGTTGCTGCTTCATTCCCCCTGATTAAAAAGGAAGGCTTGAACAAGGACTCAGATGACCTTTATTTTTAATCAGGGGAAACAAACAAACAACTTGGAGAGCAGCTGTAGCACATAATGGCAGCACATGGCTCCCAGCCTCTAAGAGTCTAGCTGGCTAGGCAGACCTAGGTAGAAATACACAGCAGAGCTCTGTAACTATTAATTTGAGTAAAGGTATCTAGTAGATCCCAGTGAGAGTTGACTAGCCCTGACTCAAAGGCTATCAGTGAAATATAACTGAAGCCCCAGGACACAACTGGAAAGATGTGAAAAGTTACAAGAATGAAGAAAATACTTAACTATCCATTCACTGTAAACAGCATGAAATAATACAAGGTTATACAGTTAAACTGTCACTACCTAGGTTATTAATCTGCTGAAAAAATATGATATAGCGAAGAAAAACACTTCAGTGAGAGGACAAGCAAATTTAGATTTATCAGTGAAGTCAATTACCAGATCTGCTCTGGGAGACAGCAGCTGAGAAGCACAAGAAGAATTTCTTATACCAACTCTGCTGGACCTGACCTTGAAAGTACTTCTCATCCATTTTGGGACAAAATCTAACTGGTGAGCATAAAGACCTTTAGATTTATTTGCTACACTGTGTCCTGAATTAGCCAGTCACAGTGACATACCGAATCTTATCCGAGGGACAGCAAGTAGGCAGCGAGCACTGGGCTGTGCAGCTGCAATTTTAAATGTATTTTCAGTTTTCTGGCAAGAACTCTCTTCCTCCTCCACACTGCCATGCTTCATGTTTTGTTAAGCCTCAGAGCACATCAGAGTTTATATATAAATGCAACAACATGTTAAATATCTACATGGACTAACTCTTGGCGTGAAGAGAACAGCTCAGGCACTAATAAAACAGGGAAACTGCCACTGAATAGAACAGGCTAGCACAGCAATCAGAAATACCAAACACCTCTGAAAAACTCTGCACCTGAACTGCAAGCCCTTCTGAAGCTGAGCTATCATGGTCCAGGGCACTGGGAGGTGATGCCACATTTAAGTCCGAAGTAGCATGGTACCACTGCTTCTTTGGGTTCATCCTCAATGGCAAAGCCTGCAGCAACTCCTGTAGGCGAGGAATATCCTGGTCAGATATCCTGCTGAGTATCCACATACGCTGTGGCACAAGTTGGAACCTGACGTCTTAAAATAACTTTCAGTTAGCCAATGACTGGTATCATAGCCCTGCGCAGGCAACCAGCTACCCTGTACTGGCAAGAGTTCTGCAAGAACCGGGAGCCACTACATTAAGGGAAACAGCTAAACTCCTGAGGGCAAGAGAGACATGCACTGTCTAGTTCCCACTTATTTTTGCAAACATTAGAGATGCTATACTACTATATCAGTTTGTACAAGCATCACGTGAACCATTGCTTTACTGGGATCCATTACACAGCAAAGGTATCCAAACCCAGCTATATGTTTCCTTCTATGTTGACTGGAATACGCATAGCTGCGAGGACAAAAATAACTCTCAGCAGCAGATATAGCATCCCCAGAGACAGCTAATCTTAAGTGCTGCTTTTTCTGTAGGTTTCCCAGACCACAGTCTTTTAGCATGACTTTTATGGGAGGTAGCTTATAGTAGTAATTCAACTCTACTTTTTACTGTTTTAATGAAGAATCACAGGAACTAGGTAAATATTTGAATGGATATGGAAATTAAGGCAAAGAATGAAACTAAATCAGTCACATTGTTATCATTAGCTCTTAAGAAGTGTCAATCAGTTTAGGTCAAAATAAACACCACTTTTTGTTACCACCAGTAAAATCACTTTATAATACCATGTAGTAATGCAATTACTACCTATTAAACAGTGTTCTTTTCTCCAAGTCTAGCTGTAAACTTGCATAGACGTTACAGTCTAGTGTGCAAGTTATAATGAGGGGTTTTTTTTCTTATTTAGATAAAAGAAGTGCTCAGAAATTTTCATGTACAGATTCAAAAGGCAGCTACAATACAAAAATTTGTCAAGACTTATGCACTGGTCATGTGTATTTTTTCCTTCTAAAGGGGGAGGAGCAGGGAGAAAAAGAAAAGGGAAAAATCTGTATACCTTTCTAATAGGTTATACAAGGAAAAAATTCAGGTGTTCTTCAGTTCATTCCTTGAAGTTACTCCACACCACCCCAAAATGTTGTGCCTATGCTATGTTCAAATAAGGGAAATGAAGGAAAAGAAAGATCTTGACCGTATACTTGAACTCAATTCTACAAAGAAGAGTAGGAGAAATGCCCTCAAGTTAAATGAATTACACCTGTGGCTAAGAGTGAGCAGTAGGAAAGAATAGAGATGGTTAAAGCTGTGTAAACCTGTGGGCTTGGCAGCTTTAGTGCTTCAGCTAAATGCCTTTAGCTGGGAAATTATCAACCAAAAAAAATTCTGCTGTTTATTTTACTGATAAAAAGAGAGATGGCATACAGATAAACAGTTGAATACTAAATATGTAACACTCCTATTAGTTATAATCATCTAATTCCATCAACTTTGATAAAAAGTTCTGTACACAAACATATGTAGGTCCTTGCTGCATATTTTGCAAACGCTAATTACATAATTGTAGCAAAATTCATTTTTGTGCAAAACACTTTGATCTGCTACGGTGGTATGTCAAAATGCTGACCTCAGGCATTTTGGTCAGCCTGTGGCAGACCTATGTCTCATGGCTTCATTTCCTCTTCACCAGACCTTTAAAGTTAAGAATAGACAAAAAGGTGAAATGAGCATAAAATTTCAAGTGAAAATGACAAACTGATAATGGATGAACAGTGTGTATCAGGATTTGTTACAGCATTCACTGTAGTATGTGTCCTAAATTTCCAGTGTAGAGCTGAATCTTTGAATGGGTGCAAATCAAGGCTTCTACTGCAGAAAATTGATCACTTTTTCTGTTTAACCCTTCTGTATATAAACTGTATCAACTGCATGAGTGAGACTGTTTCTTGTTCCTCTATGTTTAGGAGGGTAGTCAGGATTAGAATGGGTTAGTTTAAGTCAATAGCTTTAATAAAATACAAATTTTTCCCTAGGGTAGGAAAGTAGTCTGTTCAATGCCTTATGCAGCTCATTTATCAAGAATGATAATAAAAAATGTGACCCATATCACTGGTTAAACAACTCTTCTCCCTCCATTCCAACAAATGAGTAAAATGGATATTTGCCAATATCACTTTTACAGCACAAGGAAGTAGGAAGTCTACAGAGTAGACCAGGAATAATCATTCAAAATGTTAGAAGCGGCTAATTGATAAGGACCCCACAACATACTTCCAAGCAGGGTGAAATACCATAAAAAAAGTTAGACAAACTCCCACTGATTTAATAAGGTCTGAAAAGACTGGAAAACAGCCAGAATAAAGCTATTATTTAATAAAGGGACTAGCACTGTTTTCTTTCTTTTTTTTTTTTTCCCAAGTTTCAATTTAGTGAAGGTAGTACAAAGATTCCTAAAGGTTTTAAAAGGATTAATTCATGAATATATCCATCTGGTCAGTGTTCTTAATGAAGAAAAGGAATTACTTTATTGAATCTATGAACTCAGCTTGAAAGTGATGGTAAAACTTTGAGTCTCCATACATCTAAATGAGAGTGCTAATTTACCTGAGCACAACAAAGGTTTGGAGTCTAATAAAAGAAAAACAATTGTATTATGAGCATATTACATAGAAATATCTTCCCAATAAAATTTAAAAAATAGGCTAGTAAAGGGCTGACATAAAAGTTGAAGTCTGACACTAGAATATTCAGATCAGTCATACAGTTAAATATTTGTAATGTAAGGCTGTAACCAATGACTCAAACAAGTTACCAAGGGAGGTGGTAACTTCTCAATCTTGTGGGAGCAATCCGTCTTACCTGTCTTAAACACTTATTTCAGAATGGGATGGATCACCTTCTGAAGAAGACTGTAATACCAGTGAATATAGAGCCCACAGAGGCCAGAGGGAAGCCCACATGACTAATTTAGACTACGTGCCCAATTTTTAAGTAACCATAATTCTATGAAACAGACCAAAGTCCTCACGAGACAGGTACCTAAAAATATGCTGTAACTCAAACAAAAACACCTTGTTTTGCTGAAGGGAGAAGGCAATGCACTATGTCATCTGTTAGTGGCAAGTCAGCTTAGATAATAACAATAATCCCTTTTTTATTTCAAGAGCTTTATAGGGGTGGTTCATCAGCCATCAGTGCCATGCTCAACACTGCACAGTATACTTCTACCAACAAACAGGGAATGAGATACTAAGACAGATCAGATAAAGAATGAGCAATATTATACTCAGACACCTAAAATATGACAGTTATAGGAGATTTGGTCTTCAGTTTTGATAAGGATCATTTAAAATTGAAAAGTTTTAGAAAGGAAAGAAGTTGTTCTCACCAGGCAACATTTTCAAGTAGATAGTATATTATATGGAGCAAACCAAGCATTTGGGCATGAGGACCTTTCAGGTCTGAAGCAGAAAAAAACAAACATTAAAGATAAATACAATTTGAGAACAAACTGGTTTAGATTTAATTAGATATTATATCTGCAAGACCATCTGAGAGAAAAAAGAGAAAAGGGGATCTTAGCATGGAAGTGGGGGAGATCAGATAGTTATCTGCCAAAGAGGGGGAGAAAGTCAGCTAAAATATAGGTTAGGTGCACATTGTGCATGAGTGTGTGTGTGTGTTTGGGGGGAGGGGGGAGACATTACTTATGCACTAGAACCAGTATTCCTATTGCAGCCATGATTTTTGCTATTTCATAAAATTATGAACATAGTTCTGAGGTTCATCTTTGTAAGTTATTTTGTCAAGATCTAGACTGAGATGATCAAGAAATTATTTTCTCGGAAACATTTTTCCTATACTGATAGCTGGGTCATTCCATCCTTTATTGATTGCCTATATGAGTTTATTCTGGTGCATAATGGTTGTTTATTTCCACACACATAATTTCAGTAACAGTACTGAGTACATGGGATGAAATATAATAACCTTCAAGAAATGAAAGTAAAGAATCTGAGGATTTTGATGGCTCTGCTGCAGGGAGTATTTTTGAGGTGGTTGTCGAGTTCTTTGGCAAGCTTAAATTATTACTTCAGGCACAACCTGGATTCATTCAGTGCACATCAGACTCTGGAGACCTTGTTTCAAAAGATGAATTTAGTGACAAAGCTGTTGGAAGAATTCATTTTCCAGCACAGATTCTGGTGTGCGTCTGGGGGAGTGGCAGCAGTGTGAGGACGTGGGGTTCTTCTTGTGTTGAATCAAATTCTAACATGGTTCAAAACAGTAAAACACCTTTAAAATATTAATCTAATTCTCTGGTGGAATGCTTCTACTAGGTATGAGCTTTTTTAGATTGTGGAGGTGTGTACCTCATGTTTCCCTCAGGGGAAACGTGATGTGATCAGAGTTGCTGACTGCGTTATAGCTTCTTTTGGCTTGATGAAGATGGCTGCTGGCTTTATAAGGGTGAGAGATGGGTGGGCTTTGAGTTTTCTGCATGTTGTAGTTTTCAAGTTGCCACTTATTTAATATAAACATGGTCTAGGAAAGTAACTTTCATATTGTGGTATTACAAAACCAGTTTGATAAAGGGTCATTGATTGTGTTTTAGAAATTGGTAGGACAGGCCAGGTTTCCAATCCAGATGAGGATAAATCAAATGGGTATTTTAGGTATCACATAGACTTGGCAATTGAACTATTTAAAACCTCCCCAAGTTTGCACATTAAAAGATTGGCCTAGTTTAATGCCTGTTATCTAGAGGTCGTGTTCATTATTGAAAGTAAAGTTGTTGGTGAAGATGAAGAGAATGATAATAATGACATCCTTGACTTCATGCTATGAATATTGGTCTTGCTATTTGAAGTATTCACGACAGGGTGTGTTGCACAAAGTTCTGAGATGTTAGTGGATGGGATGGCATGAAAGTGTTTCACAGCTGATGGAAGAAAACAGCTGCATCTTAGAGAAACCTCGTAGTGCAGGTGAGCAAGGGTCTGAGAGTGGTTTACTCATGAATGGTGTTTCAGAGAAGTTCATCTAAATATTATCAGCTTGCCAGAGATCTTTTTTAGTGATCATATTAAAAACTCCTGTAGGGGACTGGGCTTTATATTTTTTCTTGGAACTGAGACACTTCTCCAAACTGAGACTTTAATGACATGTTTGGGTTCTAAACCGAAGAAAGCAGCATCTGCCTTGAGACATTGCCAAATTACCTCTCACACTGCTGGTCTGTGGGCGCAGAACTGTTTCTTATAGTGTTTTCCTCACCTGACCTGTCAACCTATTTTCTCTGTAATAACTGGTTCATGTTCTTAAATTAATATTTTTTGCAAATTCCCACTGTTATTTGTTAATGGTACAATGGTAAAGTTATCACCTCTGTAAAATTTTCTTTGGTTCTTTCTTTGCCTAATCTATTTGTAAAAAGCAATCAAGCAATCGTTTGGCTTTATTAATCCTTTAGAAATATAATTCCAGGTATCTAAATTAGTTAAACATTGGACATACAAATGAAGAGAAATACTCTAACATGAAGTTTAATACTTGCTAATATTTGAGAGAGTTGTTAGAAGTTGTACACATTTAATTTAAAAGCTTTGGACAAAGTAAAATGGCAAGAAGTAGAAACTTTATGAAATTTTTTGGGAACATTTATGTTTTGAACAGAAACAGCATCACTCTGTTGTTGTGCCATTGATCACATTGATACACCTATCAATTCCTATGTCCTATTCATAAAGAAAAAAGGAAGAAAAAGCCCACTAATTTCTCAGTATTGTATACTAAGAAATATTTACTCCTTGAACCTTGTTGAATTACTGGTGGCCCTGAGTCATGATACCTGTCTACCTCTAGTTTACATGTTTAATTACAAATCAATATATTTGTGTCCAACCCCAAAATCTAAACATCACCAAGTCTTATAATACCCAGATTTCCTTATTTCTGTACCTGTAAATAAATTGGCACTTGTTTAACTACCAAATTTGGTTATTAAAAGTGACCTATGTATTCATAAAATGAATGCGTCACTCAGAAAAATCAAAATCCTGTATATGTTTTTTGTATACAGCCCAGTTCAGGCTGCCATTGACTTCAATGGGCCTTGGACTAGGAAACCTCTTTGTTGAATATCTTTTTTCCATGTGACTCATTTGAAAACTATTTACAACTAAGCATTTTCATTTTGCATTGCCTTCTATGAACATCTTGATGAGAATTACCTAAGTACAGCACATTGATGCCCCAGGAATGTGTAAGGCTATAAAAACATTTTGCTTTCATTTGTGAGTCTGAGAGATGTTGGGGTCCTAGTTACATCATGTGACTAAGTGATAGGAGATGCTTCTGGTCCCATAAATTTGGACGCTGACAGCATGCTGCTGTCAGCATTGCTAGGGCATAGCACAGTTTAGCTGTAGGATTTGAAACAGAAAACATAAAACGTGAGTTGAGTGTTTGGAGCTGTCCCTTAGTAAAGTTGAAGCAAACTTATGGAGCACTTTTTTGTCAGCCTTTTATTTATTTTTTCATTTGAAGTTTTCCTCTGCCACAAATGAGGTTGCTTAATTGCTGTAGTATTTTCCAATAGATGCATTATCACCCAGCCTTTCTAAAGACCATGCAAACTGTAGATGGCCTCTTATTATAATGGCAGACACGTTAAACTTTTCCATTTTTCTTGTTTTTTTCTAACTATTTTTTCAGTTTTGTTCAGATTTGCTCTCATTTTTCTCTCTGCCCCTCCCACTAATTTTTTTTGTCCAGTCTACCCTATTCCTGCATCTCTGTTCTGTCATATCTTTACCCTGCCAGTCCAATTCAACACAGGCTCCCTGTTGGATCAGAAGACCTCTCATCCAGAGATTTGCTGTTCTCTCCTGACAAGCTGGCAGTCAAAGCTTCCTCTTTGTGAATAATGCTGTGCATTAGTTTAAATCTGATAGATCCTTTCTGCCAGAGAGCCTTCATCAGGATAATGTGTCTCTTTTCTCTCATCTCAGTCATCTGCTTCCTCTGCATGTCCTATTGCATTCACAAGCCTCAGCAGGCTGTACTCAAGTATCTTGGCTATGGACCTCATGTCCTGCAGGGAGAGGAATCACTGTGTCCTAGCTTGCTGCATCTCTTATTGCAGGCTTGAGTTTCAGTAATCAGGACACAGCTTGTGCAAGATGACTTGTATTTCAGTTTCTTCTAGATGAGTAAAGTTCAGAATAAAAGTAGAGTACAAACCCTAAACCTTCTTAGGAGTACAGAATGAAGTCATATTATGGACGACTCTGTGTAACTTACTAGTTCCCAAATATTCTCCTCATGTCTTTAGAAGTCTTCTCCCCTACTGTTGTACTCCCTGTCTATTTGGACCAGCATCTGTGGAGGACTCATGATCCATTCTTTTTAACGGTACAAACTGAGCAAAGTAAGAAACAAATACTTCACTTATATCATGAAAATTCAAAGTAGCTCTCTCCCTATTGATGAATTATATCCATTCTGGTACTATCACTCAGTACATTCGGATCCACTAGTCTCTACATAAAGAATTAGTGTGGAAGTAATAGTCTGTAATACTCTAAATGTTCTAGTCTAATGGACTGGGAGAATGAAGGTAAAAGGCTATATTTTTAGTATGGAAAGCTGTTCCTTCTTTTTGAGTTCTATCTTCCCATGTTGCAGAAATGCTCAATCTAGAGTATTTTCACCAGCAAAACTCACATGTAATTGCTATTGTAGGTTATACTTTACAGTCATTATCTATTTGTTTTGCTCCTGTATTTTTGGTTTACACCATGTCTGCTCAGTTTTATTGTACCTTAAATCAATTGAACAACATCCTGTCATGTTTCCCCCTCCATGTATTGTTTCTCTGTTCTTAAGAGCTGCACAATCTTTTTAATGTTGCCTTTCCATTCTCTTCTGCTTCCTCCACACCTCTTCTCTGCTCAATTCCTCCTGTACCATATTTGTTATAGGAAAATCTCCAAGCTAAGTCCCCAAATATTATTTAGAATTTTATTGTACTTTAAGTACTGAACTTGGAGCTTGTGCTTTAATTTCATTTAATAAACAAGCTGCAGCTTTCTGCCATTGGTCATTACCTTTGCTGAAATTGTCTTAGGGTCTGGCTGATAATGAAGTAGTCTATAATAGTGTTCACCATGCTTTCTTGCGATGTTGTCAATCAACTTCATCATAAAGTTTGCTGCTTTTCCAGGGCTAATTTATATTAACATCCATCATTTTTTCTTTCAATTTGACTTGCACCTGTTTATGTCCAGCCACTGCACTCTGTTCAAGTTGGGTTATACAATGTCAATTTCTAATCTAGTGCTTTATTAAAAGCCTTGTTATAACTGCATGATGTAGAAACTTTACAAGAAAATGTGAATGATGAGGCAGCTATTAAATTCAGGCTTCAAAAATAAAAAGATTTGTTTGTCCTTACTGAAAGATCTCAAATTTTTCTTCTCCTGGTAATTATTCAATAACAGCACCCAGAGAAGGAGCAACAGGAAACTCTGAAGGGTACCTAGAGTCTGGTACTTATCTGAGCTGAACCTTCAGAGTACACATCACTGCTTAAGAGCTTCTATTTTAATCTAAAAAAATCCCATACAGTGTACCTAACAAGTGACTGACTAGGGCAGTCACAAGTGAGCATTTCTTATGAATTCACTGAGGAATCTACTCCATCTTACGTTTGCCAGCAGAAAAGAAGTTTCATTTTAGATATTGACTGGAGATTGTTTGACACACTGCTATTCATGCCGTATACAGAGCCTCAACCTGGACCAAACAATAGTTTGCAAAATGTTTCTAAAGGTTGCATACAGAATGTGTACAATGCATTTGGAAAAGCTGCAGAACTTCACTGTGTTTTCTTTCCCCTCTATCAGCACACGGGCTAAAGGAGTCCAGAGATAGAGAGGCACAGCTTGTTTATGCCCTGGCAGCCCTTGCAGTTCAAGTTACCACTCTGATCTCTCACTGTATGCTAGAGTCTTTGTGGGTGTTATTTTTCACTAGAAGACACACTTTCTTCAAGACTGTAGTATTAGTTCCTCCTTTGGCCCCTGTACTGATCTATGGCTACAATGCAGCCTTTTAAATGAATGAAGGAATATGCTGGAGAGCTGGGTATTTAAGAGGTTTTATGCTCAGTTTATAGATTTACCACTGTGTTTTGCAAGGAAGTCTTTACTGTTATCAATTTTAGTAATGCTTACCTTAGGTTAAGGTACAATGCAAACAACTCTTATTGCAGTATCACGGTGTGCTGATTTGGGCTGGGATAGAGTTAATTTTCTTCATAGTAGCTAGTATGGGCTATGTTTTGGATTTGTGCTGAAAACAGTGTTGATAACACAGGGCTGTTCGTGTTACTGCCGAGCAGTGCCTACCCAGAGCCAAGGGCTTTACTGCTTCTCCCCTAACCCCACCAGCGAGCAGGCTGGGGGGGCACAAGGAGCTGGAAGGGGACACAGCCGGGACAGCTGACCCCAACTGACCCAAGGGATACCCCAGACCATAGGACGTCATGCTCAGCATATAAAGCTGGGGGAAGAAGAAGGAAGGGGGGATGTTCGGAGTGATGGCGTTTGTCTTCCCAAATAATGGTTACACGTGCTGGAGCCCTGCTGTCCTGGAGATGGCTGAACACCTGCCTGCCCATGGGAAGGGGTGAATGAATTCCTTGTTTTGCTTTGCTTGTGTGTGCGGCTTTTGCTTTACCTGTTAAACTGTCTTTGTCTCCACCCACAAGTTTTCTCACTTTTCCTTTTCCAATTCTCTCCCCCATGCTGCTGGGAGGGAGTGAGCAAGCAGCTGTGTGGTGCCTAGTTGCCAGCTGGGCTTAAACCATGACACACAGTTACCATTCACATAAGTTATTGATGATTTTGTAAAATGGGTGAAAAAGTGAAAATTTGCTTAATCTACATATGCTTCTTGTTAGATCAGAAGATGTCTCAGGTTCGGATGCTGTTCTGCTCTGACAAGGCGATCTCTTAGGTCCTTCCTGCCAGAGAGCCTTCATCAGCATAATACTTCATCTTAGTGGAATGTCTTAATTTTTAAGTCAATTTCCACTTCGAAGTGTCCCAGAAAATCAGATACATATTAATTTTTCTGAGAATAACCCTGTTTCCTCCTTGTTGAAATCATAGGCTAGCCATATATCTTCATTATAATAAAAATTATTTTATTTCCTTGAAGACACAATACCTTCTTGTTAGGCCAATATGTTGTCTTGTGGTACTTGACTGAGGAGCAGTAACTGTTGTCTGGAATTTTGGTGACTCACTGGCATGTTTTAGTGTAAGAAGTCTTACATCAGATGTTGTGTTCTGTCACTTAAACATCTAGATGGGATAAACACATATATCTTGCACCTTGATTGAGAGCAGATGCAATGGTCATTAACCAGTTTAGAGACTGCAGTTCACCCACTGATCACAAGCCTCTATTCTAAACACAATGTAGCTATGCTCAGTCATTCTTTTCTTTTCATTTCTGTATAGCATAAAAGCAGAATATTCCAACAGAAAAGAACTAACTGCCTTCAAACAACCAAAAGATAATAGTATTTCAAACAGATTAATGCTAAGCTCTGTTTTAAAAGAACTTTATTATCCCAAATAATCATTTTATTCGTTTGCTTTGGATAGATACTTTTAGAAAGTGGAGGAGTATAATATTCATTTACATTTGAAGTTCTGATGATTTTACACAGCTTAAGTTTCTCTCTCCAGCTACAAAGGCTATATCTTGACAATGATAGATAATTTTGTTTGTAAAATCAGCTAGCAGCATAGATGATGTTTACAGATGATATCTAACTACTGTCCCAAATTCATAATGAAAAATAAGGAAAGAAGCATAAAAAATGGCAGCAGTATTTCAATTTCCAATATAAATAGTCCAAGAAACAACATTTAGCCCTTCTTGAAAAGGTATTATCAGCATGAAGTCTTAGCTTAGATTTCTTCTCTTGTATAATCAATATACAGTGCAGCACAATTATACTGGATTACCCTGCAGAAATCTTCATTAACATTTTTCAAAAGCCTTTTGGACAAATTACCCCATTTGTAGTGTGCATCCATTTGCTTCAATTTAATTTACTTACATTGGTTGCTCCCTGTTTCTTGGCAGAATTAATAGTCACCAGAGTTCAGTAGCTGTGTGCTCTCAACTAGTTATCACTGTGCTGTAGACAGTGCTCAGGTTCTGTGATTTGTTTTTTTGTTGTTGTTTTTGTTTGTTTGTTTGTTTTTGGTTGGTTTTTGTTTTTTGTTTTTTTTGTTTGTTTGTTTGTTTCTTTGTTTTTTTCTTTTTTCATTTTTTTTCCCAGGATTCTTGAAATCCTTTCTTTTCTTCCATGTGCCTGCTGTCAAGGTTGTGAACCCAGCATTGCTATTCCAGCTTGCACTATTTCTCCTTCCCCTTTCATTCCTAACAAGAGAATGAGTCTTTTGTGGACCTAAGCTTCATTACTATCCAGCTTCATTGAGATGCGATAGTATTCAAATCCCATTTTTCTCCTCTGCAAGTGAAACAATACAGTTGGCTTGTTTGACACAGGCAATGTGCTTCTCTGTCCCACGTGATTTATATTCTTCTCAAATAGGGCAATGCTGAATACCAATATCGCACAATTCCTCTTATTAGCTCTTCGAATGAAACACAGTTCTAAAAGGGACTGGGATAACAGCCACATGCTGCTGCTCTTCAGCCACAGGCAGGGCTAGAGCCACACAGCCTAAAGACTCAGATTAGGGTGGGGAATCTCTGGCAGAAAGAGGACAAACCTCTGTACATACATATAGCCAGGAAAGAAGGTGAATCGATTAGGAACTACTTATTGGATGGGTTTTGGACCTGCCATAAAACAAATGGTTCTCTTTTTACTATCCTAGACTATCTTTCAGGATGAGGATAAACACCAATCACACCCAAAAATGATTAAAGAAGTTTTAATATTACTAAGCCTTCTAGCCAATGTCTGCCCCCAAAAAAGAAAAAGAGATTTACTTCAGTGCTAGTTTGTAATATTAATTAAATTGTATTCTCATTTTAGTGGTTTTTTTTCCTGATCTATCTAGTAGCCATTCCTGCCTGCAGCAGCTACAGAATAGGTCTTGTGTAAGTTAAATGCTCCACCAACCTGTCTTTTAAAGTACAGACTTTACCTTAATGATTGATTGGTAGTGGTCTTCTAACATAATGATAATAATTTGAGCCCTCAAGAACAATCCTGACTAGCTTCAAATGAAAAGTGATGCACTCAGTAACTCCAAAGTCAGGAGACAATAGCTGGCTGATGCTTTTTCCTTCATAATCAACTTCCTATGGAAAGTACCATAAAAGTTTCATTGGTTAAAACTAGAAATGGCCAGAGCCAGTCTGAATTATAGATACTAAACCAAATAGTTCATGTTAACACTAATACTGGAGTACCAACATTGGTATCTTGGCATGTAAGTTGGATTTTCCTGGGAGAGGGGGAGAAAATAGGGAGCCATAGAGGATATAGAGTTCTAATAAACCTAGGAATAAAAAGAAAACAGCTGTCCTTACATTTAAAAGAAGGTGAAATAGAGATATAGAAGACTTAGAGAAAGTGAAGAATATGTAAAGTGATTTGTGGGGCAAAAGAATAAGTCAAAGGAACAGAAAAGAATGAAAGACACTGAGAAGGGAAAAGAAAAAAGAAACTGAAGAGCTTTTTGATATCAATCTAATTCTCATATCCCCTCATACTCCCATCACCTACTTTTTTGAATTTATTATTTTTTCTAAGTTTGGAATATAAAAGGTTGACTCAGTACATAGGCATTTCTTGGGGGTTTTTGTTTTGGTTTTTTTTTTGTTTGGGTTTTTTTTTTGTTTTTTTTTTTGTTTTTTTCTAATTACATACAATGACATTATAAATTTGGTGTCACTGCCAAGAAAAGTTCTCTTCAATACTGTTATGTCTCTGCCTCACTGTTAGGACTGTTTGCGAAGAGGTAAGCAGAAATTCTATTTTCAGGACTTCATATATATGTGTGTGTCTTTATGTACAACATATGTATATATGAATAAATACATTAAAATAATATTTGCATAATATTTATGTATGAAAAACATGAACTCTAAATGGAATGAAATAATGATTCAAAGTAAATTAAAGAGTCATTACTATATCTGGAAGGGATCTGGAAAGATATTTTATTCAATGCATTGTAATATAAATTACTGGATTATTTTTTGTAATAAAGATTTGACAGCTTTTGGTGGGGAAATTCAATTAGTGCTCTAGTCCAATATCTGAATATTTCCCTTGGACTGAACAGTTCAGTAAACTGCACAAGGAGTAAAGCAATACTGGGCACAGGTGGCACAGTTATCCCTATGCTTGTGACACTTATGATGTGATTTGAAAAATCTCAGCTACTACTGCAGTGCTAGGTATATTAATATTTCATATTTATGTAGCATCAACATATCTCAAAGCACCCAGTAAATGTTCAAAGGATATACCACCTTTTTGCAGGTGGGGAAGCCACTGTGCAGAAAGGTTATGATTACAAAGCAATTTGATGATACACCCAGGAACAGAAATGATTTCTGGTCACTTGTGTTAGACAGTCCTGCACCATTTTAATTTTCCATTAGCATCTTTGGGTTGTTCATTTTTGGCCTAATTTCATTCCCAGTTTCCTCTTTATTTTGCAACATCCAGCTTATTTAAAATAGTTGAGCTCACTCATGATAGACAACTGTTCATTCATCACCATTTAACTTCTCCTGTTCTGCAGAAACTATCTTTTCTCCTTTTTGTATTCCGAAGTGGTTTTTTTCTTCCTAGCCATTTTCATATAGTCTCCATGAAAAGCCAAATGTAATCAGAAAATTAAGTGTAAACTATAAACCTCTTCAAAATGATGCTTACCAACAGATAATGACCAGCTGGGTATTTATTGATGGCAAGAATAACGGAAAAAAAAAAGTTAATGCATTGAAACATCAGCTCTTCAATAACAGAATTTGAAGTGATCATTGGTATTTCAAATCTGTAGTTAAAGTCTTGCTTTTCTTCTAATGTTTAATTTTACTAATATGTTGTTAGAAAGTTTGTAAATGATGTGATCAGGAATTTATCTTCCAGCAATCAAATACTATGAGGTGTTATTTTGATATAATAAAGGATAATATAGGATCTCAAAGTTTTAATGTAATTTGAAGTTTGAACAGCTTGGATTTATATTGAAACCTAAATATTTTGGGCTTCTAAATCATAGAGATTTAAATCCAAATACAAATGGTTTATTAATTAGAAATCATAGTCTGTGTTTAATATCTTATTTTTGCAAGAGAAAGGAGGGGACTTTTCTACATGGTCTATAACCTTGCAAAGAACTCTTACAAAATCACATCCAGACCATAACTTAAAAATGCCATTTGTGATATAATAATGCCAGAGTTCTCATTCATGTCTTTATTTCCTAAAGTCTGAATTGTTGCTAAAGGCTGTGAAGAAAACTTCCTATGAAATTAGGTATCATTCAGATGGGACAAATGCCTATATACCTATCTTAACAACATATATGAAGGGAAAATATAAGTGCTTTGAAATACATATTTTTAAATATTATGTCTTAAAATAGATTGTGTTTTTAAACAGGTGCAGAGTGACAATATTTCAACACAACAGCGTCCTGGGCTGCCTTAGGAGAAGCGCTGCCAGCAGGTTGAGCAACCTGATCTTTGCCCTTTTCTCAGTACTGGTGAAACGCATCTGGACTGTTGGGTCCAGTTCAGGGGATCCTCAGTTCGAGCGAGAGATGGACATACAGGAGTGAGTCCAGTAGAAAGGACATGAATATGATCAAGGGACTGGGGCATCTGGCATATGAGGTGACAGACTTTGAGAACCCAGAATATTTAGCCTCAAAGTGAAAAGGCTCAGGGTGATGGTGGGATTTTATCCATGTGCCTAAGTCTGTAATAGAATTAAGTCAAGAAGACAAAGCTCCTTCTCAGGGCTGTGGGTACAAAGTGAAAACCAGGCAATTCTGTTTAAACATAAGAAAAGCATTTTTTACTTTGAAGGTAGTCAAACACTGGATTGGTTGCCCAGAGAGGATTTGGAGTTTCCATACTTGGAGATGTTCAAAACCCAAGTGGGCACAGTCCAGAGTAACCTGCTATAGCTCACCCTGCTCTGAGCAGGGGGATTAGATCAGACGATCTCCAGAGATGCCTTCCAGCATCAACTATTCTGTGACTCTGTGGGGCTATTTTTTACTTCAAATTGTATACCAAACTTGTTCTCACGTTGTTCTGGTATAGAAATGTATTAGTTCATCTCTTGAGATGGGTTAAGTGTAATTTTTTTTTTATTTTTATGTGTATATACTGCAACTGAGTGCAATACAGTGGTTATGCAGCAGGAAGGGTAAGGGAAAGATGGAGAAAAAATCACAGCCAACTACATAAAACATGGATCATACTAAGTCTGGGGAAAGAGATGAGGGAGAATCCTATTCCCCAGTTCAGCACCCACATGCTAGTAATGTAAATATACTCAGGTACCAAGCATTAGGAATCAACAAGCAAGGAAAAAAAAAAAAAAAAAAAAAAAGCTGCAGTACGTGTTATAAAAAAGCATACAGCTGCACAATGTCATCATATTGGACCCAACTGATGAAATCCAAAGAACAGCAAATATTCAGTGGTATTCTGAGCTTTTGAAGTACATGATTAGGAAACAAAGGAAAATGATCCAAGTGATTTAATAAGAGAAGAAGTAGACAGAGGTAACCTGTACAGTGCTGCTTATACTACTGCCTCATTTGTGATACAATTTCATAATCCTTTAATTTTTCAATGTTCTTTGAAAGGTCATGTAGAAGCTGTAGTCAGTTTAAAGTAGGTTGTTCCTTCTGTTGGAATTTGTTCTTCAAGGAACATTCAAAGTTACAGGCTTTTTAAAAATACTTTCTCATAGAACCCGGTAAAATACAGGAAAAATGTCTCTTAAGATTCTATCCATTCAATGACTGTACTCAGAACTGGATACTGTTAAAAAAGAGGAAAAATGAAAAAGGCGATACATTTATTTTCATGTCCTAATTTAAAATACTTACATCTGTCTAATTGTAATTCTTGGACAGACAGTAGTATTGAGAAATCAGTCATGATTTCCTCTTGAGTTACACAAGGGAGCTTGCTAACAAGATCTGATATCCCAACTAATATAACTGTATTTGGAAGTAATGCTTGACGAGCATTCATATTCACAAACTCCAAATAGCATGGTTTGTCTTCTGGAAACCCTTTGGAAAAGTCTGGAGGTGTATTTGCTGAAATATGTTCTGGGAGTGTACACGGTCAATAAAATTCTACAGAGAGGGGCAGAGTTCGCTATCCATAAAATTTGTTCAGAAAACTTTAGGGGAAAAAGAAGACTGAACATGGAATATTTTTGGCCAGGGACATTGACACTGTTGAAAATATGTGGCAACCCAGCAATTCCTTTTCAACCTTGTAACTTCAGCTGTGTCTAAGCTGGAATTAAGGATCTCGTCCTGATGTCCGTTCTTGGCTCGCAGGTCTGTATTGGGAGAAAGACAGATGCTTTAACAGAAATAGTCCAATTTCAGCACTTGGCAATTCTTGAAACTTGTGACGTGGAAGGAAATAGAGATTGCACTTATTAGTATCTACTGTAATTCAGTGCTCAGAGAAATAGTCATTGCTAATAAGAAGACAGTTGAGAACACTGAAAGAAAAGCTGTTGCTAGCAAAGATGGTACTAAAGCAGAGTGGGAACTCAGAAACATGCTCTGGCTCTAGGAAGCTCAAAGGTCCCTAGTGCCACTGAGATAAGTAAGAGCAGCACTAAGATCAGCCTGGATGACTAGACCATCTGACAAGGAGGTACCAGTCAAGGACAGCTTCTTCTTTCTTTGTCAGTCATCAGCCCATTGAGCTGTCAGTTCATATTGACCAACCCATGATGAAAATTATCTCATTTACTGTTGTGAGATACCTTTCTTGGATCGAACTACGAGCTGATATAAAGCTTTTACAGCATTTATGATTTTGTGAAAATATTCTGACAGAATGGGACAATTCCTTCTGCCACTTGTGTAGGAAGTCTATAGTGTCACAGATGTTCAAACTCTAAGGTCTCAACCAGAGCCAGAGATGTAGAAACCTTTATTTTTCTATATCTCAAAAAGTAAGGTAGAGATGATGCTCAAGCAAAAGTTCCTTCAAAGACCTTTTGAGCATGATCTATGTTCCTTGCGGCACTACTCCATATCAACAATGAGCCAAGATTTCTTAGCAAGCATAATGACCTTTCAGAAGGAACAAAGCTTGAAACCAAGAGGCATTTACATTTCACACCTGGGGCCAAATATTTCAGGCTTCAAACAGGTAAAGGCAATCTTTCCTCCCCCAGAATTTAAATTTATTACGCTCCATTTATTTGTTTGTCTGCTTGTTTATCACAGTAGAATGAAAGATGGTCCTTGCGGTGCTGAAAACAAACCAGTCTGTGGGTTGCTACAGCTGTTAGCTGAGAGAACTGAGAAGGAACTGCAGAGGACTTAGGAAAGCTTTATTGTCTAAGTCTTCAGCTCACATTGCAAAAAGACTTGGGACACACATACGTGACCTAAATTCTTCCATTGGGGGATAAGAGTTTCGTTTATACCAAATGCTGCAGAAGTAGACAGACAAGGCATTTTCACTGTATCTGACTGAAAAAGCCTGATAAATTATTTTGATTTTGTGAAAAGTCTGAAAACCTGATGAAATATTTTTTTCATTATCCACATTCTTACTCAACTCTAATCTCTGGTAATGGATCCATGTCTGGTTGATGAACTGGAGAGCTAGCACAGAGCCATCACAAAAGGACTAAAAATATTGTATATAGCCAATGATTCATTGAAAAATCTTGCTAAATGTTTGCAAGAAAAGAGGGGTAGTTTTAAAAAAAAAAAAAGCCCCAAAGAAAAATAAAATCGTAAAATTAGTTGCATTTCTCACCAGATGAAAAAACAAAGATTTTTTTTTTTTTTTTTTAACAGACAGAAAGGAGAAAGGATAATTCTTACTTATGTTATGAGGTCTTGCCTTTGATTTTTTATGTTGTCCTCAGAGCCCAAATATACTAACTCTTAAGGTAGACTTTGCTGTATGTAGGAGTCCATTAGGATTTACTTTAGGTAACTTGCACTTTTCTAGCTAAAATTCTAGGTGTTTCGGTGAGGCGATATTCTCTCTTATTCTTAGATTTTCTTAATTCCTTACTACCTTAAGTAAATCTTAATACTGGGATTTCCTCTTTTTTTTTTTTTTTCCTTATTTGCCAGGAAGCGTGTGGAATTCTGGCACCATGAGCATCAACAGGACCAAGGTTTCCTTGCTGTCCAGATGTGAATAGAGTTCAAACATTAATATTTTACAAGTGTGTGCACATAGACAAACAGGCCTGCAGTAAAGCACCATATAGTTTGAGATAATTTCAATTAAAGTTAGTTCAGATCTTATTGTTACATGTGATTTCACAAAGTGATAATTTAACGTACTAAATTACCGCTCTGTTCCTCATAGAAAGTGACACTCATGACCACATAATAAAATACTTTATGGCCTGTTGTGCAGAGTCATAATTCCATTTGCTATAGTAGGAGGAAGCCACAAGTCATTCCACTCTAGCTGCCATTAGGGGATGTATTGCCTTCCCAGCCTATGCGCTGCAATTAAAAAACCTGACAGCCTCTCATCCGCAGATGGCAGAAGCCTCTAAAGCTGTTGAACTGGCACTCAGTCAGTTGGCTTTTGATCTGGTTGTTCAGATATAAGAGCCTGTTTAAGCAGAAAAGAAAATAGGCTGTTCATGTTCAGTTAGTATTAAACTCTCTTCCGATGGGGTTTTGTGTCTTTATCTGTTCCTTCAGCTGCTTTTAATTAATGCTTTGAAGACACTGTGTATTTTGGATTTAAGGGTGAGAATAACTCTTTCTAACTCAACTCCATATTAAATGGCTTGATTGTGAGCAGCAGCCCTGTTTTTCCCCAGTGGACTCACCACACAATAACTTATTAATAAATTTCTTGAAATACGTACAGATTTTCTCATTTAGCAAGGAACACAATCCCAACCTATTTACGGTTGTTTGGAGAATCACAGCTTAGTCTAGACTAAATGCATAGATAAATAAAAAGCTGTTTCACAGCTTTGTACAGAGCAGCCATTAAACTTCAAGGGTTATGGGAAAACCCAGCAGCACAAGGCCTATAATTTGCAGGGAACTTCTGCGATCCTTTGGGACGAATCCCTAGGTAATAAATATCTGCATTACTGTTTTTACATCAGCTGTCCGGTGGATGTAGTGCAAAGCAGCGGTTAGCACAGTGCTCTGCCGTGGTGGTGAAAACAAACTCCCTGGGCAGCTGTAGAAAATGTAGGCATGGCAAGACTCCTAGCTGGTGCGGAGGGGAACAGAGGCAGTTTTAACACAGGGGGAATGCGTTAAAGGAAACGGAGCGAGCATCCAACAAGATACGCAGGTAAAAAAGATGATGGGGCATGGAAGGCAGGTGAAGGTGGCAGCGCTGGGAGGTAACGGCACACTGCCTTTTGTGAGGCTGCCATATTGCCTGCTCTGCTCCTTGCTGCGGTGTTTTCTGTTTAAATAAGGTGACGCGAACAAACAAAGGGGTGTCATCGCATTCAAAACACAGAAAGGGAGAAATCGCCGGAGAAAGCAGCAGTTTTCAGGGCACAGCAGGGGCTCCCCAGGGCCAGGAGCAGTGGGAGACCCCCCAGGTCAAGGCCTGGCAGCCGGGGCCTGTCCCATTGCTCCAGTCAGGAGAAGGACAGCCGGGGGGCTCCAGGGCAGCCCCAGGCCCAGGGGCCTGGCATCTCCCTGGGGATGGGGACGGGCCGAGGCTGGGACACAGGCCCAGGGGTGGGCCCGGCAAGGCAGGGCGGTGGGGAGCTGGGCACCGGGCCTGCTCTGACAGCGGGACTGGGGCAGGGGCTGACGGCCCTGGGGGCTGACAGGGGGTCCTGGGCTGCGGGCAGATGGGGGAAGCCCCAGGGGCCTGGGCAGGGACAGGCAGGCCTGGAGGTGCCCTCATGACCTTGGAACAAGGTCTTGATCCTGACTTCACAACCTGACAGGGGCGCTGGTCACAAGACAGTTTTCTTGTAGGTTCAAGGGTTTCCTTGCATTTCTGCTGACTACAGAAATGACAGAGGCTTGCCTGTCACCTCTCTGATGAAAGGGTTGTTCATTTCATAGGGAGAGAGACATCATGGGAACACTCCTTAAGAGGTGCACCAGAGAGTCTTCAGGACAGTAAATAGCATGTGCATTCAGGAGATTTGAATTTTTATACCTCGAAAAAATCCCCTCTAAGGAATTTAACATGAAAATAGCTTTGTTCTGGGTATGTTGAAATGAATAACAAAAAATTAAGATAAAGTAGCTTAGAGGAAACTGTTAGAGGTTGAAAGCTATACTCCTTCACATTGCATCTCCCAGATTAGCACTTAATGAACAACTAATGGAATAAGTATTGTTGAGCAGTTCACTATCATGTCCTTGAATGAAGTGCTTGACTATGAATGAAGAGTGTAGCCAACAGAGAGTGAACTGAAGGAAAAAATTTTAAAGACTGATCAAATAATTGACTGCTTTTTTTTAAGAAAGTTTGTGCAGGGGTTATCTCATTGTAGGAAAACGCAGTAATCTATTTTTGGTTTAATAAAGATCCAACGTAAGCAAGCACTTCTCTTGCTGTTACAACTACTGTAATCCAAACACTTAAAGTCATCTCTGAGCTGCTTAAAAATTTGATAAACTATAGAGTTCAATTAGAAGAACTTAAAATGTTAACAGTTACCAAAACTGGCAGTAATATAAATATTTGGAAGTGTTTTAAATGTAAATATCCTGGAAGATATTTACCTTTCATGTACAATCATATCTTAAGCTGCTTGTCAAACATGAAGACACCCTCCAAAAGGTAGCAGACATGTTTTAGTATTCCAATCACAAAGCAGTGTTGCAGTCATACAGCAGCTGACAACTCTGTGTTGCACTTCATTGTGCTGCAGTAGAGTTGAACTGATTCACAAAGAACTGAATGGATTGATGTATGCACAGAGCTTGACAGCTAGCTGACTCGGGATGGGGTATGGACAAAGGTGGAAGCAGAGAAGAGCCATGCTATCTGGTGTACAGAATAAGTGTGTTTCCCCCTTGCTTTTGCCTCCAGTTCATTTAAGTTTCAGTAAGGATAGCTCAAGCTTGGGAAACCAAGAATTCACTCACTCATCAAGGCTGCTGATACAGAATTGAAGGATTCCTACGTGTTTTGGGAATTTGTTCACAAATTTATTCCCTAGTATGTGTAGCATGGCTGCTTCTGGCAAGGATACCCTCAGAGAGTGTTCACCTCACCATGACAGCTCCTATAACAAGCAGGGACTGAGTGTATCTCATTGTGGGTCCCAGCATCTTAGTTTTCCGTTCATCAAGAACAGAGACGTGGACAGAATGTACTGAGGCTTCCTTTCACTGCAAATGTCAAGGCTTCCTTCCTTCATGACAAAAAAATAAAAAGGAGGTGGGTGAATCTGATGCATATATATAGACATGATCCTGATATAGAATCAGAATGCTGTAATATCCAGATGCAGAGACTTACAAGCACTACTTGAATTACCAATTTACATATAGCCCTTTGTAATGGAGGTAACAAGGAGAAGACCAAGTTATTAAAGAAAAAAGAGAGTTAAAAATAGAAATCGACTAGGATGGTCTGTCTAACGTTGCCTATACACATTTAGAAGTCCAATGTTAGCCCTTCATGTCTTTTCCTGTCTCTCTGTAGCTTTTAGTCTTTCTATGAGCCTGATTTTCATGAAGAGATGCTTGGAAACATTTCATAGCCACTCCACAGTATGCAGCAGAGTAATGTGTCAGCAAGCATTGTTCGATTATTTTCAGCTTGTACTCAAATTCTGCTGCTTTTTAGAGTTTGATTTTAACTTAAATGGATGAAGTGTACAAAACACAACTTGTGATTTCTTTAGCTTCTTCTCCTACCTGGAGAGAACTACTCAAAAGTCTCCTTCCTCCCTCCAGAGAAAGCTGAACGTCATCCTTTCGGCCTGAACTGCACTAATGTGTTGTGAAGATTCTGATTTTGGTTGGCATCTTACTCTCAAGAAGGAAGGTTCTTCTTCAAACATGGAACTGATTTTGAGTATGCTTGAGTATATTTGGGAAAATGGCATTTCTGTCTCATCTTTGTCCTAGGCTTATTCTTTTAGACGTGAAAAACTTGGAGGCTGTGCTTTGCCACTCTCATGCCAATCAAATGTATTAGTAGTTACCTTCCATTTAAAATTCTATTACTTTTGAGTACACTAACTGTTGTTGCTGAGCTCACAGAAATGTTTTAAAAGCTCTGCTTCAACTTTGTTTTCCTTGCTGCACATATTAGGATTGTATTTAGCAATTATACTGCTGTGAAATCAAGATAGCCAATCAGTTTACAGCTTCAACAGGCCTACTTCTGCAAATTTATATATTAAAAAATTGATGAAACCCAATCCTCTTATCCTCTCAGTCCACAGACTTTTTTTTCCTTTTTTTCCCCTGAAAATTCAGTGTATCCAGCCTTGTTGAAGCAAAAGCACTCCCCTGGAGTGATTCCTGTAAGATGGAATTTTGTGACTGGCTTCAAATATTCTCTCTTGCATATGTCACATCGTGGTCTCCTGTCAGGCTTCTCCCATTCTCAAATCCCTCCCTTCTGAAATAACATCTATGATATAGCTGTCAATTAAAGATATTCAAAAAAGAAACAATGCTAATTACTCACAGTTCAGTAAGCATAGTCACGTTTACTACAGTAAAGGTGATCAGAATCATGCATTATACACATTATCCTAAATTTCCACTTTCATTCTATCCACCAAATCATCTCCAGAAGAATATTGTTTCATAGGGAGACAAGGAGTGGAAAAAAACCCCAAACAGACAACCCCACCCCCCCAAAGAAATACTTGTTTGTTTCTTCAAAGTACAGTTGTCCTTCCAAAGTTACTGTAAACTGCTATGGAACATGAGTATACTTGCTCCAGAAGCAGTGGCCCAAAAAAGTCCAGTAACACAGTCCTTCACATGAAATTACTAGAACATTAGAGTCTACTTTTATATGAACTAACATTTACTTATAGTCTAACTATCCATAAATATCACCTAAAAAGCTGTGGCAGTTTTGGTTTTTTGAGAGAAGGGACTGCAATAGAAAAATAATGTTGGTAATTTTCAGATATTTTCTTCTTTTTGATGTATTATTTTTCTCCTCCTACTCTGTCTGTAAGTATTTCTTAGAGAAATGAACCCAGCCGGAGGGATATGAAAAATAGTTATAATGAAACCCCAAACCACTTCTAAGATACACTTCTGTTCAGTATGTTGCTTAAGCAGAATACACATTGGGGTAGCATAAAAAGGTTTATTAGCTTTTGGAATGAGTTACATAATTCACACATTGCTTCATCAGTTCAAAGGAAAAAAAACAAACAAATAAACAAAAACAGCTGTCCAAAGCTCATAAGGACAAATGAGTTACCCTATTCTACCAAATTTTGTAATTTCCAATATATACTTAGATGCACACTTAAAAAAAAAATAACATTGATAAATAACTGCAATTGGTTCAGTTATTCAGGAAGTACAGCTGTTAAGGAATAACTACCTTTTCAATAATACATCATTGTTTTCTCAGATGTGGTCATGCTTGTCAATGACAAACACAGCTCATAGCATCAAAATTTGCCAAAATAATTGCAGATACTTTCAGAACTGTTCTGCATCAATCAGTCCTCATGAAGAAAAATTTCAAGTTTACTTACAGAACAAAACATCTTTGAAAGTCAATTAAAAAAAGTAAGTGGATTTTCCATTACTGTTTTTAAACATATTAGGATGACTTACATGTTACACTGAGAGTTTTCAGAATATTATATTGTGTTAAATGTTGAAATGCTATTTTTAATATTATAATTTTCAATAAACCCCATAACAATTTACTAATGATGTATTAGCTTCCCTAATACAGATTTCTGAGCAAAATGGAAGGATACTGATGTCCAATAATAATCCATTGGTAACACAGAAAAGAGCATACAGGCATATACTTCTACTATATTTCCTTTACCTTCTTTAAGAGTTCAAGGTTTTTTGATGATAGGTCAAGCTGGAGAATAGACTACATATATTCTGTATTATAATATTTTCAATATCAGCCAGTTTTTCATATACAAAATCAATTAGGAATAATTACGACCTGAAATACAAATAACTTGCTGCCTGTAGATTTGATAAATATCACAGACTTTCAGTGGTGATCAGAACAGCAATAAATAACTGTTTGTTCTGTATCTGGAAAAGTTTTCAACTCATGTAAATAGTGAATTTCAAACCCCGCAGTGCTGTCCACACGTCTCCAGAGTTTCCCCAGCACCACTCCTAGGTAGGGCCTAGGAACTACATAAATTTGTTTAGGGGAGAGGAAGGATAGGGATTGCCTGGAAGTTCTGCAAAATTAGCTTTGTTCATTTCAAGGAGCCCTTCCCTTCCTTGTCGCAGGGGATCTTTGCACATGAATACAACCTATCCTAAAAGTCTTTGCATAGGCCATCAAGTGCTTCATAAAGCATTAGTCAAACATACAAAAGTAATCAAGTAAAAGTCTAATCAAAAAGGTTGATCTTAAGCAAATATTTCAAATCACTTTGGGACGGAGTTCCCAAGCAGTCTGTGTGCGTTTGAGAGGTGGGGATGGCAAGGGGAATTAATAAGTATGATTTGTGAACACTTTCTTTTCTAAAATATTGTTAGACTTTGGAGCAGAAGAATCAAAGAAAAAATGCAAAACCACCCCATAGACCCCTTAATGAGACTTGAACTAACAAAAAAAAAAAAAAAAAAAAAAGCCAGAACATAACATTCTACCTTTTGGTGCTGTACGGGGCATAGAGCAACTCAGTAATAGCCTTGCCTGCACAGTGGTAGCTGGTAAATATTACAACACGTATAACAAAGGATATTAAAAAACCTCTCTTCTGTTCAAAGAAAATGTGAGCATATGCTCCACTATTTCATGAACTGAATAACAAATGTAAGCCCTATTTGGGACGTTTATTAGCCTTGGTGTATTGCACATGGCACTGCAACGTGTCTTGTGTTCTTTTGAGATCAATTTTGAAAATAGCAGAAGCAAAACTAATCGAACACTTATTTCTTCACAGCTTTTATTTCTTAGCTTCTGTATGTAGCCAGTTCCAAGTGGATGCCAGTGTAATATCAGTTTGGGGCACAGAATATGAAGTTTTGATTAAATAATGTTCTCTTCATTAGTTCAAAGATTAAAAAAAAAAAAAAAAAATCCCTAGACTTTTACCCTTAAGGGATAGAGCACATGACTTATTTGTATTCATGCAAGCTTTTGGGGAACTGGAAAACTTTGAAATAAGCTGAGAAAGAGTGACGCCTTTTTACATAATGGAAGATACACTGAAAAGAGCTGCAGTCATTATTGTGTTAGTTGATGCCAGTAACGATTTCTACTAGCAGTATGCCAGACTGTCCAGCTGAAATACAGATAGCATCACAGGCTATCCAATACATAGAAAATTGCATGGGTCTGATAGCCATTTTCAAACTATGCTATGAGAAAATGAGAGACAGGAAAGAAGTTAGGCTCATTCTCAGCAGGTGACAAAAAAAATGCTTATAACTGCTTTGCCTAGCAGATCTGGGGATTCTGCTTATCTCATAGGAAAATCTGTGCACTCCCAGAATGTTGTGTACATGAATGAGTTTCCATATTCTCCTCTGTTTAAATATAACCCTTCATTGTGTCTCTGCCACTGTTGAGAAATCAAATGAAGCTGAAAATTCAACAAACTGAGAAAGAGAGGGAGGATGTTAATATTTGAAAGGGAGGCTATAATATTTGAAATGGTGGAATGGAAACTTTTTTATTCTTGTCTTTTTGACCTTGGAATAGTCATGTCTCTCATCTGTGTTTCAGTTCTTCATCTGGAAAATAGCAATATAAACACAAGAAAAAAGATTAAGGTGACAAATCTCTTACAACAGCATTCAGGTGTTATAAACCTCTACATCCTATCATCCTATCATCCAGCCTGGATATCCTACCACAAAACAAATAAAGAAATTGAAGGAAAGCCCGCATCTCCAGACAAAATAAGGTTGCTCTTTTGCCTCAAACCGGTCTTGTTTAATTTGTCACATTTAAAAAAATAAACAAACAAAAGAAAAATCTACTCCTACTGGCAATGTATTTGAGCTCAACAATATTTTCATAGAAAAGCAAGTATCTAATTCAGATACAGAATCAATACTGGTCATGGACATCATCTAAATTTAATAAATTGATTTACTTTGTGTTCATTTTCAAGGTATACTCTGGGGACTGAGTTTATAGCAACAGAAATCTTGAGGAAGTATTCAGGGAAAGTCAACGCTGAAGATGTATTGGCCCTAAAAACCTGCTTTAGTAATTACATTAATCTAATTAGTATATGATCTCTATCTATCTGTTCAAAATAAGCCAAATCTTGAATATTAAATAACAATAACCTATGTTCAGCTAAAGTATTACAAATAACTTCATACAGCAACATAACTATTCAAATTCAAGTTCAAGAAGGCTACAATCTGTTTACAGAGAGAAGTACAAAGAAAACGCTAACAAAGGAAATTACATTTTTTCAATTAATTGTCTTGTTCGCAAATACCAGTGTTTCTTCAGCCTTCTCTTTACTTTTGAGTCCTTAGCTATAAATCTAGTCTTTACAGATCCTGTATTAACTATTATAAGCTGGGGTGGAACATGTGATTCTAGCTATATGTAACTCACAAGCAGATCAAATGAAACTCTCATGCTAATGTTGTGTAGCATGCAGGTTTGGGTACTCCTGAGGAACACAAGTCTCTGCAACAGAACAGGATGCCACCAGAAGCTGATGTCTGCAGGTCAGCACAACACCCACCTGCCACAAGAGTGGCACCTAGGGTTGGACCTTCACCTCCCACCTGCAGGCAGTGTAAGTTATATACCTGTGTTTCTCACCTACGAGGGTTTTTTTAGGATTTTTTTTAATGTGACTGTAGGAGCACAAATCTGTTCATTTCTCTGTTTTACTACTATACAAACTGTTTCTAGATGCAAAAAGATGCTACTTTTTATGTAATTCTGACAGCCCCTCTACTAATAATATTTTGCAGTATATTTCAAATACAGTGTGCAAAGATTATATTAAGAACAGAAGTTCATTATAATCATTAATGTTTTAGTAAACCAAAACACACTTAGAAATAAATATCTTGCATCTACAGCAGTAAAATTCTTGATATTCTGTAAAATTGCATCATCACTTATTAATCTGTCAGAGAAGTTATGAGGATTTAAAAGGTAAAAATAAAAGGGGAATTGATGAGGTCACAAAACTGTGTAAATGGATGCTAAGACTACTTTTTAAACCAGGATTTTTTATCCATGTAAAGATTAATTTTTCAGTGTTTTTTGCATTGTTCAGCAAAGTTCCAAAGTTCCTTGGAAAATCTTTCATATAGCTAAATGACTATGAAATTAATACATTAATAACATACAAACACATACATATGTGTATATCATAAACACACACAGTTTCACAAACTCCAACCATTTAAGTCTCATGATACATGAACTCTGCTTAAGACACTTGGAGTTAACACAGTGGAAAAATAATGAAGCTCATACTGTGTAGCAATAGATTACTGCTGTCCGGGGCAGGGGGGGAAGAAAAAGCCTTCTGTGGGGAAACATAAGCTCATTTTGTTTCACTGGGTAAGGAAGAAAAAAGAGAATTGTAGAAATGTGGGGGCAGGTGGAGTGAGTAGAGAGTGTGAAGTGAGGTATCATGAGAAAAGATTGATTATATAACAGCATTAAAGAAAATAAAAATGTCCTAAAGTTGCCCTGGATTGTTTTTTTGTTATTCAGTAGAAGTTCATAAAGGAAAACAACCTCCCCATTGTATTTTTGGTATATACTCATCCAGCAGCTGTCAATGAAGTCATATTGAAAACCAGGATATCTTAAAGAACTCAGTGACCTGTAGAGGAAGGTCATGTTTCACAAAGCATGATAACTGAAGCAATTTCAGTAACATTTTCAGAAATGACTATGTGTGACTATGGTTATTCCAAGGAGACAAGGTATTTCAGTACCCATTAAAATTCTGAGGGAACTATGTGTCAGTTTTACTTACTTTAGATAGAAAAAGGTTTTACCTCTTACAGAACTTCAGCTCAGGTTTTGGATTAGAAATCATCTTGCAAAAATTAGGTGATATTTTCAGAATTTATTTCAGACATGGTACCAGTAACATACCACAAAATCTTTTTTGTTACTTTTTCATCTTGTTTATATTCACTTAATGTTTAATTATATTCACTTAATCTTTAAAGTTTTTATTCACTTAATATATGTATTATATGTAATATATATATATCTGATTGGACTTATTTGTTAACATGTCTTAAAATAATATTGAAATATTTTGGTATTTTTTCAGGACCCAATCTCATGCTTCATTTTTCAGGATATTGTCAATAATTGGATGCTCTCTTTCTAGTTCAAGGAAACAGATGCAATGGGATGTGAGAGGAGCTGTAAGCTCAGTGCTTTTTACCTGGCAACTATCACAGAGAGCAGCTACAGCAAAGAGGACTAATAAGACATAACAGCAAAGGTAATGGTTGGTGCAAACATCCTAAAAATGAGAAGAAATGAAATCTAAAGGGCTTGTCAACCAAGTTAAGGCTGGCACATTACAAACATCCCACCCTTTGAGGATCAGCCCTGAAACTGTGCTTTGCAGACTATCATGGTTTAACCCCAGCAACGACAGCAACTAAGCACCACACAGCTGCTCACTCACTTCCCCCCTCCCCAGCAGGATGGGGGAGAGGATCGGGAAAAAAAAAATTAAAACTTGTGGGTTGAGATAAAGACAGTGTAATAAGACAGAAAGGAAGAAAAAATAATGATAATAATAATGATAGTAAAATGACATTAATAATAGTAAAAGATTTGGAATACACAAAACAAGTAATGCACCATGAAATTGCTCACCACTTGCCAACCAATGCCCAGTTATTTCCTGAGCAACGATCTGTCCCCCAGACCAACTCCCCCCAGTTTATATACTAGATGTGATGTCACATAGTATGGAATACCCCTTTGGCCAGTTTGGGTCAGCTGCCCTGGCTGTGTCCCCTCCCACCTTCCTGTGCCCCTCCAGCCTTCTTACTGGCTGGGCATGAGAAGCTGAAAAATCCTTGACTTGGTCTAAACACTACTTAGCAACATGAAAACATCAGTGTGTTCTCAACATCCTTCTCATACTGAACCCAAAACATAACAGTATACCAGCTACTAGCTCTATCCCAGCTGAAACCAGGACATAAACCCACTCCATTGAGGCTCTCCAGACTACCAAATGAAGATGCTCTTCAGCAAGCTGACACAGTTGCATGGGGAATGGTAAGACTTGAAAAGAGCTGGGCACATTGTGACCTTTGGTGTGATTCAGTCTGGAGTGGAAATGCTGACAAGATGCAACTATTTCAGACTGTAAAACTGAAACAACTGGTTTATTTTACAGGTTTCAGTAACACTTACTGAAAGACTAAGTGTCTGCATTATGTCATCTTTCCTAAGATACTTTCAAGATATTTTGGGGGATACAATGAACAATGTCAACACACCTCTGACATTGCTATAGAGTACTGTTTTGCAGGGTTCTAGGAAAAAAAACAAAACAAAACAAAAACAAAACAGGGGGAGAAGAGAGAAATCAGCTAAGCAATTAGTATTCCCAAATACCCAGCAGGAGAAAGAGAGAGTTGGCAACACAGCCTTTTCTCAGGATTCACTTACTAAGATGTAGAAATAAGGGTATCATCTTCTTTAAATTCACTGCTTGAACATTAAGGGGTCTGGGAATTGTGACTGATTTGTCTGATGGTTGGGGTTTTTTCTCTTTTTTCACCAACCAGAGAGTGAGGCTGAGGCAGTTTCTATGGAGAATTAGTAAGTCAAACTCTAAATAAAGCATCCAAATCAGAGGGTTGGGATTCAAGCAACAAATCAGTTTTGAGACAATTACTTTGTCACATAGCAGCTACTGAAAAATTACTTTACATTTCTGTTGCCATGCTTCATGCCTGAGCCAATAATTCCTAGAAGCCAACTGTAGTACATTATGTAGTTATTGTGAAAAAATAATAACAATTATGCAAGTTAGCTTGAACACATTGAGTGTGCACAAATGGTGTAAAAATGGCAGGGGATGTAGGATACTTCTGTTTTGTTCAGCAGCTGCACTGTAGCACTGCAGTGTAAAGGTGAGAGGCAGTTTCTCATACATATACTTAACTATAGACACTTGGTATAGTGACACCTGTCATACTATTACTTTATTTATATACTACTATGTTAAAAAATCTGTCATTAACATGGTAGTGGTGGGGTTATAACAGTTAAACATCACAACTTTTCTTCTACTTAAAAAATGAAGTGATTTATCTCTGTGCTATCAATTGGGTAGCCATTGAAAATTGTTCAATTTTTTTATTTGTTTTAAAAGGTAATCAGATATGTTGAAGAGGTGTGAAATTTTGTTTTACTTCATGCTTTCCTTTAATCCTGTGCTGCAACAAACTGTCCTTGTTCACCTCACTATAAAAGAAATCTTCTTTAATCCAATACAGCACATTATAAATGAAAACAACCTATTAGAATACTTATTTACTTGTTGACATAGGTAAATTCAGTTGAAAACTTGTGTAAATGGAGGCTAAGATAGTACTAAGAGAGTAATGAATTCCACCCTCAGTCTATAGTGTCTTTGTAGGGACTGAGTGGGAAGGTAGTATCATTATGAATGCTGTAACATTATATATGAAAAGAAGATTAATATTTAGATAAGTCAAGTAACCCAAAGAGAATGAACGATTATGTATTTAGAACTGACTGTGGTGTGCATATTGAAGACCACAGCTGCAAAACCCACTACCTGGTTACAGGTAAAATAAAAATGTTTTCCATTTGATCTTGGTGTTATAAAAATACTGTGACTCTTTCCCGGTTCTGGCCTCATTCAGTGGAAAGTTATCATGTCATTTCCCCTCTGTTGCCCCACAGTAGTAAAATCATTACAGTTTGTTTTTAGGATAAGCAGCTGATTTAGGGAAACTCATGTGAAAGAGCTGTCTTGCAACTTGCAAATCAGGTTTGTCAGCTAGTAACAGACAAGTAACTATTATTAGCTGTTACAGCAAGCAAGATATAAATGTCATTTTTTTCTGAAAGGTGAAGTTAAACTTTTCGGTTTCACTAGAGAAGATTTCTATCACAGTTTGAAACAGTGCTATAAGTGGAAGCTACCACTATACCATCTGTCATAGCAAGTGATATTTTGGGGCCACACTGTAACCCAGCTGATAACTAGCTCACAACCTTGGAGAAAGAAGATACTTTCTGTGAATTAAAGTTATGTTTGCATTTAGTGCCTAAATTCAGCTCTTTCACTCGTAGGCTAGCACCTCTGGAAGAGCTCTAAGGGACTTAAGAAAGACAAGGACATACCGAATCATGTAGAAACATTTTGCATGGGGATTAACGGGGATTCTAAACCTGAACATGCTTCTACCCCTGGAGTTCTGCTGATAGATAGGGTCATTCACCTACCTTTCTTGCAACCTAAGGAAATCAAATTGGGACAATATTTTGTCCAGTATTTTTAGCCCAGCTTGCACAGAGAGATGTTGTAATTTTCCTGAACTGGTGTAAACTGTTAAACCTATTCATCCTCCCAGTGCTGAAAATCCCAACTTTTGACACTAATTTAGTGTTTAAAAGCCATTTTTTATGCTTTTGACAGGTGAGACTTTCCAAATATGAACACTTTGAAAACTATTGTTCTGAATCATACTTAGAGATATGTATATGATTTTGCCAAAATGTATCACTGCTACAAATGTGATAAGTAGCTTTGATATCCTGGGTTACTGCGGGAAGGTGAAGGAGACAAAGCAGCCCTTCCTGCAGCCTGGGGAAACAGTTTGCTGCAGTTTAAAAAGCATCACACAGAAGTTGGTGAAAACACTAAAACAAGGTCAGCCCATATCTGAGGCAAAGCAGGGAAAGCTGGCAGCACAGACCAGAGAAACAAATGATTTCTTTTTTGCCTCTACCGTGTGCAGCTGATGTGCAATAACTGCAGAGAGATTGCTTTGTGATACACTTTTCTACGGTATCTTTTTTCACCTTAAATAAATAGCACTAAATTTTCTGAAAGCTGGCTGATCACAGATAAACTCTGCCATTGTTCTTATGAGAGCCATAGGGCAGCTGCCAACCTTGTGTTAGGTATCCTAAGGTCCGGTGGAAGGATAAGGGGACCACGATGGTAAATCCAAGTCTGGAGGCAAAGGACTGCACTTCCTTACCTGAAAGAAACTCATATTTGCACACGTAAGACCTCAGTAGAATATCTTAGGGGATCTTGTGAGGGACAAAGCTGTAGTAAATGAACATCACAGGAACCATGAAGGTGGCTAAAATAATTTAAAAACTATTCCATTTATAAAAGAGTCTATTGACCATTACATCTTGGAACAAGACTTCCAGAATTCAAAATAGGTGCACCATAGTCCTTTAGCACATTATGGAGGATACTGGTTTAGGAATACACAGTGGCAAACAAATATTTTGAATGTGAAGTTATATTCCTTGGTGTTTACATATCAAAGTATATTTTCACCTTCCTTAAGCTTATTTCATGGTTATTTCAACAGCACAGCTGAAAATAAGACTGAATCTCAAAGCTATAATATAATATTTCACCTGTATAAGAGTGAGGGAAGAAAATTCAAAAACCCATCTGTGATTTTAGGACTGGCTGTTGCCTAGCAACTCTGCTGAGGAGGATGGGATTTTGCTCAGATAGAGGCCAGTAGGCAGCTGGCTGGTGGTGGGTGCAAGGGACTTCTCCCCATGCTCCCACAGCACCGTTAGAAAAAGTCCCTGTCTCCAAAACCACCTTTCAGAAGTCTAGTGGAGCATTTTTATTTTATTTTTCATAAGTTACACTTTGCTGTTGCCTGGACTTTGAGAGATTTGGCTTTCCATGCCATTCTGGCGGCTACGTACCATGCCTACTGACTCATTTAAATGATATATATTCCGTATGAGTTTTCTTTTCTGGCTTCCACTGCGGTGCTGTAGTGCAGTTGTTACTGGGCATGTAACCAAACTCCTCCCAAAAGTACAGCTAAGCTGAAAAGAATAAACATTTTAAACTGTAGTCAAACAAGTTCAAGATTCAGGCAGTCCTGTTCCTAACATTGGCCCAAGCCCATGCTTCAAAAATCATCACACTACAGCAGCTGTCCGCCCACTATTCCACATCTTAGTATCTTCTTCAGAATCCTAAACAGAGTTTCTCTGTAAGTGCGGCTTATGAAATCCTACCACTGGTTAGAAACTGCAGCAAGCTATATATGATGTCCTTGCTTTGCAGCCTTTAACCAATAGACTCTCTGCCCAGGAATATACCACTTCTCCATGAAAGTTTGTCACTGGACCTTAGGGATTTCTCTGCGATAGGCATGGGTGACTCTTTGCTAGCTTATTTATCATTTTGACAAGATGCTCAGATTTAACTGGATTTTTTTTTTTTTTTTTTTTTTTTTAATGAGAGTGGGAGTGAGCGGGAGGATTTTGACAAGTCTTGAGATTCTTCATGCCCCCTTTTTTCCAAGCTACTGTAGAAATAGATGAGAAAAATTTAGATTAAGCTTTTGTCTGAGGAAAAAACCAAAACAACAAAACCTAAAAATGCACACAAGGAATCTTTCTTCCTCCCAAACAATTCAAGATAGTGTTTTGACCCAGGACCAGAGTACACATGTGGATTTTTACTTTATATACACTGAAGCCCAAGTTTCAGCTTGAAATTTTCCTAAGCTTACCTAAACCCTCAAACCATTCTGTTTTAAAATCTTGGCAAATCTGGGCCAAGCTTCACCTCCTTTTAGGAAAGTTTCTAACACATTTAACTGTGTATCTGGAGAAAACATGATGTCTAAAGTGTACTTTATAGTGTTTATACATAACAGAGATATGGTGAACCTAAGTGTTACACCTAATAGAGGTGTTTCAATATTTTTTTCCAGATGTAAGGCATTATAGGCATGATTAGTGCTGCTTTCAGTTTTTTTCTTTTTCCTCTCCTCTTCCAATCTTTGCTGCTTTACGATTAATTGAGAAGCAGTAAGATTGTTACAACCCAGGAGGACTGGTTGTGAACTGACAGATAAGGGTATCCATATAGAGATAAAAAATATCAATATATATCCATATAGAAATTCTCAAGTTTGTATAAACATAGTGTTTATTGATAGTTAACCCAGAAAATATATCAATATAAAACAAGGGAAAAAAAGCAATTATAGTATCTCTTTTAAAATGTTATGAGTTAAGTGTGTAACTTTACGAGGAATTTGCAATAAACAATGAATTCTCTTTTAACAGCAAGTAGTAAAATACTCCAGATACAGTCAAAATGCTAATTAGCACAGTAGAACAAGGGGACAGAATTTTGTTTGCCTTAGTCTATTTTACCCTGCACAAATCCCCGTTATATTAACTAAAAATAAAGACAGGCAGTAGGTCTTTAGCAGATTCAGCATGTGAAGAAAACATCTGATAGAAAAAAAAAAATTGGTATTCTTGTTATGGCACTTGCTTCAGTCTTGAGAGATTCAGGCTGAGGTCTTGCTTAGTAGTTGCTTCCACTGCAGTGCTGAGTCTAGGTGTTCAATACTGTTTAGTCAGAAACCAACAGGACTGATCACAGAATGGTTGAGGTGGGCAGGGACCTCTGGAGGTGGTCTGGTCCACCTCCCTGCTGAAGCAGGGCCACCTACAGCTGGCTGCCCAGGATTCTTCCAGATGGCTTTTGAATATCTCCAGGGATGGAGTCTCTGCACTCCCTGGGCAATCTGTGCCACGGCTCAGTCAGTGCTGTCACTGAGCACCACTGAAAAAAGCCTGACTCCGTCTTCTTTACACCCTCCCTTCAGGTATTTATATACACTGATAAGATCCTCCTACACCTTCTCTTCTCCATCTTTTTCAGTCTTTCCTCATATGTGAGATGCTCCAGTCCATCATCTTCAAGGCCCTTTGCTGGACTTTCTCCAGTGTGCCCATGTCTTTCTTGTACTGAGGAGGCCAGGACTGGACTCAGTACTCCAGGTGCGGCCACACCAGTGCTGAGCAGAGAGGAAGGATCACCTCTTTTGACCTGCAGGCAACGTTCCTCCTAATGCAGCCCAGGATACCATTAGCCACCTTTGCTACAAGAGTACATTGCTGGCCTTTGGCCTGATGGCTAGGTCCAATACTGTAGCTATTTAAATATTAGTAACCTGAATGTTTCAGTGGCTTATCTGTAAATTGAACACACTAAGGATACCTCTGGGTCAGTTTTGCACCTTCCTTGAGTTTCCTGCCATGCTGTATTTAAAACAGATACACAGAGCACTTTACAACAACATAGTCCATATACCAACTGGAGACAATATTACAACAGTAGCAGCTAGTTTTACCTTTCCCCAGATTTGTGAGTCAGCTACAATTGAAATAATTCTCAGGCTTTTTGCTCAATGCAGTTATTTAACAATATTTAACAAACAGGTGTCAGAATTCCATTGAAACCAATTTAGGTACATTTTTATTGCAACAATGTAATCAAAATTACACTGCCAGTTTATGACAGTCAAATTATCTGCAGTTTGAAGGAAAGCCAGATTTCACAATATAACTGATAGGAACAAGATCAAAGAATAATCAGATGTTCAAGAGTCTTTTCCTCACTAAGCTGAACTATTAAGCATTCTCATATGCCTGTTCTAGCAGCAATAGAACTGCTCCTCAGACAGGCTGATGCTTACATTACCAATAGCTGTGCTACAGTTCTAATTACACACCGAGTATATTTGTAATAAGGCATTTTCTCTCTACTGAGCTCAGAGTTATCACTCACTGGGTAGTAAACAGAAACACTGCTCACAGTGGGAATTGAAGATATTAAAGCCTTTTGGTTTTTTTTTGTCCCTCATCTCACCAGGTTTAGTCCCTCTCCTGTGGAGATCTTTTTCTTCTCTCAGTTTGAATTTGGGCTGTATTTACTCCTCTCCATTTCTATCTCATTGGACTTGATTCCCTAGTCTGTTTCCAGTTCAGTCACTTTGCCAAGTGTTTGTGTAGCCTTTTCATACGTGTGCTCAATTTTACCCACTACTACTTTTTAGTCCATCTCTCACCTCATTTAATTTCATTCCATTTTGCTACTTTTCACTTCCAAGTTTTGTTCAGTTGCTTGTATTCTGATTCCAGTCAAATGCAATTAATTTCTCTTCTTTTCTTGCTCAGTCTCAACTACTTGAGGGTAAACTAAAATGGGTAAAATTTGAAATTGCAAAGGAATGCATTATTCATTATCAGTGAACTAGAATGGGAAAAGGAAATGAGAACTACGGGCTGAATTATTAGAAGAGAATAGTTCTGGTGGGCTGAATGGATAGTTGTCATGGTTTAACCCCAGCACCACTCAGCCACTCACTTACTTCTCCCCCACCTCAGGGGGATGGGGAGGAGAATTAGGAAAAAAAAGGAAAACTCCTGGGTTGAGATAAGAACAGTTTAATAATTGAAATAATAATAATAATAATAATAATAATAATAATAATAATAATGTAAGGTAACAAAAAGAGAGAGAAGTAAAACCCAAGAGAGACAAGGGATGCACAAAGCAATTGCTAACCACCTGCTGACCCAAGAAGACCAGCCGGTCCCCAAGCAGTGATTGGCCCCCCCTGGCCAACTCCCCCAGTTTATATACTGAGCATGGCAGCCTATAGTATGTAATATCCCTTTGGCTAGTTCGGGTCAGCAGTCCTGGCCATGCTCCCTCCTGGCTTCATGCACACCTCCTTGCTGGCAGAGCATGGGAAACTAAAAAGTCCTTGACTTAGGATAAGCACTACTTAGCACCAACTCAACCATCAGTGTGTTATCAACATTATTCTCATACTAAATCCAAAACACAGCACTGTACCAGCTACTAGGAAGAAAATTAACTCTATCCCAGCTGAAACCAGGACAATAGCAGAGGAGGAGAAATGCATGGACTGATTAAACTAAATTACAAAAATGAAAAAAAAAGAGTAGGTAAGAGAAAGGTAACAATTTGTGGGAATAAAGAGAAATAAGGTAGCAAGAAAAAAAAACCCACAAGATAGACTAGAGCATGAAAAGAAAGAATAAGCTAGGCTTCATGGGATTATTGCAATGCTTTCTACACAGGGCATGCCTTCAGACCACTTACAGTTTATAGATGGAGCAGAACATCCCAGTCCCCTTCTTTAGCAGCATTTCATGTAGAGAGTAGTTTGTTTTGACCTTTTACATCATTTTTTAAATGGTTTGGGACTCATCTAGGCAAGAAACAGACTGTCTCTTTTTGTGTCTCCTGCACAGCTGAAGTCACCTGAGGTACTTCAGCTAAAAGCCCTTTCATGGTAATAAACAAACAGGAGGAGGCTGATGGCAAAGTGTTCTCAATATGAAGTCCTTGACTTTGAACCAAGCTTTATTTCTTTGCTGGCATCCCTCAAAAACTAGATGGGATCATATCAGGAAATATTAAATGTCCAGGGAAATAAAGGGGGACAGGAGCGATCAGTTAGGCAGGAAGGATAAACTGGTGGGACACGGCTAGTCAGAAGGGGAAGAAAAGGGCAAAGGTGCAGGGATGGAAGATGAGGGACAATTAGTTGATGCTAGAATTTGAAAGGTGTGTTCAATGGTGGGTCCTATTCCAGACTGGTAATGAAAGAATGCCTCGAACCTAAACTGGAGGAGTGGAACCATTTTATATATGACGAATTTGACCTTGCCAGATTATTTTTCAATTTTGGTACAGTTTTGTACAATGTTTTATAGGAACTTTATGTAAACTAAAACAACATTATCTCTGTCCTGGAAGTAATAGATATTAATTAGAACATGCTGGGCTATATATAAATAAAATAAGTAGCATAATGTATTGCTGTTTCTTCTAGGTTACCTTTCTAAAGTTTTTATTTCCTTCTTGTCAAGAACTAGAAATCATTTCAGAGTTTGATTGTGAGATACTGGCTATTGCTCAGTTATTTATTTTTTCCCAGTGCCTGGGAGGTGGAGGGACTGACTGAAGGTTTTTATTGTTCAGTTAGACCTTTGCACATGAGAAGAGCAGGATTCTGCATGCATGATGATAACATGTCAAGTAGTGGCTGTCAATGGAAGGAAGAAGTAAAGGCAGTCCAAGCTTAGGTGATCACCCCTATGACAGAGGAGCACACAGAGAGAGATCAGACATCTTGTTGATGTCCCTGTGGAATGAAGGCAGAGAAATGTTCTTGACAGTGGCAACCATGGGATTTCTTTCTTTGTCAGTGAAAGGAAAACACAACTGACAGTCTCAGCCTGGAGTACAGCAGCAAGAATGGAAATAGCACTGCAGGGTAAATGAGCCACGGGAAGAAGTGCAGTCCACAGAGTGGAAAGGTAATTTTTACAGCTTTAATTTAAAACAAAATATTACTAGTAAGTGCCCTTAAAAGAAAGAAAAAAAAAAAAAAAGAAAAAAAAAGAAGGAAAAAAAAAAGAAAAAAAAGTCACCCAAGTTATGGCTTTCTATGTGGTAGCTTAAAGGAAGAGTGGATGAGATGCCATATGCCCATTCCATTTTCAGGAAGTTGGAGTGAAACATAAATCTTTTCAATTTTACTTGATTTACTCAACTTTGATTGTTTAAGTAAACTTCCCATGTTTTTCAAACCCACTGGAGAAGTCAATGTGTAATATCGTTTATTGTTTATTTGCCTATTTCTTTACAATTGCTTGGTACCAGCATAAGCTGCAACATCAATACTTCTCAAAACATGAGATAACTATTAGCTGCTGTGACCATCATGCCCCTAGCAGGATTCAAACTATTTGCTTTCTTCTACCAAAGAAAACATTGATTTAGACAAAGAGGGATTGTGTTAAAAGATATTAAGCATTTTAAATGTACTAAATTAGATATCAGAAAGGTTTCAGTTAAAGAATTACTTGGCAAATACTAACATAATAACACAAACCTCAGCTCCCCTAGTGAGTCACAGTTTTAGGCAGAAACTGAACTGATTCCAAACTGTGTAGAAATTCTTTGCTAGTTTTAAATATCTTTGATCCTCAAGGATGAAGAGGTTAAGATGTTCCTTTGGGTGAGGCAGAGTTACTTTTCATTCCCAGTTATGTTATTTGTCCAATACATCTCAGTCCTTGGTGGTCCATTTGCCAAACAGTAAGAAGAGTTATATCCTCAACTCAGAAAGCTCTTCCAATGGTACTTAATGACAGAGCGAGAGGTCATCCTCTTCTATGGCTGCTGAAGCCATATAAGCACCTGGGAAGTTAATACAATCAAAAGCCATTATGTATTTATTAACCTTCCATCATTTTAGTTAAATTTATGAGCTCTTATTAGCAATTCAATACGTTAAGATACATAGCAGAAAACCTTCTCTCCCTATCAGGTTCTGCTTAGGGCTTTATCAGTATTGGCTGTCATAACATTTGCCAGATTACTTAGTTGTTCTTTTCAGTTAGATTATGTGTGATTTTAGCGATTTGGAGAATATTGACTTATCAGAAAAACCTGAAAGAGGAGAACAATAGAGTTGACTTGTCCTGCATGGACAGCACCATCATAACTTAAAAAGTTCTTATTACCAATATTATAAAAAACAGGTTTTTTCCTCTTTCTGTGAAGGTGTATTCCCTAAAGAAAGGTAGTTTGAATGGATATTAATGTACTGAAAAGGTAAAAACTAAAATTTTAAGGAAATTATTTAATTTAGATTGCATTTTTGGTCTTGGTTCAGGCAGACTCTTCACAACTCTGTATCATGTGCTTTCTTTTGTTATACTGTTCTTGACAATTTTTTCTTAATTACATGACCCTCTCTTTCATTCAGTGTATGGATATGTACACCTAATGGCCACAAGGCACTGTTCTATACTGTTCTATTTTTATTATCACTTCATAGCTCAAAATGAAGTCTTACCCTTTATTTACTGACTATTGTTTGAGCCCTGTGCCAGCTACAGTATTATAAGTTTTCTTGTGGACTTTCCTATAACACTCATCACTACAATTTTCTTACAGCTGTTAATTCTTTTTCACACCTCTGTGACATGAAGTCAATCTGTTATCTATGTTTATTAGGACAAATGATAAAAACTGGCTGTAAAAATTCAGAGATTTTTAGACACTATAATTACAGACAATACAACATTAATCAGAAACTAAGGGTAAAGTCAAAGCAAGATGAAAAAGGATTTAACCATTCATGACACATAAATCTGATTTTTCCTCAGTGCTGATTTGTTTTCTGTAGGGATAGGGTGTCAGAAACAACTCTAAAAGAGTCACTGATGCAAGTTCCCTTGCTGCTGCAGGAAGCTATGTCATGAAGACTGAATGCAGAAGTCCAAAGATTATTTATTCTGTACTCAGTCTATGGAAGAGCTTCAGCTCATGTTTGGTCCATCAGGCTATTCAATTCCTCTATACTTTGTTGCTGGCAGTTCCTACAGCAAGGAAATACTAGTCCGGGTGCTGAAGTCATGAGTACACACATTAACATGGTGGGATGTGGAAATGAGAAACTGCACACTCATCTCCAAGATTTGTCATCTCCTTTGTGTCCCCAGTCTCCAAACTCATTAGTTGGTGCAAATAAACTTAAATCACAAAACCATTTCTCCCCTTTAGCCTTCAATTTTATAATGATTTCAAGTGTTAGTAGCAAAAAACTAAAAGCTTCGCAACACTAACCTGAAGAAATTATTAGCACCTGGGAGCATTATCTCTACTTGATATGCACCAGTTAGGAGGGAGTTAGAGTCCAAAACACAGAAACATAATCAAATCTTTAGAGATACCTGTCAACTGGTGAAAATTCCTCTGACTCCAGAACAAATAATCCATGTAATCACCTTTAAAAAAAGTTTCTCAGCAGAACTAGAAGTCCATCTCCAAGTAAATCCAAGCTTTCATCTTTCACAGAGAGACACCACAAGATTATGCATCAGACAGTACAAAATTCTTTGTAGTCCCCTGCAACATGAATGTATTTATTCAGAGCACCACTGTGGCTACCAGTTTGCTCTTCATGTCAGGATGTTTTATTCCAGACTAACTCCCATATAATGAGCATGTAACTACTGACTGCTTGCATAAAGTCTGGCTTAAGTGACCTGCTCCATCAGAAAGTGTTAGTTTGTATTCTTGCTGCTGTATTAAGTCATGGTAGCACTTTCTCTTTTCTGGTACTTCCTTCCTCATTCACCAAGTATCTTCCTTTCAACTAGAGTTCTAAGGAACTCCAGGAAAAGATGTAGACTTGAATCTATTACACTGCATGTTACTTAAAATGGTAGGTCTGAAGTAACCAGTTAATACAAATTTAAACTCTCATTTAGATGCATAAAGACTGCAGTAATTCTTTTGTTGTTAATGCTAAGAAAGGGATGCAAAATATGACAACGTACTTGCATATGCATTGCAAAGCATAAGAATAGAAAGGAACAGCATATAAAGAAATGTTGTTTTCAGACTGTGGACTAAATTTTGGAACTAACTTCAAGTTGGGATCAGTTTACATCAATAATAAAATTCCCAAGCTCCTAATAAAGTCCATTTGGTTATTACTGTTTCCAGGAAAAATACCCTAGGTATTTCAAAATCTTAGCTACTAAAAAAAAATAAAAATAAATAAAACCACTAAAGCAAAGCTCTTTGTTTGTGCTAACACCTTAACCAGTCAGATTCTATGAATTAGTATAATGCGGATTAGTGACAAATAAGATTGCCAATCAAGCTTATTATTGTTGTTGCTGTTTTTCTTCACTTCATGTGGAAAACTACTACCTACAGATGGGTCTCCCTTTTCAACACTCTTTCCTGTCAGATGAATTGAATTACCTGAACAAAGTTTGAACTCCAGCCTGAAAGTTGCTATTATGCTATATTAGACCATAAGAAGCCACATTACATTCAAAGGTGAAAGGCTAAAATACTTGTTACTGCATAGCATTAAACACTACACAGAGAAAGCATGAATAAAAGATGTAAGAAACAGCAATACAGGGAGGGAGTGAATCCCACTTGTGAGCATCCTCATTCACTCTATCAAGTGCACATTCAAGTACCCTTGCCTTGCACCGATGAAACACCATTTCCTTATGTGTCAGTGGTGTGGAGGATAGTCTCTGGCAGCAGAGAAAAAATTCCAAAGCAGTGACAAAGTGCTTCAGACAAGTGAGGAAAAAAATGGTTCCAGAAAATATGTTAGCAGATCAATACATTTCCTAACAATGCCCTGCACGGCCACCCAGCCCTAAAGTTAAAGAATGCCAATTGAAATGCTGAATAGCCTCTCTGCCTTCAAAATTCAATTGCTGCTCAAAATCCTGAATGCTTTCTATAAGAGTTTCATTTAGCCTTTCAGTTACAAAAGAAAAGAAGGAAAACATGGGAAACCATACTGTCTTTTATAAGAAGGTACAGCAAAGCTATCCAAAGGCCAAAATATTAAGCTTACAGATTTATTTCATAAGATTTATTTGCTTATTTTTTCAGGTGACTGTTTGTTCCTGTATTTCTGCACTACTGCAAATACAGTGAAGCTAAGGAGCCAAGGTTCTACAGTGCCCCGGTACTCAGTGATGTTCCCTGCCACTAGGCACAGTAAAGTCTGAAGATGTGCTCTATTCTTTTCATCATTCCCTGTATAAAAGGAGGAGAAAGCACTTCATTTTAAGATTGCTTGGCAAAGTACAAAAATCCGATTTTTAGAGACAAACAGGTGAAAAGACGATTCCCCAACAAAAAAACATTTTTATCTCTGAAGATGACATTTAAATGCCCAGGGTTTAAGAACACAGAGTGTTTTTGTAGTCCTTTGCAGGGCATAGCAGATGTGTTTTGCTGACTGACTCCACATTCTGTTGAATGCATCAGTTGCCCATGACTACTTATTCTGAATTCCAGGAACCTTTCCTCCACAGCAGAGGGAATGATTTTATTTATTTTTTCTTTTCTTTTCTAACATTACCCCTTCTGCATTAAACTGTGCCAAATGATGCAGGCAGTGGAGAGAAAAAAAGAAAAGGTTACTGCAGCTGCTGTGACAGCAAGTACAGGTTTCAGTCAAAGAGGATAAATGGATTTAATCATTTTGAAAGTGTTTCGTGAGTGCTCTTGTTTCTAGTATATCAGGAAAGTGGACAAATCCCTAAACTCTGCACTCTGTGGTCCCACAATTAGGCACTGAAAACTCAGCTAGCATTTAAGGCAAGTGGTTATTTGAACACAGCAAGCCTGTGTCTATTGTGTACAGCAATATAAGTGGCTAACAGAAATGACAAGAGTAGAGGCAAACAGGAAAAGATAGTCAGTTGGAAAAAAAAAAGGTGCATTTTCCCTTTTTGGGGGAAGGAAAACTCAAGGATCATTGCAGTTGAAATTATACTCTATTTTTATGTCTTTAATATCAATTGCTAGCAAGAAGACCCTTCTTTGCTTGCCAGGTCAGAAATTTTTCTGAATTCTGCAAGCTGCTTAACTCTGTAAATATTGCATCTTTCCAGCGTAAATGAGCACAAGCTACTTTAACACAGCTTTCTAAGGATTTTGAAAGTACCATTGCTTTCATTTGCCACTGTTTTGACTGAAAGCTTTGTCCTTCCTACTATCTTGGTGGGGAATTTTTTTGTGGCACCCATCCCATCTAATAGCTCTTTGGTTAATATGAATCTACTCTGTTTCCTACCTGCTAGTCTGAATTTAAGACCAGATTCCAAACAAATACTGGTGAACTTCAAAGGTGCTTTAAAATCCAGACACTACATTATTCTGTGGTACTCTGACAGCTCTTGGAACGTTAGTCACACCAACATCCCAGCAAGTCCAGGGAGACTTGTGAATGCTTTACACTAGAACCCATCAAAAGTGTTTCTACCTGGTAACACAGCAGCGATTAAAAAACATTAGGGTTCATCCAACACAGCTTTACTGGTGACCATCAGCCTCATCCTACTGACATTATCACACATGTGTAATCAGACAATCAATCTTGACACAAGATTTTCCTTTCTTTTTAAACAGCCCTGGATAAAGTCTTGATAATATTGGCACCCACGAGAACCTGCCCCAGTGAAAGAAACTCATTTTACAAAAGCTTTGATTTCAAATATTAATTACACACATTAAAGGCATATTTTTCCATATAGATAGGCTTTTATTAGTGACAGTCTAAGAAGTGTTCAAACAGGTAAGTATGGGGGCAATACCTAAGGAGAACCAAAAATCTTGACAGATTCCCTTTACAAACTGTCACAAATACAGATAGAGAAGCTGAAGGGAGAGTCGATACATTTTGCCAGGGAATTTAAAGAGGTACCTTGTGGATTTAGATCCTTAAATCTCATTGGGTAGCCAACATCCAAGTCACTTCTGCAAAGCTTGAGTTTTGCTTTCAATTAGGTGACAAAACAACAAACCTTTAAGAAAGCCCATGCACTTCAGATAACATTCTATATCTGATGTACAGTGTGGAAAGAACATCTTTGGAAATGTAGAAAATGACATACAGAAAGAAAACCTTTACATTGTACAAACAGGTGGCATTTCAGTACTTGCACGAATATTCCACAAAGTGTGATTTTGCATTTGTGTGCCCATGAATACATATATAACACATTTTTGAAACCATAACCTACAAAGTCTCAGAGCTCAGAATGCATTTTATTCACATTTTAAGGATGACTTTTTTTGCTAATATCTTCATGCAGGATTTTCAGAAAATAAACCCTTTGCTTCATAAAGAAAATTGTGTTCTACCCTGATACAGGTAAAAGATGGCATGACGAGTACTGCACAGTGCTATTTCTGCAATGTGGTTAGCCCATAAACCAAATTATTCTGGGATATCTCTTTCTTGAAAGGAAATTATAGAATCATAGAAACATTTAGGTTGAAAAAGATCTTAAAATCATCAAGACTAACCGCTAACCTGGCACTGCAAAGTCTACCACTAAACCATGTCCCTAAGTGCCACATCTACATGTCTTTTAAATACCTCCAGGGATAGTGACTCAACCACTTCCCTGGGCAGCCTGTTCCAAAGCTTGACAACCCTTTCAGTGAAGAAATTTTTCCTAAGATCCAATCTAAACCTCCCATGGCGCAACTTGAGGCCATTTCCTCTCGTCCTATTGCTTGTTACTTGGGAGAAGAGATCAGCACCCACCTCACTACAACCCCCCTTCAGGTAGTTGTAGAGAGCGATAAGGTCTCCCCTCAGCCTCCTTTTCTCAGGCTGAACAACCCCAGTTCCCTCAGCTGCTCCTCATAAGACTTGTGCTCTAGACCCTTCATCAGCTTCGTTGCCCTTCTCTGGACACGCTCCAGCACCTCCATGTCTCTCCTGTAGTGAGGGGCCCAAAACTGAACACAGGACTCGAGATGCAGCCTCAGCAGTGCCAAATAATTATAATTACTGTATAAAGTAAACTTAAGATGACACTCTATAGTACCTGTTGTGTTAGCTAGTAGCCACCCAAGTGATGCAAATACTGCACAAAAATTACCATATGTAGCTGTAAAATAGAGTCCATAAAGGCAAAATATTTTTTTCTAATTATCAAAGACAAGCATAACCAAGATACAGGGGAAGATGTGCTTGATTATATTAACAATTACCTCATAGAGAAATCAGATAAATGTCAAATATCAAATTGAGTTCAGATATTTTCATTGTTCCATTTACAGTATTCTTAAACACAGTAAAAGCAAACTCTATTTCTAGTTTAACCAAAATGTTTTCAAAGCATTTATTAAATTATAGGAGCAAATTTTTACTCTAACCTCTTTGGAAAGGAAAGAGATACTGGGGTTTCATCAGTTCAGGGTTGATATTCTCCAAATATGGACATGAGAATTTGAATCTAGTTTTATTGAAAAAGTTAAGAAATGGTGTCATGAGATAAACTCTACCTGTAAAATAGGTGAATTCACTCTTAAGGTCCTATCTTGTGACTCCTGAAGAACCCAATCTCCTGATTGCCACCTGTAGGAGGAGAGGTTTTATCTTAAGCAGTCTGTGTTTATCTGCCCTCAAGAGGACAATTACTCATCTGGAAACAACCAGTGACATAAGAATATATTTTCCTTTCTCTCTTTCACAAAATGGAGGAGCAAGTAGGGAGAAGCTAAATAAAAAAACATTTCTTGCTCGTCTTAGTTTTACAAAAAATGTCCACACCACGTTACCCCCCTCCCCATGCCAGGCTCCCCCAACAAATTACAGAGTTTGTATCCTATGTACTTGTTGCAGAAGAGCCACAGTGTTTGGGAAGTATATAACTTCTTTTTGTCTCCTCCTTTTCCACTTTCCACTGCCTGTTATTAATGACTTCAGAAAACAAGCTTGATGATAAAGAATTTAATTTTCTTTTTCTGACTTCCTCCCCCAAGTTGTCTAGTTGTCTTCTTTTCTTCTTTTTTTTTTCTGCTCTTTAACTTTGCAAATGAGACGATGTGGTCCCAGACCATCATTGAAAGGCAGAGGCACAGTGTTTACAGTTACAGTGATGTACTACCTTAATTCTACCCATCAGAGTGTAAACTGATGCTAAAACAAATGGATACTAAAAAACCCAGCCAAAACTAGATAATGAACATTCCTGTAAGTAGTGTGAGAACTAACATAAATCCATGTTTTCTGTCTAAAATGATCCATCCCTATTGATCCTTTAACCTAATTTTCTCTGACTAAGATCCAATTTCCAAACTCAGCAAAGCACAACTTTCTTTGATGTTATTAGATCTTGTTCAGTCCTTCACAGAGCCAAGGTATTTAATTTACTCCCAATATATATATTGTAACTTCCTAGACTTTTCAACACTGGCTTCAATCTAGACAGTAGACAAATTGAGTGAGATCTGTTTTCCTGTGTATTGTATATAGATCAGACTTAGACATGGCAGGGAAAATTAAACACAGGTCGTCCCCATAATATAAAATCCAAAAGCGTGGATACTCAGCTGCTGTATCTATGAGTTTATTCCAGAGTTGGACAGCTGTTTACAAGTACAAGCTTTTATGCAGAATTTGTTCTCACTTTCTAATGCTGTAAGCAACTCACCTATTTATACCAGTAAAGGTCTTTTGTGAACAAGGGCTACATTAAAGCATTTGATACAGTAGGAGTTCATACAACCTTAAAGATAACAGGTTAATTTGTACTGGCCCCCTGGCACTGGGCATGTACCCACAATGGGACACAGAGCATGGACTGTGGTGTGCTCAAAGGAGGCAGAGCAAACGGAACAGCTTCAGTGCTGCACAGCAGCCAGGAGTGTCCATTAATCTCCCTGGGAAAAGAAAGGGAAGAGAAAAATAACAGGTATACGGAGAGATCAGACCACATCTAGCTAGAAACAAAACAAAACAAAACAAAACAAAACCAGTGATTAGAATAAGACTTAAAATTTAGGTGTTTGGAAGGGAGTTAGACGGATGCTGGAAGTAGGTTGGAATAATATCACCAGTGATACCGCTCTGAAACTGACTTTCAGACCACTTTATTTGGTCATTTCATAAATGAGGTTGGCACAGAAAAATTATTGTTGACACACTGCTAAGAGGTAATGTCAGAACTCAGTAGATTCAGACTAACAGACAGGAAGAGCAGGATAACGGTGAGGACTAGAACGATAGGAAGTGGTGTAGCTAAATGGGAAGTCTATCAGCTGAAAATGACGGTGAAAGAAAAGGATCTGCAAGTTGTTTTTTAGAAGTCCACAAGCCACCGATAACACAGTGGTGAAAAAAAGACAACAGGAAACCCAGAGGTTTTGCATAGAATACTGTGCAAAATTCTGGTTAAGTGTGCTTGAAAAGATATCTTCCAGCTGCAGCTGGGTGCAATAAAAGACTAAGTTGAGTGAGATAAAAGGAACCATAGTAAGCAGCCTGCAAGACTAGGGTTAGCTCAGAAAAACACAAACTGTCAGGAAAAGATTATTCACCTTAAAAACATTAAAAGGTAAATACCCAAGGAAAGAACTTCTACTAAAAAGCAGCATTCACAGAAAGAAGCTGTCTATAGATATATTTAAGTGGACTCACATAAAAAGAATTCTAATCATCAGATGAATGAAGCCCTAAGGCCATGCTTCCAGTAGCATAGGAGACGTGGGAAATTCCTACATGACTTGATAAACTTATGAAGGTTGCATTTGACAATACGTTATTGGATTCAGTGACCATGGAGATAGTTTCCAGACCTGTGCCATGACAGTAAATTCTGTAGGGTCATTTTAAAAGTCCTAGAATATCAGACCTATATTACCTGAAAAAACAGAGTTTCTACAGAACAACCTTTCCTGGGGAAGTTTGAAGATAAGAATGGTTTCTTTTCAAAGTTTTCTTTTTGATATGAAATATAAATTATAACATAAAATATTTTTCTATCAACCTGTACATTTAAAAAAATCTGAATAATTCTGCTCCAATCCAAAGCACAAACAACAAAAACAAAAATTGAGACTAAGTGACCTAAATGTGAGAGGACCAAGGGCCTTCTCCCTTGAAATCAATCTGGTTTTTTTCAGACCAGAGAAAGTACAAATTATCATCAGTTTACAAGCATTTAGCCATGTGAAGTGTACCAACAAGTACTGAGGATGTTACATTGCTAATTATTCTCTTGGTTAACAAATCTGAAAGAGATCACAAAGACTGAAAAAAAGGGAAAAAACAAGAAACATTGATCTGTAAATGTGTAATTTCTGGGAGGGGGGGGAAATCTGTAAGTGATGTTGACAAGGTCTTGGGAAGAAGACCACCTGTCCTATTTGCTTTGCAAATAAAGTAGAAAATCTGTATTCCAGGCTTCTCAGACCAGCACTTTTATAAGCTTTCAATTCAGGAGAGCTATACATTAAAAACAAATAAAAAAATATTTTTGGAACTTTGTTAGTTAAAGGAAGGATCTTGTCCAAAAGAGTAAACAACCTCAGCCTTGGAATAACTGCAATAGCTATAGGAAACATTAAACCTCTTTAGAAGCCCAGGACCACTGATTAGTTGTTAACACAGTTATGTTTTTCTTCCCCTCTGCAAACATTTAAATACATCCATAACAAGCCTCAGGTGAGCAATATAATTAAACCTAAATTGAGTTTTGTGCACAGAGCCAGAAAAAGGCATTTGAATCATATCAGTTAGCCTTAAATCTGAGTTTCCCTGCAGTGAAAAGTGAGTGAATGCAACAGTTTATCACTGTAATCAGCTTTAGACAGAATATTTGATATCCAAAGTCCTTTTTTTTTAACTTCCAAAATTTCACCGAACGCTGATGATTCCATATCACGTATGTAGTGATTAACATCTGGAGAAGTCTTTCTGATGTAATTTTTTTTTGGTTTTCTGAATTTCCATGATCCAAACTCTCACCAAAAAAAAAAAAAAAAAAAAAATAAAATCTAAACATGTTTTTAATGCCAGCTACAAACAACTATAAACCAAATGAGTGAAGGGCTGTTTCAAAGTCAGTGAGAGTCTTCATACTGAACAGAGCAAATATCAAAACAGGCGTTAAGTGTTGTAGGTTAGTGATGGCCAGCTTCCTAGCTGGCTAAGTTACTAATCTTATTTCAGTGTTAATGATAGTTCTTTACATGCTGAATTTCTTTCCTTATCACATAAAAGACCTACCTCACCACAGCAATGATTATGCTACACCCCTGGATATTTCTATATTCCCTTTAGAAAAAGAAGCGCTTGGAAGTGGTCCCTAGATCCAATTAATTGCTCTGCCAGCTCTGCCCATACTCTTTGTAAGGTAGGGAGTAGCTTACATGTTTATTAGCTCAGCTGTTTGCATGTTTAGATCCAGAGTTTTAATTATTTTCCTAGACCTATTTAAAATCATATTTGCCATTTAAATGCTCTTTAGAGAGCAAATCTTGATAGTACAAATATCCTATGACACAGCATATGAAAGTCATCATTATTTCAGTAAAACAATCTAATAAAACAGTAATTGACTAAATCAAGTGCCATGATAGAAAACAGAACAGAATATTATCCAGTTAGGTCTTACCACCACCTTCTTATTTTAAGCCCCTCTTAATTTCACCAGCAAATCTTCAGCCGAGTGGGCCTTCACCTCTTGTACCCAACAGGCATACAATGAATTTTCCTCCTCGGATCCTGCAGCCTGCCTTCTCCTAGGAAACGTCCATGCCTCTGCTCTGCCAAATGGCAGAACTTGAGTAAGCAAGAAAGGGCATCCCACCCCCTAGACTGCTGTCAGCTCCTCTCCCCAACATTGAGAGTCTTGCTGGCTCTCAGGCTTTAAGATCCCACAGATGTTCAGAGAAAGGACTAAGTCTCTGTCCAAGCCTGAGCTACAGGGGCAGTTAGCACTGCTGTGGTAGATGGGACCTTTGAGTGGGAACTTGATGTGTTGGGGAAGCTGTGAGAAGAGAACAAGGCAACTTTTACTAAAGGTGAGTTCAGGTCCCTGAAGTCTGGGGAACACATTTTAATTAAAGAACAGACTATGAAAAATTCTTGATTGCCCAAACTGCACAAGCCTGAAGAGCAGTTAAATAAGACCACTGTAAGTCTGAGGGATGATAGTTGCAAAAATAGTCTATTAAAAAACAACTGCTGACAAAACCAATTTGAATGATGGTAAAAACTTGGCTAGCTGCAAACTTATTTTAGCAAGTGTAAAAACACAGATATGCCTTCCTTCAAAACCATCTTTCTTGAAAAATTCAGCTTTGAAAAGCCTGCAGAACACCTTTTACACTGAAAAATATTGTCAGCAAAACATGTCTGGAATAAAAATATTCCAGTGAATTTTAAAACATTAAAAAAAATTCTAACTTTATTTTAGTTTTTGTACAACACATTGAGGATAAATTTTGCAATGTCATCCTTGTGATGAGATTTGTTCACTAGATCATCTTTGTGTAATAATACATTCAGTGTACCTCTTTGAAATATAAATCATTTTCAACCTAATACTAGCCAGAAGCTGTACATCTAAGTAACAAATGAACTAGAGCATCCCTCTGTTACTGATTATTAAAAAGTTCATTGCAAATGTTAAAAACTGAGAGAAGCCATGACTATGGCATTGGTACAAGAATAAGGCAGCAGATTTCCATATGGCCATGATTATTCAAACTTTCATTTGTTGGAGATTGTTACTGGCTCCAGCCCTCCTTCTTGTCTCGTAGAGGCTTATTAATATTTCAGTAGACTGATACAGTGTTGCAGCTGTAATGGCATCATGGGCTAATTCATTACTCCATTTCTCACAAATATTTTCTGTAACAGTATAAACAGTTAGTGGAATTGTTACAATAGTGGACAGAATTTTAGTCAACCAGTTATAGAAGCCAAGGTAAACAAGGTAAACCAATGAAACTAATTTAATTGTGACAGTCGAGAATACATCATGAATAGAGAAGAAAGAAGTTGTGTCAAGTGGGAATGATGATAATCTGTTTTTCCTTCACCAAAACACCACATAAAATAAGACCTCCTTTTTTTTTGTCATAAGGAGACCAAAAAGCTGAATGAATAGAAAGAAATGGAATGGAAAATACTCAGCTACTACAAAAGTTTCAGAGGAGGCACATAACCAATGAAGCAACAGAGATTTAGTGGAAGAAATATAGAGAGGGAAAACTTTGTGTCCTTATAGGCAACATACCAAAAAATATAATGAAGGCCTAACAGAAAGTACTAGTCAGAACCTCAGTATGTGTTACCTGATCTTCATGAAATTAAGAATGTGGACCACTAAATAAGGGATGCAAGTAATGCAATGCCAGTGAAAGACTTCTCTTAAAACAAAAGTCTATGTTGGCAGTGCAAAACAATGTATTACTCAACAGAACATTGCATTAGAAGAAAAAGAATGTGCACATACTTGGAAGAATATACGTATGCTTCCTAGTTTCAGATTTTCTCTTCCTCCAAAGAGGGCTCCAAGGAGAGCTGTGATGAAAGGGGAGGTGGGTTTTAGAACATACCCCAGGGGTAGGGGATGCACAGAAGAGGGGAAAAAGTGGCATGCAAGATAAACAACCAGCCTGTGACAGCTACACAGCTGATTAATGCCAACTTTGCTAACACTGATTTTTCATGCTATTTCAGAATCCAGGTCAAAAGCAGACTCCCTTCGCTTCCTTGAATCGCTCAGTACACTTTTTGCTCCACAAGATTCCAGTGTAATATTTTATATCCTCAGAATCAATGAGCTCAGTATCCTCAGATCCTGAGAATCAATGAGAATCAATCTATCTAAAAGCTGCACATAATATGGGAGTGTCATTTTTTCCCATCTTTTGATGATTTGTGCCATTGTATTGGTGTTTGCTGAAATATGAATACAATAAAGCTGGTGATCAAACCATCACAACAGACATGAGACATCTTCAGTATACACAACCATATTAAATAATGGTGACTGTTATATATATCTCCTATCACCCCTCTGTAGTCTGGAAGCATTGTGCTCATTACAATAATCATGCTAACTGGCTTTCTAACACAACAGCTACATACAATTTGAAATGCCATTGGTCATACGAAAGAAATCATAAAAAGAAATGGGCAGCACACATTGGATGAAATACAGATGGATACTCACTTTTCAGTCCAGAAACTTTGACAAATACAAATAAAGCTGACTTACTTCCATTTGAATAAACCGTAATTCCTTGGAGCTCTTCTGTATTAATCACTGCACTGTAATTACTCTATGTTGCACTGTTTTAAAGTATAAGTATGTACGACAAAACAATATACTCAATGACCTTACAGCCAAAAAGACCCAAGACCATGCTATCTTGTTCCCAAGTGATAATTATCAGAGGAAAGGCCAACAAGGCAGATACGGTGCGAGTCTGTTATAGACCACCCAACCAGGATGAAGAGTCTGATGAAATATTCTATAAGCAGCTGGGAGAAGTCTCACAATCTCTAGCCCTTGTTTTCGTGGGGGACTTCAACTTACCAGATGTTTGCTGGAAATACAGTACAGTGGAGAGGAAACAGTCTAGGAGGTTCCTGGAGCGTCTGGAAGAGAACTTCCTGACACAGCTGGTGAGGGAGCCAACGAGGGAAGGCACCCCACTGGACCTGTTGTTTGTGAACACAGAAGGACTTGTGCGTGATGTGATGCTGGAGGCTGTCTTGGGCGTAGCGATCATGAAATGATCCTCCAGAATTCTCCTGGAGAAACTGGCTGCTTGTGGCTTGGACGGGTGTACTCTTCAATGGGTAAAATCTGTCTGGATGGCCAAGCCCCAAAAATGGTGGTGAATGGAGTTAAATCCAGTTGGTGGCCGGTCACAAGTGGTGTTCCCCAGGGCTCAGTACTGGGGCCAGTTCTGTTTAATATCTTTATCAGTGACGTGGACGAGGGGATTGAGTGCACCCTCAGCAAGTTTACAAATGACACCGGGCTGAACAGGAGGGTTGATCTGCTGGAGGGCAGGAAGGCTCTGCAGAGGGATCTGGACAGGCTGGATCGATGGGCTGAGGCCAGTTGTATGAGGTTCAACAAGGCCAAGTGTCGGGTCCTGCACTTGGTCACAACAACCCCACGCAGCGCTACAGGCTCGGGGAAGAGGGGCTGGAAAGCTGCCCGGCAGAAAAAGACCTGGGGGTGCTGGCTGACAGCCGGCTGAATATGAGCCAGCAGTGTGCCCAGGTGGCCAAGAAGGCCAATGGCATCCTGGCCTGTATCAGAAATGGTGTGGCCAGCAGGAGCAGGGAAGGGATCGTCCCCCTGTACTGGGCACTGGTGAGGCCGCACCTCGAGTCCTGTGTTCAGTTTTGGGCCCCTCACTACAGGAAAGACATGGAGGGGCTGGAGCGTGTCCAGAGAAGGGCAACTGAGCCGGTGAGGGGCCTGGAGCACAAGTCTGATGAGGAGCAGCTGAGGGAACTGGGGTTGTTCAGCCTGGAGAAAAGGAGGCTGAGGGGAGACCTGATCGCTCCCGACAACTACCTGAAAGGAGGGTGTAGCGAGGTGGGGGGTCAGTCTCTTCTCCCAAATAACAAGCGATAGGATGAGAGGAAATGGCCTCAAGTTGTGCCAGGAGAGCTTTAGATTGGATATTACAAAAAATTTCTTGACCAAAAGAATGATCAAGCACTGGAACAGGCTGCCCAGGGAACTGGTTGAGTCACCATTCCTGGAGGTATTTAAAAGATGTGTAGATGTGGCACTTAGGGACATGGTTTAGTGGTAACCTTGGCAGTGCTAGGTTAACAGTTGGTCTCAATCATTTTAAGGTCTTTTCAAACGTACACAATTCTATGATTCTATGGTTATGTGTGGTTTTGTTGCAATAATGCCAGTACTTACATGATTTTCTACTTATTCTATAATCGCAATGCATTAGCAAGTTGTAAATAAGTTTCCGTGAGGCATGAAAAAATATCACATACAGGAAATCTGAAGCTTGTACCCTTGGTGTGGGCAAAAGTGTGACTGCCTGCTCCCTCCCCTGTGTCCTTGACCCAATTTTTCCTTTGCTTTCTCAGAAGGCAGCTTCTGCTTTCTTTGGTTCATCAATGGGAAACATCCTGACAGTACATTTTTCCCTTTTTTCTAGGTTGGGGTACCTGACAAAGGGTAACTCAAGGGATAGGAAAATGAATGTTAGCATAAGTCCTGTACTCCTCTGAAATGGAAATCGTTAATAAGGAAGCTCGCCTGCTTAACGCTGACTAGCTTTACTGAGAGCACCCCAGCTAAATATTTGGAAGCCTTGGAAAATTGCAGTTATTGTCAATGAAATGTCCCTTCCAAATGTTATATTCCTGACCCAACACATGCATGTGCTGAAAGTCCCCAAATAAAAATTACTACAAAATGTGGGAAAACACTGTATTTTTCCATAAACTTTCAGTGAAAAATTCCAAGATTCAGTTAGAAAATACTAACCTGTGTTAATAATGAAAGCAATTGTGATTATAGCCTTAGCTGCCACCTCAGCTTAGTATAGAACACATAGAATTAAATTGCAGGGTCAGGGGAAGGGGTAAGAAAAAAAAATATTTTCTTCATTAAGCATATTTACTCTTGTGATATACATTTAAAATTCAAAATAATTTTGAAATTATGTTTGTGCAAGTTTCACATGGCTTTAAATCACACAATCTATACAAAGACTGTAATGCGGGTTTGTGTCATATTTACAGGATGGCCAGGCTACAACATTCTTGGCTCCATTTTAACTCCCAGCCCTAATTGAAATTCCATGTATTGGATCAAGGGGAAACTTCTAGGGTTCTTCTTTCTTCATTCTCGAAGTTCAAGCCCCTCATTGCATCACCTTGGAGCCAGGTCTTCTTGTATCACCACAATGCAGGTACAGCCAGGGTTCAATTATTGTGAGCTGGGATAGCTCTATAACTTAAAAAGCTGGATGATATAGGTACTCGGGGATCACAGTGCAGACATAACCAGATGACTCTGCAGGGTCTCAGGCTGGCATTGAGCTTGGCTTGTAAATCCAGCCAAAAGCAAGCACAAACCTGCCCAGGCATTTGCATGTCTTGATGTTCTAGCTTCTATGATTTTTGCTTAGATGTAGGGCAATACCTTAGCTTGTTTTGTGTATTCATGCCAATCCATGAGTAGCTGAGAATTGCCAAAGAGTTAAAACATACTGCACTGAAATTTAGTGATGTTACTGAAAAATCCTACTCTTCATTCCTCACACCTGTTCAAATTTTTGCATTTTAATTCTTCTCTTGGTATAATTCCCACTGCCAGATTTCCACTAATAGTAATTTTGGATCTAAGAGATCTTTCCTGGAGAAAAGACTAGACCTATTAATAATACTTCATATAGATAATATAAACTATGTATATCTGACTTTGAAGTTTGAAAGGAAAGCTTTTTTGCATTACATAACATGCACTGTTACCTGAGAGACTCATGTTAACTGGCATAAATGTTGTTAAACTTAAAAATACAGTTAGGATTGAAAACAAGTTTAAGAAGTCTTATGAGAAATTATAAGCATGTAAAGTCATGCAATGAGAACAGAAAGTATCTTTCCAAGACTGATTCTAGCAGCAACAGCATAAAATGTACTGTGTTTGAAGTCTGACAGTAGCATCACATATTAAAGATAACCCTGCCCTTTATGATGATACTTCATGAACAGGAGAACTGTGAATGAGCTATCTTTTTCTCACTTCTTAAGTGAAGCAAAAACATTATGACAGCTAAATAACAATATTTAATACATGATGGCCAAGCTGCTAGAATAGAAAAGCTTGTGAAAATATAATGTACAGCTTTCTACAATAAACTATAAGTAAGATTATTCCAAAGCATATTTAAACACATTAATGACTGTATAAAATTCTAATCATTGCTTGTAACACCTTTTAAACAAATATTATTGCATTTTTAAGCCCAATGGGCAATAGGTATCTGACAATATGGCAGGGATATTATAGTCTTTGTGAGTCAAGAAATTAGCAGGCCTCAAGCTGTCCAGAAAGGGAAACAAAGATGCAAGATTACTTTAGCCAATGAGTTGACCTGTTTCTAGTTTCTGTATTAGACACTAGGGTAAATTTCAAGTTCCTATTTCTTGCTTGTTCTAAAAATAGATTTTTTTTCCCTCTCATTTCCAGCTTCTATGAGAAAAATGAAATTTCTTGTCTTCTTCTTGCCAAGGCAGAATCTCTATATTTTCTACTTTGAGATAAGACTACATTTTCCCAGTGTATAACCAGGGCAAGCAATTTCAGACTGAGCATCTGTCTACTTCACTAAGAATCCAGGGTCACTTCTTTTCGAATGGGTGCAAAATGGACAAACGCACAGCTTGCTGCCCTCCAAACTAGATAGACATTATGGTTTGCAAAACCATGTATCTGGGGAAACATAAAGTTGTGTCCAAACTAATGTGTCCCGCCTCTCAATACCACTCATATCAGTTCAGGTACAGCAGCTTCTCAACCAACTTGTAGAATGAGAAGACAGGTGGGAATCTCAGGGCTGCATGCATCCAACTGTGAATAATTATATCGGCTAGCAGTTGCTACATTTTAATCTCTAATACTACATTTAAATTGCTGGATCTGAAGGCACTTCCTAACCTCTGGATCTGGATATAAACCCTGTCTCTGTTACAAATTGAGGTGAATGACGACTGTCCATCTATCAATGTCTTTCCTAAGTGCCCTGGTTTCCATTAAATAAAAAGCTGGCCATACAGAGACTCTGTGAAAAGGTCCCTGTCCCACCGCTATCCCCCTACCCTATTTAGACTATGGAGAGAAAGTGTAATACAGGTTGCTTGCAGGATTTCCCTAGAAGTTAGGCACAGACTATGCCAACTTTGTGTTATGTCAAAGCTATTTTCTCAATTAGGACTTTTACTTGCAATCAAGCTTGGTTAAAAGTATACTTTTTCTGCTAAGATGAAGCAGGCAACGATGTACAGCACAGAATCTCCTCACAAACAGGTTATGTAGATCAAACAATTATGTGAACTGAGGCAAAAGGGCCAAATTCTGTAGAACAGAAATTACCAAGTAATCTTTTACTGGTTTCTGAAAGAACTTATTGTCTCTTGACACACTCATCGCATGAAAAGTACTGCATTACTTTGATTGTGACCAACCAAGCTCTTAACTTTTGGCAAAAAAAATGCCCAAGGGAAGAAGAGATACTTGCAGTCCATGTCAATAACTCTTACCAGGCAGCTCATATCACTGGCTTGTTCTTGGCTAGTGAGACTCAAGTACAGTCTACTTTATAGTAGCTTTAACATCAAAATGTTTAAATAGTCCTATGACAGAGAGCTACATGATGGCTCTGTTAAGGTTACTCTCTGGAGTACTAAACAACCCTTTAAATATCCTTTAAAATATCTGTAAAGTAATGTTGGACATTGGCAGGTGGAAGAACAGCTCACATCTCTGTGTCCAGAAGGAGTGGGTTTTTAACACCCTATTATTTCTGCAGTAGCCACTTGGGGAGACAAGAGCTGTGTAGTACCTCACTCTTGCCAGGTACAGTGAGATAGCACCTTACAGAAGCATGGGGCCAAGGGGGGAAGATAATTAACATTTCTACAGAACCTTCTACTTTTTAAGGCTACTTGTGAAACAGTTTATTTTGACTGTCTGATAAAGATATCTTGTCCTGAGTCATTAGAAAACATCTTGCAATAAGCATAAGATTCATAACTGTTAATATAATAAATGCTTTTATTGGTTCGAACAACTGTAGAACTGTAGAACAACTGTTTCAGAGAATAAAAGAGTGACCCTAGAACATAAACTGTTTGGACATGATACAGATAGAAAAGTTATAAGAAATATGTATATTTCAAGTGTCATATATATATATGATTCACATATATGTGTTTCAAGTGTCAGTCATGAAGTTTAGGCAACCTAAAAAATTTGCATTACATTCTGCCAAAGCCATTTGAGACCACAAATTTATTATCATTTATTGAGACTCAGACTAGAAATCTTTTACAGGAATAATATACTCAAGCTTTTGCCACATACCATCAAATTTCACTGTCATTTACATCAGATCTTACACTGATACACTTGTAGGGCTAAACCAGACCTTTGATTTTTAGCCAATTTGGTCATAAAAGCAAGACCATTATCTCAGCTTAAAATAGGGTTCAGGTTAGCTTCTGTTTAGAAAATCATTGTCTACAACAGCTTTCCTTGTATTAATTATATCAAAATGGTATACCCAACATGTCGCATAAATGCTGTTAACCCAGGATAGTTTTAATGTTATACATTACATTTAGTCCTCTTCAGTTAAAGTTTTTGTCTACTGAGGAAAGGAAATCTTTGTGTTATGCTTAGCAAACTAGAGATAAAATGCCATTTAACTATCATGCAAAGCAAGACACCTTCAAAGACTCGTGTGAACAGTATTATGCTGAATGTTTAGGATTTCATTAGAATGTGAAAGCTCAATAAGCCCCCAAACTACAAAATGCTTGAACTACTAGTTATAAAACAGAGATGCAGCAAAAGCAATCACTAGAGAAAACACTGACTAAAAAGTAAAAAGAATTTTGCAAACGTGACGAGAAATTTCTTGAAGATAATAAAGGAACCTATTCCTTCTCAATAGTGTTTTGAAAGTACAGAACCACCACACTGTAGCTATTTCATACTCTATTCTTCAATCTCATAAGGAACTTAGCTCAGAAATTACATCACTATACTTTTCAGAGACCACAACACAAGAGATACTGTCCTACACAAAAAAACCCCTAACTTTCTTCCAATGACCCTGTGTCAAAAAAAACCCCAAACTCACTCCTCTGTCTTTTTTATAGTCCAATACTGTCTTTGTAAAAAAAATTTCATAAACACACTAGAATGTGCCATTTGTCTAAATTATGATATCTTTCTTGATATTAAGTAGACACACATTCAGGCAGAGTCTTCCTGAAGTCATGAAAGTTAGTTTAATGGAAATATATAACCAAATGCCAGCAGAATTTACACTGCATTTATATAGTCTTTTCTCACTCACAGATCTCAAAACCTGCAAAGTTGAATATTTTGACAATTGCCACTTTGCAGATGGGCTACTCAAGGAGCACAAGGACTACCTGATTAGTCCACTGATGTCAAGCTATCCGGAGACAGCTTTAGCTACATAATAGAGCTTTGTTGATTCCCATCTTGAGCTGATATTACTCATGCTTGCTCCTTTTTATATCTTTAATGGCTAAGTGCTCTCCCAAAACAACACTCCAAGAGAAAAGATTTAACAGTGTTCCCTTTTACACTTCACAACAGAAATTATATTAGCTCTGCATGTTTTACTAATGAAGAAATGCTTCTTATGGTGGGAAGTATTTGGTCTTATTTTCGCAAAAATGCATTCATCATTTATAATAAAATGATTTAAATTATAGCAACATTCTGATTAGAAGTTGAAGATCACCTGTTTTTTTATGGCAATTCAGAGTTCTGAAAGACATATATATTTACCAGAATATTCAAGCAATTCCTCAAATGAATTTCAGTCTTCAATTACAAAAAAAAAAAAAAAAAAAAAAAAGGCACTTATCCAGGCTAGGAGCACAGGCATTTACACAGTGGTTTCAATTTTACTTTGCTAGGTAATGATATAACACTCAACACATTGCAGAAGATAATGAGTTTCTAGCTTTCACCAGAACCTCATGAGCTTAAATCAGGCTTTTGCTTCTCTACCTAAGATCTTAACCTTCCACTAGCAGCACAGAAAATTGCTTGAAGACAAAGACAGATAGGCAATAAGCATTAAAAAATGTTTATAATACAAACATATCACACAGGCTTGAAAAGACTCGAAGAATACTTATCCTTGGCCATGGTAAGTGGCTATCAGAGAGATAAAATAAAATAGTTTGCTGTTCTTCAGTACTAATGAACTTTATGTGGGAAAATATCATTACTAATATATTAGAGCATGTATTTACTAAGTTCCTTACAGTTATTACAAACAAAATTGTGTGAAATGGCTTACATGAAAACACAGCCCAGTTTCCCTTTTCCTTCAAAACCTGAAGATATAGCTTCTGCTCCTTCAGTTTTGCTGAAAGCTTTTGCCTGTTCTTAGGTTCCTGTTATTTGTAATAAGCCTGAGAATTGTACTTTAATCCATATGGACAGTTACTCTACCCATGTAAAGACAGCCAAAATCAATGGGGAGAGTATGGGGAGATGTCTATATAATTGTAGAGATCTTTTCTTGGAGATTAAAGCACATTCAGGTGTCTTCACCTTCTCACAAACAAATCATTCAAATTATTATTCTGTCATTAATGGATGAATCAGTATTACTTTTCCAACTAATGCCTTCATTCTCTGTAAAGGAGGCTGGTTAAATATTTAAAGGTACAGTAATTCAGTACAGAGGTTCAGTTCCTTTCCTTACCACAAAAATTGTGAGCTTGAATAAACTATGAATGGTCAAGTTTTCAAAACCATCCCATCAGAATAGTTAAGACCCAGAGGTAACTTTAGCCAGTAAGTCCACCGTGGTTCAGCCACTGCATTTCACAGCTCCTGTTCAACTTCTGCCTTGTCTGCTACAGCACCAACGGAGAACACTGGAGAATTGGGTGGCATTAATGTCAAGTGAAAACCCCTGTCTGCTTCAGAGCATAGCTATCATATGGACTGGTTGACTACAAAATTTCGTCTGAGCATAAAATCAAACCTCTGTGTTGACAAAAGGAATGAAGCAAGCATGCAAAAGTACTCTTACAGAATGGATGCCTACAGAATATAACCACAGCTGCCAATTTTAACCTATTGGTGTTTGATGTGTCAGATACACAGAAAATGGAACAGCTGATGAATTCTATGCCACTTCAATAGATGAAAATAGAGAGAATACTAAACATAAGGCAGAAAAAAGTATATCCCAGGTCCTTAGGAGAAACTATTGCAATCAATTACACGTGTATTATCCTTTTAAACAAAAACATGCCATTGGATTATCTACAGTCACTTATGCCAAGTTTGAGTATATGTTAGATCATCCTCCTTGTGATTTGAGACACTTTCAGACTCCAAATTCATACTAAAGGATGGGAATTTTTCTAGGGTATTTTAATTGTACACGGAAGTACATCATACATATATATTAGTACAATATACTGTACCTTGCATAAAAACAAATGATTTTATATGACTCATCTGAGATCTGCACCACGAAATGGGTGCTGCCATAAACTGGTTTACTCCTGCAGTTTGGCTCTGTTTTTACTCCTTCTATTTAACATGCTCATGCTAGTAGGAGCTAAAATTTATGGTCATAAAATATTAGAAAAAGAATCCAGAACAACACAGAGCACTAAGTCCGTGTTACTAACAGCTGGGTGCACTGTACCACTGTTTAAGATGTATTGTTAAAAAAAGTCAAGACAGTTGTCATCAGGTAAGTTCAGCTGTTAAAAAACAATGAAACATCAAAACAGATTTTTAAATCCATTGGAGCAGAAGATACAAATCAGAGACCTACAGCTTGAGGAAGATGTGGCCTGCAAATCCACAGGCTTCTAAAATCTAATTTCAAAACATATTTAACAAATGTTAACTTTATAAAAAACTAATTTTGTCTTCAAGACAAGCACAAATTTAATACAACAGTAACACTAGAGTGAAGAACTGAGAGGAGTTACTGGTCACTGCAAATGTTTTGCTTAATCAGTAGCTCTTTTTTTTCTTTACTTTCACATCACAACATATCAATAAATCTTCCTAGGATGAAGTTTGCTAAGCCTAAACAAGGATGAAAAAAGAAAGGATCATTACCAAGGATAGCAGTAGCAATAGTCATAGTACAAGTAATAGTAAGAATAAAGTTCTTAAAAAAAATGAATAGTATTATTATTGAACATACTGGCAAAATAATAAACAAAAATGCACCAAGAATGTCAGATGACCGTAAGTGGCACAGCTCTTCTCTGCATCTGTTTTTATGTTCTACACAATGGTTTATTTTCCTCTGGGAGCACTTCATTAACTTCTGTTTCATAGATGAGAAAAAATGCCAAGATTTCTAATGATAAAATTACTAAACTAAACTGGCATCAATATCATGGCATCCAAGTAGCATAACAGCTGTGATGGTAAATAGCAGCACAACCTGAAGCTGCTTTCTCTCTTTAATTAAAAGATTTCTCCTAACTTGGTTTTTGGCTAACACATTAGTGTAATGTGTTACATGTTGTATAATCTTGGTCACATAAGAGAGACCAAAAAAATAAATTCTGTGTCATAGGTAGTCCTGATTTGAGCTCTGTGATCGATGGCTGCGAGGCAAAAGGCTTCAAATAGCATCTGCTGGAAAAAAGGCCCAAGGGTGGAAGTGTAATGGTGATTTAACAGCAACCACATCTCAGCAGTGTGGTATTTCCCTCATGAGTTCACAGAGATATATACGGTCTGAGTCTTTTCATTGGTAGCTGGTTTTATGTTTGAAGATACTATTAAGTGGGAAATGACAAACTAGGGAATTTTTGCACTTTGATAGGGGGGTGGTGCAGGTCTCTAACAAGTGAACAAGAGAACAGCCACTCTGACCACGGTTTGCATGAAGTCTGTGGAAGCAGGTTCTGGGGGAGAAAGGCCACCCCAGCATCTGTAGCGTATCATCACTTCAGCACAGCCTCACTGATAACATTCTGTGACTCGTTTTGCAAGCCCTGGCAGAAACGGACTAGAAGAAGCAAAAACGGTGATGAAAAAAAGACAAGTCTCCTCCTGTCCAACTCCTAAACCTTTGTGCACCACTACCACCTGCAGAGCCCCTCTAAGGCTGCGGATCATTCAGCTAGAACCAAACTCCAGTTCACTGCCTATTGTGTACCTCGGTGCCTCTGTCAATTACGTACAGACAGGGTTATAGACGCTCTGCTGTGTGTGTGTACAGCACCTGTAGACACGGCCAGCCCTCAAGGCTTCTGCCGCTACTGTGCTTTAACAACACAGTTCACACTTTGTGCTTTTTCCTTCCTTTTTTTTTTTTTTTTTTTTGGAGTGGGGGGGGGAATGTAAGGGGGGAATAAGTGGGGGCTTAAATGAAATACTAGCAAAGATAAAATGTTACCAAGTCTAGAATAGTGTCATTTAGAAATATTTCTTCTATGCAAGAGTAATTAGGCATTACTAGTAAATTAAAAAGGAATAATAATGATACATAGCAGCAGAGGACCTGGTAACTCCTTCACTAGGTATTGAGAAGCATGTTAATGAGCCATGTCTACAGCATGATACAAGCATACTGAATCTGATTGATCATATGCATGATCATCTTGTGGAGATAGTTTATCACTGTTGCATCACTAAGTTCCCTCATAGACCAGCAAAGACCAGGACAGAGATCTGGCAAAAAATATAATTCTATTCCGTTTACACAACTGGTAAGTATTCCAATGCTTGACTCGGAAGAGTTGGGATTAATGGGTGAACTGGAAAGCACATTTTGTATTCCAACCCAGCAGGCTGAAATCATTAACTCTGTGGACCATTGTTTCACATCTAAGAACATCAGGTACAGGTTTTGCAGTGCTGCACTGTACCTGTGTCTGGAAGAATGGTAGTGATAGCATCAAAGCAATGCAGACGGCAGTGTTTCAGAGGAACAGAGAGTTTAGGAAAATCTCCTGGTAAGATAGAAACCTTGTCATAGTGCAAGGTCAAAGAAATAGATTAAGGAAGATTAAGGATTATTTTGTTTCAGAGCATATTTTGATTGTCATCTAAAATGATACTTAATAGATGGAAATTTTAGCAATTACATGATGTAAAGGATGCTTAAGTGCTAGCTTCTTAATTAGTATTTTAACAGGTAATAAATTGCAGTAAAAGAACCGTTAAGCAACTATGTATTAATCAACAGGTAGAATTATACCTGCAAATATCAACTAGAGTTGCCTGGATTAAGTTCTAAAACCCACTTATAAAGCACAGAAGGTAGCACACCTACTAGTGAGCATTTTTTTTCAATAGAAGGTCTTTTGAACAGTGCAATTAGCTAATTAACATTTATGTTTAGAACTGAAATGTAAGAGGTGATTGACATGGAACTCAAGAATTATACAATTCAGAAAGTCTTTTGTCATAAAAATAGCAACAAGGAGACAGAGCCTGGAATCTGCTCGAAGACAGCTGGAAGGAAAAGGCTTTTTTTTAATGATGAAGAAAAGCGTCAAATTATACATGCTAAAATTAAGGGGTTTGTTGTTGCTGTTGTTCTTATCTTTTTTTTAATACTGCCTTTCAGAGTACCACACACATATTAAGCACGAATGCACCTTCTTACCCATTCATTAATAGAGTATTTGGAGGCAATGGTAATATTTTCAAAAATATATTTCTAGTGCTTAAAGCATTCCAGAAGCTTAAGTTCCTTATAACCATACAGAAGACAGAGGAGGCACTTGATACATAGTCAATAGATAGGACTCAGTGTCACCTGACACTACAGGGACAGACAGGATCTTTTGGGGATCCTGGGCAGAATGATGATGGCACTAGGCTGTAGCTACTATTATAGCTTTACTTTTTAACAGAATTTTATGATTACCATAGAATCTTATGATCAGAGTAGCACAGGGTTTTTGTAAGCAGAATCAGTGTAGCACAGTGTTGTAAGTAGCAGAGCACAGAATTTATAGCATCAGAATTTATAGCATCACCTGGACCCTCTGCAGATTGGATCAACTCTTAATACTTTGCTTGCTGTATCCATATAACAATCATAATCTGGACTCAAAACCATGTAAAGGAGTACGAGTCACTCATTCAGTCCTCGGAGGAAGCAGATGACGGTGGAGGCATCCGTGACCATGGGGGATCATGGGGTTTGCCATCCAGCAGCAGTTCTGGTCCAAGTCCCAGATTTTATAGACGGTCCTGTTGTGTGCAGTTATGCTTCCCTGTTTGGTGCTGGAGTCACCACCAGCACCTGGTTGGCCAAGTGCCTGGGACCTTCAAGGCCAGTAAGAAGGGAAGAAGCCAGCCTGGAGCCCAGGAACACTGAGCCCAATAGGGAGGGGAAGAAGAAATCTGCCTGGTGCACAGGACCTGCAGAGCCTGATGAGGAGGGGAAAGGGGACTGATATGGGACCATCTCAGTCACAGCAAATGGCCATTTGCCTTATAAAATGGTGTTAGTTATTCTAACCATATTACAAGGGATCAGGAGTGGGGGTACTGGTCACAGTTGGATGTCCAAGTGTTACATTCAGTGGAAAAATTATTTTGTCTTGAAACAAAATTAAGATTCCTTCTCCCAAGGAAAATCCCTCATAGCCAGTTTAGAGTCATATGTCACTCTTACAGCAGCATAATGAATTTTGAACTCTTCTTTGCAACTAGTTTCATAGTTTTGACAGAAGTAATGGCAGATATCCCCACTCTGACTAATCTGTGGTCCGAGAAGGTAGTATAAATGCCCTGAGGCTTTGGAAAGCATTTTGGGGAAGTGCTATAAGTACCGATCTTGTCACAGGGTAAGTAACCCATGTTTCAGGCTGTCCCCATTTTGTCTTATTCTCTGGTTGAAAGGAAATGCCTTTCCAAATCTTCTGTTGCCACCTGCAGCCAGGCTAGTACAACCAACTTGTGCATGTCCTAAAAACTTCTCAGAACCCAAGCTGGTGGAGGATGGATTTGGAAGAATTTTGTTAGTCCACAGCTGAATTATGGGTTTGTCACAATGTTCAGTGTAAACAAGACTAATCAAGTTTAACAAAAGAGAGACTTAAAAGATAAAACAGTACAGTAACTGAAAAACAGACTTATGTTAACAGGTCAAACTTACTAATAGAGAAAAAAATAAATTATAAGTACAGAAAAATAACAAAGTGCAGTACTAAAATTATCCATAATAATAATAAGTATCCTCATGAGTTGTTCCAGTGCTTTGGCTATTTTGAAGTTAGGTAATTGGCCTAATTAAAATCCAATTAAAATTGAGGAAGAGCAGCAGCACTCCCTTCTTCTGTCCTGCTAGCATAATTTCTAATTAAATATGACCAAGACTGATGTGGCTTATGTAAAGTCTGTAGCTATCTGTATGTATTAGGCATGTGCAAACAAACATACCAGATTGGGCCCTTCTCAGGGGACCTAAATGGGGGAACATGTAGCTTGGGGATGGTAAGTAGCAAAAGATGGGAACCCAGATGCTCAGCCTTTCAAAGACAGCAGATGGCCTTTTACAAAAGCACAGCTTTATGTACTTAGAGACAATTTTTGGTAGAGCTTAGTCACCAAACAGGTTAGGCATTGATGTGGAGTTTTCTCCTGGGTTTTAAAAATCTAACTCATTTTGCATGTATGTAAACATCAGACATTACATGGTTGCATTAACTTAAAAAAAAAATAAAAAAATATATTTCTTTCTACTGTGTTAAGAAAAGATCATTTTTGAGAACAGGACATGTTTTTGGAATTCTTTTCCCACTTCATAGATTATCTATGAAGCCTATGGGGTGGACAGTTCTTTACTATTTTTAAATATTGCTCACTTACTTACTTACACACTTGGGTAACTTAAACAGTTTGAAAGAACCTAAATTCTGTGTGAGTGCAGGTTTGGCTATATAGAGATCACCAGCATCGTTCATCTACCAGGAGTTCTGTCCTTCAGGATGCCTGAAGTATAATGTAAGACACAGCATAGAAGCAAAAAGAAACTGAAGCAGGGTCCCTCTTCTTCTGTTCACAATAATCATCCCACTTCTCTTTCCTTTATCAGTAAATTCTTTCTGTCAGCATGAATGAATGCACTCAGACATGGGAGAAATATGTTTTTATTGTATTCATTATGAATATACAAGATTTCTGGCATGATACGACTTTTGAGAGACATGCAATAAATACAGCTGAAGATGATTACTTAAGCTGAAAAGACATTTGCAGATGCTGAATCCTAGTCACTTTCAGCATTGTAATATTTAGTCCATGAATTAAGATCTGAAACCCTTTTGGGCAGAGGAAAGATTGGAATTTCCATATCATAAAATTCAAATTTTACCTTGCAAAAATACAGCCTAATTTTACAGGGGTCTCTTTATATGTCCTGATGCATTGTCAAGAAAAGAGGTCCAGTTGCCACTTCCACTTGCTGCTGCTTTGGCAGCATTGACATGGACTAAAATGTAAAACTGGGGAAAGAGATTTAGTTTCAACTCCTATAGCATGAATTCCTTGTAGCAACACAAGTAATATACATAATAAGCTAAAAGAAGACTGTGACACATGCAATTACAGCAGATGAGACCAGGGACTTCAGCAGAGGATCAGAGTGCCCTAGGGTATTGAGCATAAAGAAGTCTGTCTATTAAATGGTTCATGCTTTGCTATGAAAATGTGTAATTGTCCAGACATTTTAATTTGACTGTGCTATGCTAAAATCTTGACTTTCTTTGGAGAAGCATGTGGTTTTCTTTAAGGCAGTAAGCGTTAAGACTGTGTGCTGAAGAAATGTAATAGAATATATTTTGTGGGTGAGGAAAGGGGGAGAAGCTCTTTTTCTGTTTGCACATATTTCTATCATCATTTAATTCTTTTCTTGGAAATCGATAACTCATAACTGACAGCAACAGGAAAGTGGTTGTTTGGTGGGTTTTTTTCTTCTTTATCTTTCCTGTAGGGTTGCTGAATATTTGCTTGTCAACATTGGTGGTGAAATGCATTGTTCAAAAACAATGCCAAAAGAAAAATATATCTTAAAGCAAGAACCAGAACTTAAAGAAAATAAAGAAAAAATTGTTGCAGTGTAGTGTTTCCCAGTGCAATATTACTCGCAGTCTCAGCACACACTATACGTGATTTCACTTAAGAAAAAACTGCATTCACTTCTCTATGGGTTCATAAGATAATTGTGTTTACTGTAGCAAAACAATAAATGGAGGAAATAGCTAAAGTTAGTCTTAACATAAGGAAAATATGCCTAGGAGAGCTTGTAACATAATCCATTCCTCAGAGGAATTAAAGAAATCCTATTTGTTACAGAAGTAGATGAACATGAAAAGAACCTTAAGGCCAAAGGCTCTGCCACCACCCAAGTGTATCTTTCAGTATTTCCAGGACTGGATGGAATGAAACAGCGCTTGAGGTGTATTTGAGGCGTGTGCACAAAAGACGACCGATGATTTTTACTTCCACAAAATGGTCAGAGGTTAATTCAGGGCTCTCCCACAGGACACACATGCTTTAACAGTACAGAATTTGAATATCCCACTGATTTAATAGACTTCTTAAAAATGTTAAGTCTGTATGTAAATTTTATGTGAGATTGGGGTTTATATTATCATGTTTTGAGCTGATCCTAAGAAGAGATTAGAATAGCATAAGAACTGCACCTTGCAGAATTTTAGGACTGTCCATATCAATCCCAGAAGAACAAAGGTACCAGACTTAAGCAAATACTTCAGAAATTTCCATAATATCTGGTTCACTTCAGTTCAAAGAAAAGTATAAATGGTTTTAAGTGTTCCTGCAATGCTTATCCCACACCTATTTACATGACAGAGATAACAATAATCAGATTTCCATTATATCAGGAGAACTATGGATTCATTAAATACAAATTTAATATTTCCTGAATTTAAAAGTATTTCTATTACAAAAATATGTTCAACTTCCGTCTAACAGTTTCTCATTAGGCTAAGTGGGATCTACAACTGATACGCATTCCTTCGAGCTTGTGTGGACTTGAAGCCGTCTGAAGCAAATCTGTGGAGTGGCAAAAACCATTAGAGCATCTATTAACCATACCAGAGGGCTGGAATTTCAGGGAATATGAAAAGATCACAGATACTTTCTGTCATTCTGGAAAAAAAGCAGTGAATGGCCCCAAAATGTGCAGAACTGTTACTTGGAGATAGCAAAATGTACTAGGTAGGTCAAAGCACATGGGACATTTTTAGATGAACTCACTTTGAGGTCTCATAGTAAGGGGGAGAGAGGTGGCAAACAGTGGGGAAAAAATGGGTATTTGAGTAATACAGCTACATCTGTAAAATGGTAAATCCAATTCAGAGTAGGAAAACAGCTAGCAGGTTGAAGATGATGGGGTTTTGGGAGGGGTTTTGTTCAGAATTTTTTCCAGCTGTTGTGTGCTGGCTGAACAGCAGAGAACACCTGGAAGGGATTTCGGCACTTCTGTTCTTATGGTTTCGATTTAAACTTACCATTTGCAGAACATTTGTTACACCAGTCTACAGCAAGTAGGTGTTTCGACTAGCTTTCTTATTTCATGCTTTGTTTTGCTGTTTATCCCTGTACTTTGATGATAGTCACCTTCTTTTGCCCCAACAAGTTCAAATGATTTAAATGATCTCAGGATCTGCAGTGTCTTTACAAATGCACAGCAGAGTCTCAGATCAGTTTTTCTCAGCGTAAGTGTCTCTCTTCCATCCTACTGAGCTTAATTAGCACAGAATGAAAAAAACTTTCAATTGAACAACAATCTAAGAACCTAAAGGATTAATGGAACAATCCTTTAGAAACAGAGAAAACAAAAAGTTTGAAGGATCTATGAAAGTCAATTGTATGCTGCAAAAGTACAGCTACAGATTACAGTAATATGTATTTAGCTTTTCCTAAAGAAACAGAAATGTGAGCAAAGAGCCCATATGAAGCCATTCCTGTAATTGCTGATTACATATCTCTGCAACTAAAGCAATATTAATTGTGTAAAAGCATTTAATAGTTGTCTTTTATTCTCAGTAGGCTGGAAGCATAGCTGTTAATTTCTTTCTTTCATGCACTGGATTTTTATGAAATCTTTCAAGCTGTTTTCTCAGTGCAATAGCCTCTTAACTGTGACATCATATGGGCTGAAATCTAACACTGTATTCTCATAAAAGGCTTTGGGCACAGTTATATTTGAATCCCATTGCACAAGAGTCACACAAGTGTCTCTAACATGTATTGACTGGAAATGCGGATTTCCCCAGGTGGGAATCTGAACCAGTGTCATACAAAGGAATGTACCAGACCATGGTAAACTGAACAGAAGAGAAAAGAGAAGTTCTTTTGCTTAGCAAGCTGAAGCAAGTTTATCATAATTCCCTTGGCCTGAGCAATCAATAGGAAGAGCAAGTAACTACAGAAAATATGTGTAGCGACCTATGCGCTGATTTTGCAGAATGCTTAAGTACAGCAATGGCATTTTGAGTAAAATAAAGAAGCAATATCAAAGCTAGCAACATTAGGAAAAATATTTGCTAATGTTGCCAAAATTGCTTAAATTTTTAAGCTTTTTAAAGATAAAGAAGCCCATATTGACCAAACTCCAAGGGATTAAAACAAGAAATATGCATTAGGGCATATATGTTGTAATCCTATTAGATCAAATGTTATTATTGATGTTATTTGTTATTATTCTTATTACAGCAATTCCTGGGAAACCTGTCAAAAGTGAGGTGACATTGTGCCAGGCGTTGTTCAAATGTATAGAATGACATGACCTTGCCCTGAGACCTTTCACAATCTAATTTAAGTCAAGGCCCAACAAAGGGATGCAATCACTAAGAAAAGAAGGTTAAAGCAACAATAGAAATGTTACTGGACAGCCATCATAGAATATTTGGATTAGCTTTTTTCCTGTAGGCAAGGTTATGTTTTTGTAGGACACTAATTTATGTGGGTTTACGATAATATTTGATTACCTGTGACTTGCCTGCGCTGACTATAGCATGTGTTTTCTTTATCCGTGTGGTAAATTCTGTTTTTATTTTACTTGCGAAGGCCTTTGAGAAGCCGCCACACAGCAACAGAACCAGTGGTATGTGATTTCATAAATCTAAAATAGTTTTATGGAAAAAGGATTTACCCAAGAAAAGTGGAGTTTTGTTTGTTTACGCAAGAGAGATTTGTAAGAAATATTAAGATTGGCATGATGGAAGTATGAATGGAAATGCATGTGTGTAAGCACGAGAAGGAAAGTGGAACAAAGGCTTAAAAGAATGCCCAGATAATTAGGGACACTGTTCCCGGGGCACTGTTTTCAACAGCAAAATTGAGGAACGTGTTCTTGGTGTCAAAAGCAAGAAGCCTGCCGTTTGAAAAGCAGACGACTCATCGGCCGAAGCGCCACCACGTACGCGACTCCTTCCCCCGTTCGCCTGCCAGGAGAACAGACAAGAGACATGTGTTTCCCACATATGCCAGAAGAGGAAAACCAGACAGCGATGGGGCTTAAGATTTGTGGCGGCTGAAGTAAACAAGATCTGAAGTGAAGATCTGCCCCGAAATAGCTGACGGCTTCTGAAGGAGAAGAAAGATCTGTCCGAAGACTTGTTTGTCATCACCTGCCGAGAGGAGCTCCAGAGATGCTGAAGCCTTGACAGATGGTGCGCGGTGCGTTCTGTATTGAGCGCAAGTGATTTTGGTCAGACCGCTTGGACACACGCATGTCGCTTCTTGCGAGTATGTGAGTGAGAGAGTGTGAAAACATAAAATCAGCTTGCTTTAAAACCTTGAAAATAAATGCATCTTTCCAATCCATATGATCCCGCACTAAGCTTTATTATGCTAATACCACTACAAAGCAGTTGTCAATACAGTAACTAAAATCAACACCAAAACAGTCTAGATACTTGATTTGTGCTCTGGCAGCTGAAAATTGTATATGAATAGAAACATATTTTTGTAGTAGCCCTCAAAGAAAAGACTGGTTACCAAGTGGTTTTCAAGGGGAACCTCTTCTAGTGAAGATGGCTGTAGGAAATGTTAATATCGAGATTTCCACACCTTTAAACTGCCCTGGGTACTACTGAACAAGTGTACTGCATTATTTTCAGTAATATGTTAGAGGAAAACAGATAGTTTTGTAAAATCTAGTGTGAATTGTGCACACATACGAAATTGTATAGCACATGGACTGTGGCAAGCAGTTTGTTCAAAAGAGTTTGAAAAATAAAATGTATTGTTAGATGGTTTTAACTGAGAAAAAAACCAGAAAACAACCAAGTACTGCTAATGCTGTTGACCCTGTTAAAGCTGCAGAACTGCTGCATTTTCCCTTGATCTTGTAGACCTGGAGCCCAGTGCATGAAATATTGCTATTTCTCGTAAGAGGCCACTGCCTTTGTGCTAGCTTTACACTGCCTGAGGATTGAGAGCTGTCAGGCTTGCTTGGTCTGATCTTGTACTGGCTTCTCTGGATCTTTGTTTTACTTTGGCTGTAAAAGCAGTTTTTTCTAATGACCAGGTGGCTATGCCTAATTTGTTTTACTTTTGCTTATCTTTGTAGAGTATAACCATATTTTCTCTATGGAATGTTGTAACAAGTATTCTACACGAAATATTTATGTCCCTAGCTTAGTGATGCACTGTAGAGGAACACAGGCCTGGTGTGATAGCAGAGACCTTGAAAATGGGGACACAATATGCAATGTAGAAGACTATAGACATGAGATGATAAGGGAAAGGACACTAGATGACAGTGAAGGCCCCAGGGCTGTAAACAACTCACCCATAGTCAGGTAAAGAAATGCAAATCTTAGAGCAGAAAAAGGGGCAGATGCTCAGAAGTGCAAGTACACCAGTTTAAATAGTATTGTCATTCCAGCATTTTCCTCCCTGCAATAAAGTTCTTCCTTGTATTTCCTTTTCCTGTAATAATTAGATCTAGAATAATAATAATTTTTTACTATAGTATTAAGATTTTAATTACACTATCAATAATTTCTTGGCTTTACATGTAAGATGTGTTTACTTTTTGCCAATGACAAGACTTTGAGCACAACAATATCTTCAAGGAAAAATCAAGTTTGCTATGCATTTCTTCCTATTTAGCACAGTACATGGACTTATATCAGTGAAAACACCACGCCCCTAAAACCTAGGACATAAAAAAATGTTTGCCCTATAGTGCCCACTTCCCTGTAAATGAAATGTCTTAATTTAAGTTCTACTCTGGATTGTATAATTTAATTTCTTGGCTATCTACATATAAAATCCCCTAAAGATACTGGCCAAGGTTAAGTCCATAATAATTCCTTTAAGCTACCTACTTCATTGGAACAACACTAGGTTTAGATTGACACAACAAAGATCAGAGCCTGTCTCAATAACTTAGCATTTCCAGTTGAATAATGAATGGTACCAGTGATAATGAAAGGGCAAAGGGCCCAGGTTAAATAGAAAATATTTCAGATCTGTTAGTATGGATTAGCAGGGATGGGATTGTGACTGGAGGGCTTAATACTTTCTCAATATAGCACAGGACAGCCTGCCAGTCCTCAGCTGGCATCCTATAAATATAAGGAGTGAAAGAGCATAGCTTAAAGTAAAACCTGTTCAGGTACTATTAATTCTCCTGTCTGATGTTGAAATAAATATTACATTCTAGCTCAACTGCATGCCTAGATTTTGCCAGCCTACTGACCTACAGAACTTTGAAACAGCAAGAAGGTTTCTACAAAATTCCTCTGAAATAGGGGTCTACATTTTCTTTCATTAAGAAGAACCTTTTTCAATGTATGTTCTTTGGTATACGCGGAGTCACCAGCTTCTGACAATGCCTACAGCCACAAAAGGTTTAGTACAGCAGTTTACTAAAAAGAAGAGATTTATTTTTATTCAAATAAAAGATGAATTTATGAAAATTAACTGTTGTCTACTTTAGTGGTATTCATTATAGTATTAAAAATATAATAACAGCAGCTTTATTCCAATCTGTGTACTGGCCTTGAGAGCTTCAAAAAGTAGGAACTCTATCTGCCACTCAACACACAGCCCAAGTGTCTAGTCTGGTCTCTGAACAGCAGCTCTTGCTGGCAGAATGGTTCAGATCTCATATTTACCCCCTCCTTTTTTTTTTTTTTTTTAATTTTTGAGTTCTAAGTAGACAGAACCATAGACAAGGGCAAGTAAGTTACATTATGTGCAAAATATGCTGGGGTATTCCTCCATGGACTACAGATGTCCCTCTTTAAATACGTATTTCTTCCTCAGAGAATGTACACCTGACAGCTTCAGTAGCTGTCTTTTAAACTTCATGGGGAGGAGGACTTTCTTCTTGTTTACAATTTTGTTTGGTTTTGTGGGTTTTTTCCATCCTAATGGATTCTGGTGAAGCAGCAATCACAGATGTCCTCCAACCTTCCAGAGGCCTGTGAAAACTTCTTTAATGATTTCTGCAGGTGACATATCCTCCCTGTGAGACTTCACAGACTTAAGGTTTGTGTTTTGCCTATTTTTTTTTGTCAAAAAGGAGATTATTTAACATATTCTGCTTCAGTTTGCATGTTAAATCTAAGTAGTGCCTTAGCTGCATGAGATAGCTGTTAGCAGTCACATAGGTACCACCTCTACCTGTGACAGCTCAGATCTCAGACATACTTACATATGGTAGTACAAGTTATTGAAATCTTTAAAGCAATCTTTTTGACCCAATGTAATTTGCTATGATGTTGGTCAACTCTAAATCCATTTATTTCACAAGAAAAACCTGTCACCAAGTTATTTGAAAACCTATCTTGAAACCCTCTTTTTCTTAGATCTGATATTTATTAAGGAAACCTTATATTTATTAAGCTTTTATTCAAGTCTACTATATTAACATGAAAAACATCATTAAAAGTGTCAAAAATATCAGCTGCAATATATGAACATGCTAGGGAATTTGGTAAGAATGTATTGGGCTTGAATCAGTAATAAGCAGATTCAGTTTCAGCCCTTTTCATTCACACTGGGGAAGTGATTCTAGAAATAAAAGGTAAATGAGAAGATTGAAATCTATCCCTTAATCAAAAACAACAAAAAAAATAAGAAAACAAGTAAAATACAGAATATTTTATATACTTTCATGAGGTAGAAAGTTAAATATTCTATAAATAATGTGAGTGTCCTAGTTTCATTGCTAACTTCCCACCATCACATAATAATGTGCACTAAATTAAAAACATAGTGGAAAACAAAACTGTAAGAACACCATGCCGGGTTTTCAGTCTGAGAAACCTTCAATGAAGTATTTTAACTACAGAAGGGCTGTCGCGATGTTTCTTATTTTCCAGCTACACACAGAATGTTTAATTCCAGACATCTGAAAAAAGTCTAGCAGAAACAAATCTATGACATATTTTCTATTCCTACTTTCAAAGACTTTACACCTACCTATCAAGCCCTATACACTTGCCACACCTGGAACTGAAAATACTTGAACATACCCTCAAACCCATAAACAGTTCTTTCAAATGGTATCTACTTAAAAAAAAAAAAAAACTGCTGCAGGGAATAAAAGAACGTGAAGACAAGAGAATGAACAGAGAAGAGCAAGAAAAAATCAGAATGAACAGAAAACCAGAAAATGTCTCATGTTCATACAAACTAAAGTTTTTAACCTGCTCGGTAAGAGACAGCAGGGGGCTCTTGGAATTAAACTCTCCTCTGAAGACTTCCACAAAACCATGTATTTCACAAGGTGGGGTCCGCCTGCAGCTCGGTCACCACCAGATGTGTCCCAGACTCACAAACCCGGAGCACGGACAGCCCGATTGCCTCCTCCTGGCTCACAGCAGCGCTCCGTCTCTGCACGCTGCTTACTGCTGCTCCCCAACGCTGGCACTGAAAGCTGTGACACTCCGTGGTGATATCTGGGGAAGGGCAAGGGTAACGTGTCCTACTGGGGCCAGATACTTTCTTGAGGGAATGAGAAGTGGCAAGGTTGAATGGGTCAACGTAGCCCAGAGCCACTGTGAGGACTCCAGAACATCATCTCTCACCCAGCTGGGAAGTAACAATTTCATTAAAATATTTTCGGGGGCCCAGTCCAAGTTTTTTCTCCCCTTCTACAGCTGCTGTAAGATTACCAGTGAGAACTGGCTGAGAAAGAGCAGATTCAGAAACCAAGAGGAGCCCAGGATTTCACTCCACCAGGGTAAGAGGACTGCATCTGGCACACACACCTTGCAAGAGGAAACGGGCTACATGTCATTCAAAAGCAGGAGCAGGGGGTCTGCAAGTCCTCCAGTTTTCTTCTCAGGAAATTAGTGTCGATACATTTAGTCACAGAAAACTAGGTGGGTGAGGAAGTCCCCTTACATGTACTGAAGTCCTAATCTGAACTGCAAGCCAGCTGTTTTCTGCACTGCCCACAGCTACATTTCGTCCAGGGCTTTGTTGTACCAAGTCTTCCTAAGCCAATTAAACTTGACATTTTGCACACTCTCTAATTAAAATGCAAATGAAGGGATGAATTATGTAAAAAAAAAAACAAAAACAGATTATGCAGGTTAATTAAGAGGAAAACTTACCTAGACCCCAAGTTTACTGTTAAGTGGGTTTTAAACATAACCTGCTGACACCGCTGAATATGGAGTCTGGACACAGTATGGTGCTTCAGTGGAAAGGCCCTTTATCTACAGCAAATGTTGGGACGTCCCCAGGGCAGTACTTCTATAATTGTTCATCTGCATTTAGAAGTTTGAGATAAATTAATGAAGTTGTATGTTTTATTCCTGCCTTTAAAATTTTGCCACGTTCTTCTAACACACACAATCCTATGCCTCAGACTGGCTGTCTACAAATTTGTCCTGGAATAATACGGTTAGAGTGATTGTACTTCTTGTAGCTTCAGTGTATCCATCCCATCTGCAATTACCAAGGCTAGCAATCAGAGCTGAGTTACTGGACACTCAAGAGGCTTGTCTGCTCCTCAGAGCACTTACCTGATCTCCCCTCCACAAGAAAAATGAGAAAAAACCAACCCAAAAGTAAGCAGGTACAATAGAATGAACTTATCTGTACATATACACTGGTGGGGAAGAAGAGATGATGTGAAGGTGTGTGTTCAAAACTTGGAGAGGAATCAGGCAAAAATAAAATGGATGTGAAGTAGGACTTTGTCAGCCCTTTTCCAAGGTAGTAGTTCCCTGTCTTTGAAGTAATCCTTTTACAAGCACTGTGTCATGTTTAATTTTTAAATGTACATTTGGAATTATAATGATGCTCCTGATGTGTTTTTAGTAAGCAAATGAAATTAGACCTTTCAAAAATGAGTTGCAACAAAACCAGCCCTCCAGAATTCATGCAAATGTACTTCCACTTTCCATTTTCTGGGTAAAAGAGGAAGACAAGCTTAAAAGGGATTAGTCAAGGCAGGGAAAAGAGTGCAGTCTGCAGAGAACTTTGAGGAAGGAGCTCAGGATTGCAGGAGGAAAGATCTGAGAAAATGTTCCAGCACTCCAGCCTGTATGAATGTAGCTTTAATTGCAGAAACTCCGCTCATAGACTGTGTCAGCTGAAGAGTCATTTCATGCACTTTTATGCATTATATAAAAAGAGGAAAGATAAGATAATTGATTCTTAGTTTTACTGCAGATTTCCTGTATAAGCTGGACAACCAATTCCAACCCAGAATTTTAAAGCCAGTTAACACACAGCTGTATTAACGCACAGACAGGTGTTTTTGAAAACACAAAGGCACCATCTGCATCTTTAGGTTGCTAAATGCTTGAAAATCTGGCTCACTACTTCACTGAACTGCAGAACCATCTGTAAAATAGGAAATAATCAGGTTCCCTTTTTCCTAGCTTTTGTCCATTTAGATCTGTTCTTTCATTAGACCTGCCTTCTCAATATATATATGTCTCTAGTATGAGAAATGTTTTACTGGGGCATCTAGAGAAAAAAATATATTCTCAGGGAGGATTCACAGAGCAAAACCAACTATTACCTCACCCCAGAGTACTAATGTATTGTATAAGAAATGCAAAAGCGCTGCCAAGTGAAGCTTCTTGTATAACAAAAAAACGAAAGAGAACAATATGAATCTAATACTTGTTACTGGAATTGCTGCTTCAGCCCAAACTTGGAAAAGGAAGCAGAAAGCGAGTATGGCATAGGAGGATAGGGCCATAATTAATAGCAATTAGTTTCATCTTCTACACTCCTTAGACAAGTACTTCAGTTCTTATTGAGCAAATAACTCCTTTAGCAAGGGAATGGAAAGAGTTCTTAAAAATGAGGAAAGTTATTTTCTAGCTTCCCAGCTGCTTAGTTTAATAAGCAGAATTTAACTTTCTTTCAAGTACTTCTACTATGCCTCTTTTCCCCAATAGTGAGAACCTAGACCATTAACCGGCTGTCAACTTTCCTTACATTTGAAAATTACACTCTCAACTGTCATATACTTTCTGTGTATATCTAAATCCTCTTCACTGTGTTCAGGCTAAAAATTTAAGAAACAATATCAGAGAATGTCCATGTGCATTGGTTTCCTGGAATAACTACACAACACTAAATATATAGGAAAACCCTTCTGAAGAGGGAAGGGAGTGAAAGCCCATATTCCTTGAGAAAAATCTGACAAGCTGTTGATAAAGTTCCAAAGGTGATGTATTTTGTATCTGGAGCTGTTCTGCGTATTTGCCATTTTGTGATTGCTGCTGATGTATTTTTATCCACTTCTTGTGTTTAGGGGCAGGCAGGGTATGAAAAAGAAGGCTAAGCGCTAACAGCAAGATAATAGGCCATACCTGAACAAAATAACAGGATGGCTGAAATTTGCCAGAAAATAGTTTTTCCCAGATCTTTGGAGGTGAGAAAACTACGTGCTCAGAGAGACAATAAAGGGGACTGATGTATTAACAAAGCCATTTACAGAAGAACCTATAGCATAATGCAGCTTGAATGGAGATATATTACCTGTCTATTTCTACATTAAGGTGAACGTAAACATTAGGTGAGGAAAAGAACTACTTAAACTAATGAACACATTGGATACAAAAATAAATGTGTAAAGTGCTCCTCAATTTAAGGCACTTATATTTGTGAGGGGAGTCATGTTCCAGAACATCCTCTTGGTAGATTTCAGGATAGTTTTTGAGTGATTTTAAATGGGGATGCCACTTGTCCCCATTAGCAGAAAACTGGATTCAGCGACCCACAAAGCTGCTCCAGTCCTAGACCCTGTGTGCTGTAGTATGTCGGACACCATAAGACATTCTGACTAAATTCTAAAGAGCACTCAATAATGGTCAGAAAATTGCAGTAGGAAATCCTTTGACATTTCCTATTTTTGCTTAGATGTGTATTTTTCTTACACTGTGTAATATGAAAACCAATTAGCTTTGGAAATTATTTTGCAAAGTCTGTTCCCATTTGTTTCAGCTATTGTATGTCACTAGATGATAAACTAGAGCTCCTGAAGGTCTGGAGCATAAGAAGCAAAGCAGAATTCTTAGCTGAACTTCAGCTGGCAGAATTCTTCCAAAATTTGAAGTTATCAAAGATACCAAGCAGATAACCACTGGATACATGCATAAATTGGAGCAGTGTGCTTAAGTTCACAGGTAAGTCACTGGGCACTTCAGCAATACAAGCTGCAAAACCTTTACTTGCAGCAACCAGCTTTCTCAATAGACCGGTCTTGCTGAACATCCTGGAGTAGTGTCCCGATCCAATTTCGGGGAAGGTTTTGATGTGATCCCAAGAGTAAGATTAAGACAGAAATGAGGTCAAATGCCATATACCCAAAAGAGCTTTTATTACCGAAAGTAGAAAATAGTAGCGAAAGGCTGGAATGGAAGAAAAGGCAGAAATCAAGCAAGCAGTCGGGATAGAGTTGCAAGGATAGTCACCACCATGGTTCCAGCGGCAGCCTGTTGGTTGTCAGTCTTCAATTCTTCAGTGATGGGTGCACACTGCAGTTTGTCTCCACATTTTTTTATAGGGCATAGTTCGATGATGCATGCACATACATACTGTTCATGCACTGGTCACGCACTGCAGGTTTCGTCTATCACACAACCTTCCCATGCTCAACACTAGAAACCAGTACCTTATCTCAAAGACTACAGTTTCCATGACAATGGTAGTCTCCACATTCCTGCATGCTTCACCGGCTCTGGCCTGTCTCCTCCCCTGGATGCCTCAGTGGCCTGGTCATCAACCTTTTGGACAGAGGAGTGTCCTGCTTAAACAAGCCATCTCTGGGATAAGTCACAGCAAACAGTCCTTGAGGTGAATGGCTTGAGATGACAGTCCAGTCTCTCACAACAAACAATCTTTGAGACAAATAACTTGAGATAACAATTCAGTCTCTCACAAGTAGCTAAGTCAGCAGTGCAGGAACAAAAGCAAAGATTTGCAAGTTTTCTAGTAATGTAATAACATGGAGTCTTGAGCACAGTACAACTCTCCCCTGTTCGTGTTGCCAGGGAAATGGTGGCATGAATTCTGTTGGTGAAAACCCAGCAGTGAAGTTGGAAAGCACTACCCCAGCAGGCTCGTGCAGTGTGAGGCACTCTTGATCAAACACCACCATGTTCTATTGGAGAAACATTTCATCTTCTCAGATTTCAGAACATTTTCTGGTGCCAGAGGGTATAATTTTGCTATTATATCCAAACATGAATTGTGGAAATAAGTTGGGTTTTTTGCTTTTCTTGCTTGTTTGCTTATTTACTTATTTTAAAGAAAAATAGATGTGGGTATTTTCTCAGAAAAAAAAAAAAAGACTTTGATAAGTTTCTTCACTAGAGACTTCCCAGTAGAAATGAACTTCATTAATCTGAGCAACAAATTGTGTCTAGTCTGATGATGGGGGAATAATCCCCTGCATCTGTGAATCACAGCTGAACAGCACACAAACACTATTATAATATTGGAATTTCTTATAAAAATACTGCTTCCCAGCACCCAATTTCTGGACTCCAGATTTCTCCATTCCCACTTAACTCCTCCCCCAGCTTCTCAGAAAGTCCACTGCTGGCAAGTATTATCTATTCATGTTCTCATTCTCTCCATGTCTAATGTGGTAACATTAAATAAATGCAGCATTTCTGATAAGGTGATGAAAATAAATATATATTCCTTGCATCTTGTTTTCACCAGCATGAAAAACTGTTCACTACAGTGCAGGATTATAGACTGCCTTTGAGATATAATTTCTTATTAGTGAAAACATTCAAAACTCAAAAACATTCAGTGCCTGAAAAGGAGAAATTTTGCTGAAAGCCAGACACTACATTTCTGGAAAAGTTGTGAGAGAAGGAAATCTGGCCCACAAGTTCTTTCCAAAGAGACATTAAGTGAGAAGACAATATAATTTGCTTTAAGCGTACAATCCCTTTGCACTAGTGATTCCTTCATATTAATTTCCAATAATATATATAAATAAATCAAAGAAAATTAATAGCTCATATTCTTAGCGATTAATATTTGGCATCCAATGAGAGTTCAGTGCATTGACATTTTACCCCAGTCATTACCAGTGACATGTCAGACATACTAGGAAACTATCTTTCCTCTGAAAAAATCTCTGTGGCTTTATTATTACTCTAGTTACAGGTGAAGAAGCATGGCTTCAGACTATGACAACAAGATGATGATTGCATTAGTAAATCCATTCAGAGCCAACCCAGGGCCTGACACTGTGCTGCAATTACACATAAATGATCTCACCATTCTTCAGAAGTTTCTCTTCTTCCTGCTAACGTTCTTCCCAAATATAATCAAATATTACATTTGCTTTGTCAAAAGCATAAGAAGATTTAACAGAAGAGAACAAGATTCTATGTGATTAAATTTGGCACAAGGACAGAAAATGGCTTTCATCCCAATGACAATCCTGCTTGCAGCAGGGATTCTCAGGCCTGTGGAAATCTTTTGGCCTGGAATTTTAACAGTCATTAAGTAACTTCTGTCCTCAGCATCCACAGATATTCGCTGGCTGTTAGCACTTTAATAAAATTGCTAGCTTCAAAGGCCTGGTTTATTTCTCAGCTTCCTGCAGTCTGACAGCAGCGATGACATACTCCATGCAATTAACTCCAAGACCAAATATGAGTATACAATGTGCACAGAAATACTATACCAAAAGAACAGTAACAGTTAAGAAATACCAGAATTAAGGCTATGTGTTCAAGATTTTTCTCAGGCTTCCATCCTTCCCTGACACAAGGATTACTCATGTAGTTAAGACTCCATCAGTATGAGATGAACTCTGAGCTAATGAATAATAGGTTCCATTTTGCTTTTGTCATAACACCCTGCCTTATTCAGGGCACAACGGACTTCTGTGATTAATTGAGACTGCTCAGTGAAGAAGATTATCTTCTTTAAGTTCTTGGCATATGCAGCTCTTTACCTCTTCCTTTCAAGTACTCAAGTCCGAGAACCTACAGTTCTTTGCCATAGTTTTGCTTTTCACGTGAGCAAATACAGAAGCACCTCTAGCTTTTTAAGTAAGGAAATCAAAACTAAAAATTGTAATGGAAAAGCTTACTTCAGGAAAAAAACAAACAAACAAATGAGCAAACAAAAAAACCACCACAGTGAAAGGAAGTTCAAAGCCACATTGAAAAGGAGACAATTTTGTGTTGGAAGTCCCTCATGTTTTAAGTATGCATCTGTAGACAAAGTCCAGTGATTGCTAAACCAGCCCTGAGAAGAACTTGGATCAGTCAGAAATTTCTATCGCCTTTAGTGCAGTGTGAGACCAAGCACACTTTTGCTACACCTTGGTGTAGTCGCTATCTATCTTTAATACTAACACTGCTGCATGACTGGAGAACATCAGCAGCTTGCTCTATTTAGTATTATAGCATTGCTGTGAGACAGGACGATGATTTTGCTCCTGTTCTATAGCATATATCAAAAGGAAGACTAACCTCAAATGAAGATAACATATTCATGTCGGGCACCTTAACCTAGGCACATCAATCTAAAACAAAAATAACCAAAATTACACAGGAAGGCAACTCAGTAGGGGGCTTGAACCCATGTGAATGCCTTCAAAACTAGATAGTTCCTCCATCTTCTCAGATTGTGAAAAACCCAGCAACTTCACACACCCGTCTGCCTGCCTTTTTCTAGAAATATAGCTTGTACAGAATATTATACCTTTTACTGCTGCTTAAATATGTTTATTGAATACAAATTTAACCATATCTAATCAATGCCACAAATACAACAGTGATGTGAACTGATCCAGTGTCAGAAGATCTCTGACACTTTCTAATTGATTTTGTAAATCTCTGTTGTGTGGAGTCTTTCTTTTCCACAGAAGAATATAGCTGGGGAAGTACTGCTTGGTACAAGAAGTACAGCCGAAGAACCCACTGGATGCTAGTATATCAAGTGGCTTGGGAACATCAGTTGCAATGTTTCCAAATGCTGAAAAACAGAAATAAATCACATATAGGATGAACTGTATATTTCACTGTATCTCAGTCAGCTTTGGATTGACAAAGTGATGTAACACAAGAGAGGATGTGAACATGAATAAAAGCGTGTGCTTAAAAAATCCTTCCCCATACCTTGCCATTTTTTTTAATTTGCTGTACACTCTTAAAGCCTGGCTTTCCTAATCAAAATGTAAGCTTTAATAAAAGCTGCAGCTGAACAGAACAAAATTACAGCACACTCTAATATTGCAAACATAATTAACTTTGAATTATGTGAATTAACCATGCCTGACAAATTATCATTCAGCTCTGAAATTAAATTCTTTCATACCATTAGATTTGTTTGTTAAGCTCAAGTAGGCAAAAGTAGTATTTAATAAAGTAATAACGATGCTTTGCTAAAAGTGTTTTTGAGATATATATGGATTTATCCAAAATAAATCATGGAAGTGCTATTATTAGTTCATTTGCAAATACTATATAATACTGGATCTGCGTAATAATGTTACAGAAAAGTTTTATGTCACTACAGGTTACTCTGTCTATAAAAACTTCTTTTTCTGATTACCTCTTTATGTCGATGTGGTAATATCACTATTTAGCTAGCTATGCAATGCACAGCATAAATATGTTCAACACAATGCAGTTATCCACTCTTGAAGTGCTTATAACCTGAACTAGGTGGGCAACTTTTTACTACTTCAGAGTTATTTCTAACAGTATACTGCATTGAATTGTAGTCCTATAGTGGTTGGCTAGGTCATTTTTCACCTTCTTCTTCCAAACTGACAGTTTGATTGATGGTTGTCAGGTTCCTCCTTCTTTCTCACCAAACCAATATTCATGACAGAGAAACTTTGCAGTGTTTGGGAACTTAGATCTCAGAATGATGAAGCCAGGATGAGCAACACGGTAAGAATTCTAATATAACTTCTGAAGGCTTTTGATAAGACTTCTAGGTTTACTTGCTAAGCCTAACACTGATATAACTCAACAAGAAGAGTGCTTTTCTCTTAAACTAAGGGGACACGAAAAGTAGGGAGTGTTTCAGAGTAAGTTTTTCCATATTCATTCAGTAACAAACTTGTAGAAAGAACAGAGGTAGATGAGCAGAAAAAGCTAATTGGTGGTATTACAAAGGTAATACCTCCTCACTCTGGAAGAGTTTATGATACCAAACTCAAATTAACAAATTTCCTATCCCGACAGACTGGTGATATCCATACAGCAATCTGGCAGCAAATGCTTGCAAAACAATTTCTGACAGATACTAACCAACCCTTAAGAAGCTGGGATTTTTTCCCCTATGCTTCTTGAAAACATTACATAAATTATTTAAATTATGTATGCATATCCCTAAAAATTCCAGAGGCAAGGGAAACAGGTATGTTCTATTTCATATCTGTTTGTAATCAGTCTGGAAATAGTAACAGTGAAGTCTGAGATACATGGCAGTAGAATGACTTATTTCCACCCATTCAGATTTCCATTTTCAGAATTTAATGGGTTGGCTAAAGCAAGAAATATTCACCAATATTCTAAATGATAGAATATGTTAGTGATAAATAATTGGAGTGTAATATCAAGAACTTACCTTTTTCAATGGGTTCCAATAGCAGAATTTCATGTAGGCAAACAGAAGAATATACAGCTTCTTGAGCAGATAATGATGTTTTGCCTTTTAAACTTTCACACTTGGGGGTTCTTCCTGAAGTTAAGGACAGTTTATGTTCACAACATTTAAGGAAAATAACATGTAACTTGTTGCTGGTGTTGCTTCACTTCAAGTAAAACCCACCTACTCTAACACTCCCACTCCCATCTGAATTAAAAGACTAATTTAAGCTTTCTGTTAGAAGGGTAGGTAGGGAACTCTAATTTGGCATGATCATCAGGTAACACAGAAGGACAGCAATATCAATGGATTAGGTTAGACTGGCCAAAACAGATTCCGAGCTCTTTGTGATTTGATTTACTCTATGCTTAAGGATACCATCAGAGACATGCTGAAAGTATTTTGTCAGACAGATAACATTCCAGCCTGAAATACACCAACAGATTAAAGTTATTACCGATATCATCTTGTGCCTCAGGTAAGAAAGAGAAAAAGGTGAATGGAATGTTTAATCGCAGGAACACTCATCGGTGTAAATGCTGAAGGAAAACACCAATAATGGAGTATTTTAGAGCACAGTCGTCAATGAAGTATTTCCAAACTTCTAAATAAGCCATCCCTTAACTAATTCATAAGCTGTCTTTCTAAAAAGTTAATTACTAAACTACCTTAAATTGTAATATAAATTCACATAATGCACACTAATGTAATATCTTACTAATAACTAGAGACATAATTCTAGTATGAATATATAAATAGCATGTGGATTTTTCTTATTTAGTAACACAGGAATATAAATTCTTTTTTTCTCTGCCATTTCATTTACTTCTTTAATAAAATTTTCTGTAGCTGGCTAAAGTCCAGACCTTCATAAAGTTTTATGTAAGGAGTATAGAGTCGCTGAGCTTTCATATTTAGCAAGTAGTGTTTTAAAACCCTTGCTAAATTTGTTTACCTAAAGCTACCTGCAGCCTTTCTTACATCTATTCCTTGGTACAGAACAGTCAAAAAATAGAATGCATACCTTGTCTTGCTTTTCTTTTTTTCATTTTTGGATCACGTTGCCTATGCAAAGCTAAAATTAGAGTCAGGTAGGAAGATACTTTTAGAAATTCCCTCTCCCATCTCAAGAGGGACTTGTGAGTTTGTCAGCCAGTCATCAAGCAATTTAAATTAAATACACTGGCCTGAAATTAATTCTTCACAAGGAAGCCTTTTTTATCTTTGGACCTTTCTGGTTTTTTTCTTTTCAGGTTGTTTAAGAGGAACAGAGGTTATGAGAAACTCTGTTTCCTTATCTTTTTTAGGTAAAATCACCAGCAGTTCTTGGGTAAGATAACTAACTCCTATACCTTCTTTTGAGACTTTGTTGCAGAAGTCTGAAAGGCAGAAGAGGGGGTCATCTGGCTATTCAGAGTAGTAGGTGGTTCCCTAGCACAAAATGTATTTCCAGTCTTCTGAAACACAGGTCTCAACTGGAGCAATGCGCAGGCAAGTCACAGCAGAGTTTATCATCACCTCTGTTTAGGGCTGGGAGTGTTGGGGGGATTGGACTAGGTTACTTCATCAGCTCCTTTCCAACCCGAATTATTCTGATTCTATGTCTGTGATTCCCACACTTTACAGAAATAACCACTTCTGCCAGCAAATTCCAGACCCACATTCAGAGGCAGTGTCTTATTTAGATGCCAAACTGTGTACTGCAAATAACTTTGCCTACTATTTTATGAGTCTTAAGAGATAATAAGGGAAGTAAATGATAAGAAAAACTCTAAATGACAGACTCGCCTGCTGCATATGTAGCTCACCCAAAGCAAAAACAATCCAGCACAGCTAATTTAGGTACTGCAATTATGTAATTAATGGACATCTAGGAGACACTGAGGTATCTGTCACTTTGTTGAGAGTGTAAGGAAACGTCTACAGACAGGAAGATCCCAAGGAGACAAAGGAGTCAGTTAACTTAGGTCTTTTGTGTCTACTTTCTCAGAGCAGTTTCAGAGTTCAAGAACTTTGCCAGGAAACTGGGGCCTGAATTTTAAGTTTTATTCTTCTTGAAGAAGAGCCAACCTACTTTTTCCAGTAATATCTGCTCGGTGCACCAGAATGGCTTATCTTGAGTGAAAGCAATGCTTTTTTTCTTTTCTTTCTTTCTTCTTCTTTTTTTTTTTTTTTTTTTTTTTTTTTTGAGATAGATCCTCTCTGCAGGACAGGGATGCTGAAGTTAAACTCAAACTAGGAGCGGACAAAATTAAACCCTACCCTGACTTATCTAGATATCTTGGCCATAAACAGGGTAACAGCTGCTCCTTGGTCTGTTATTGTCCCTTAATGATCAACAGTAAAATGTGTGAATAACCCCAGGAGCAGAGATAAAATATGAACAGCTCAAGAACACCAGGTCAAGCACAAGTACCATGAAACTATAATTGCTTATGCCTAATGCTCTTCTGGTCCCCTAATACCTGTTGTCCACCAGGAGGGAGGACTACTCTGACTTGCACCATGATATTCGTACATACTCTTTGGAAACTGTCTTTCTGGTCTAGGAAAATAGGCAAATTGGATTGCTCTTTGGGAGCTGTGTCAGAACAGTAATGCAGAAGACCCTCTTAGGCAGGATTTATATTAGAAGAGATTACATCTCTTGTGCTCCTAACATCCTGCACAGGCTCTTGAGGGATCACACAAGACTGACTAACTGACTTGGAAACGGTCATAATGGAAAAGATTGACAAATGTCACTTAATGATATTTTCCTCTCACCAGAAATTCAAGGATTTAAAAATCAGGTGGAAAATAAGGTATGGCTCAACACTGGAACAAAGCAGACAAAACAAGGGGGAGGGTGTCAATTCCGATGAGAGAGGATTGGTAAAGAATGGACAAAAAACAATTTTCAAAATCTTAATTTTGACAAAACTGGAAAATTATTTCAAATAGTATATCAAAGATCAAATGTTTAAACATACTAAGGCTGTAAAGAATTGATCAGGATCAGAAACAATTATTAGCATAATCCTGAATAATTTGAAAGTTTCTGGTGAAAACTTAGTCAGAATCAACATGGTCTTGCAGAAGTGCTACATATTCTCCTTTTCCTCAGTAAAAATGGTTCATCTGAAAGCTTTCAGTCAGAGGTAGAAAGCGTCTTGTAATTAATGGCATGCAAGTCTTGCTAGGTACACACAAGTCCAACTTGCATCTCACTGCTGAATGGCATTTTTTTAATATTTTCCTAGTTATATTCAGAGCAAAACAGTTCACAAAAATGCTCAGATCAGAGTGTATTGACATAAATAAAGCAGAAGCAAATTGGAGCTAATACTCTATTAAACAGCAGCTAAACCCCAGCCAAGACAAATTTTGAATATTCTGTTCTGACTAGAGCCTGTCACACATTTCTGGCTTTTTGTTCAATGATGGTTTATTTTTAAATGATCTTCCAAATAGTAGTGAGGTTTATACATGTCAGACCACAAAACAGAACAAAACACCATGTGCGTGTGCATGCTAATGAACTATAATTACACAATTATTAGTATTATGTGAAACAGAAAAGCAGATGTCTTCTTTTTTTTTTTTTTTTTAATAAGGAGGCATTTCTGAAAGCAACTAAGCTAACCTTGTGTGAAATGGATAGAGGGCATCTCATATATCACTGCTGTCTCTAGAGCATCAGTGAAGACTGCTCTGCAACAAGACATCAAGATTTTCCCTTAAGGTAAGAAAAAGAATACATGTGACTTAAAGGAAACTCATCTAACCCTACCTAGCTATGAAGTCTCAAATCCCAAAGTGTGGAGACAAAAAGAGACTGGAATTGAGGCAGGAATTTCAGCATCAACACATCATCACAAGTACAAATACTGTTGAAGAAGCTCCAGAAAGGCTGTAAAACTTAAGAAAAACTGCAGTGGCATATACCCTAATACATTTTCTCCTACAACAAGCAATAAAACACTCTTAGGGAAAGAGTGTAAGAATTGGGCATGCGCTGAATGGTACTGCTGACATAACCTCCCACTTTCTGGAAATCAGGTGTTTAGGAACAATTAGTTGGAGATTTCTCTCTTCTGAAGAAGTCTCTTGTTTCTGGTAAAAATTCTTCAAGCTTTCCTTCAGCCAAGTTGCAGCTTGGGGAACATCTAAAGACCTGTAAGTTTATACATCAGCATGTGACTCCAAGCAAGCTTTGGTGATAAGATGATTTATATTTATTTTATGAAAAACTTCACTTATCCTTTTCCCACCCTCAAAGTTTGTAAAAATCCCATTTTCAATATTGCTATTACCATACAAATTAGGCCTTCAACATGGTGTTCCTCTTCTGTTTATGATGTCCCCACTCCACCTCCTCCCAGTTCTCAGAAAAGGACACCAGTCCTTCCTCCTCTCTTGCCTCCCTGCCATCACTTTTATGACTTATACTCTGCCCCACATCCCAAATCATACCCTTTCAGAGGTGGTGAGAGGAGAACACATATCTTGCTACTGTTGAACAGCTCACCTGTAAACCTAAAGTGGAAGGCGCACTTAGCACTGAGCACCTACCGCACACTTTACGCTAGTTACTTTAGTTATGACTGTTCAACTGATATCAAGTAACTTCACAGTGAATGGGATGGAGAATAACTTGGACAACTTACACCTTACTGAGCTAAGGAAATATCATGCATGTGGAGAATGAAAGCAAGTTCAGCAGAGCTTCTTTACCTCCAGAAATCAAGATTCCCAAGTTTCACTATTTCTCTGCTGCCAGTGACTGGCACATTCATCATCACCTCTTGAGCTAGTTCACAGAGCGGAGAGCAACTGAGAATCATTGCTCATTTTGCTTTAGTTCAATACATAGCCCTCCCCTTCTTTGGAGTCCACTTTCTTTTCTGAGTGCAAATATGAAGGAATTTTTTCTTCTTTAAAAATTCAGGGTGTTATATGCAGTTTTCTGAGTCAAATGCTGCCATTTTCATATTCTTTTAGTGCAGTGATTTGGTTTCTGCATAACACCATGCTGATGCCTGATTTTAAGCTCTATATCTGTTGCTTTGACACCCTAATCGTACCCTGATATTCTGTCATCCTGCCCCCTTACTGTTCCTATCCACTGCTTCTTCCCAATATTTGTGCTCTTCCTCCTCCCTGTCCCCCAAACCCCAGGGTTTTTTTTGGCTGAACATTTTCTTGTATTTTCATAACAATTTATCAGGGAATACCTGGCATGGGAAATTAAACTTTTGCAAAACTATTTGCAGCTTGGAATTGAATGCTGTCTTGAGCAAGCTTAAACATAGGAAGCTCTGCTTTTAGTGCATGTTACTTCATCTCCAATTTCCCGTACCACCTATTAGGGAATTTATAGGGTTGTGGTTTTTTCCTTAGATGTAGTTATCTCAGATCTGCAATATAAGTAAATAAAAAACCCAGACCCACAGCTGGTATAAACCCAAAATATCTCACTGATGGTAGTGTAGCTGTTCCCATTAGTACAAGGTGAGGCTCACGTCACTGAATTTCTAATTGTTTTATAGACCTGAGAGATTAAATCCAAAAATCTATATAATCTGAGACTGCCATTTCAGTGTTCTCTCTCCATTTAATATATTGAAGTTTCCCAGTGAGTTTATTTGCAGATCATTTCAACTGTAAATAAGTAGAGGTTTCCCAGAGGGCATACTTGCACAGTATTTCAAATGTGAAACACATTAATTGGCCTATCAATAATGTACTGTCTCACCTAATAAAGAAAAAAATCCAGTATCAAATATTTGCCTAATTTTGTAATAATCTGGAGTATTAGTACCCAATAACAAACCATGAATATTTAATTTGCCTCCAAAATAACATTTTGAACTGGTGGGAAACCATAATCTTACCCCCAAAGGCTTAGGAAATGAGTACTTCTCTCAACAATAAATATATCAATATAAATCCTGAAGTTTGAAGCTTGAACAATAGCAAGGGAACAAAGCAGGAACAGAGTTTCCTCCTCTATCATCTGAAATCACAGGTTATTTTGCTGATTTTTAAGAAACATTATACCTTCAGAAATGTTACAAGGAAAGTACTCAAGGGGGAGATGCCTTTTCTTCAGCACTACTAGATCACATTTCAGATGAAAGGTTTTAATTGAGAATCACCTTTTAAGTGTGACAAGTTCCACAATACAATTAGTTACATACTAAAATTCCACTTTTGGAATCATTATGGCCCCTTGATTCTTCATTATTTCAAACTTGCAACACACTTAAGATTATGTGGAAAAAAAATAACTGCATCTGTTAAGTTTTTAAAATATATACTTCATGTATGAACAATATTTAGTTGGCACAATTCTTACAAACACTACTCCTTCCTACTTTTGAATTTCTCATAAATATGTCTTCATGTGCCTGGAATGAAAAATTTAATAAAGAGGAAGAAAATGGACATCCCAGCTTTTTTTTTTTTTTTTTCATTCGTTGACAAGTAAATGTCAGACTCCAGATGACTGGGCTACTATTTATGCACATTTCCTAATCATTTAGAAAGTTGAGATCTTACAGTATTTCCATGATTTTTGATATAAAGGTCAAGACTAGATTAACATAATGCTTCACTCATGTCAAAAATCTAAAAGCAATGTTCATGTCCTGCTTATTTTTCCCCTAATTAACACATAAAATAATTAATTTCTTTCTTAAAGTTTTGACTAAATTTTAAAAGCAAATTGGCCTGTTGGCTAAGTAATTTCTTTCTTAAAGTTTTGACTAAATTTTAAAAGCAAATTGGCCTGTTGGCTAAGTGATTGGTTGCATTAGTAGAAAAAAACTGTATACCCTTAGTAAAGATACAATCATATTTTACATGTAAATGGTATGTTGGGTTTTTTTCACTGAAATTACTTTTTTCAGATGAGGTCCAGCTCTATTTTTGAACCAGAAGCTATCATTTCCTAATAAGAACTTTCTGCATTGGGTTACATTCAATATGCAACTATGAACACCTATTGCCAATTTGGATACTTTAAGGTATCTTGCCTAGCTTCCAGCTGCCACTCCAGAGGTGCCTGGTTCTCACAGTAGACCTACGTGACTTCTGCTGGTCTCACACCAACGTCTCAGGTATCCTCGAGTGTCTGCAGTGGCTCGCTCTTCAAGACACTCAATCAAACTCCTCATGTCAGAGAGCATGGAGTATGAATTCACCGTAAGTTACCTCTGAGTGCAACAGTCTGTGTTCACATAGTCAGTTAGCAGAATCCTTTGCCTTTCACTTCTCTTTATTTAAACTCAGCAGATGAGAGATTAGGAAAATTTCGCTATTATAGCTACTGCTTTTTATGTTATCTCTGAATAGTGATTTCTCCTATTGTGTTATCTTTATGGAGATATTATCCCAGATACTAAAAGGTATTTTGGACAATGATTAAGTACTTCCGGTAATCCAAGTTTAAGTGCATAGTACTGAACATGCAATTACAAGTAATAATACATCAGTGATTTATAATATTGCATTTTTCAGTACTTTTCTTGCACACTATTCATGTTTCACAATTTTTTGTTGACTTGTTGAGCTACTGTACCACAGCAAGCTAATATTTTGACTGTGTGATCTACAATGATGTTGAGGTATCTGTCCAAGTAATAAGCTATAGCTCTTAAGACACACACAGTTCAGAGGATTTTTTCTTATGTACCCAGTTCTGCCTTCTAGGCTGGTCCAACAGGAGATTCTTTTAACACTCTTTCCCAGTTTGGGGTTTTTTTGGAGGTGTGGGTTTTGTTTGTTTTTTTTTTTTCTCTCCCCAATCTTAGCTTTCTGTCTTACCCAGTTTCTAATCTATGCCAGTTTTTTAATTTCCATTCTATGACTAATGAATTTTTCATTATCCTCAATAACCATGAAATTCTGATTGTATTCTGTTAAGCAGTGTCTAATTCTACAAGAAGCCCCATTAAATTATATGAGATCAGCTGCAAAGCAAAGTTATTATTCAAAATAAGTAGGGGTAGCAAAATCTGTCTTTAAATATATACCAGAACCACATTCACGGTTGTTTTGCTGTAGCACACCAGATTAACAGTTTTAAATGCATAACTCCCAGCCTTTCCATCATATCTATCCAGTTTTAGGAGGCTGTGGGGGAGGGCAAATTGTGGGAGAAAAGTGGAACATATTCACTCTGTGATTTTCCTCATTTGACAAGCCATTAAATAAAAATAAAATAAAATAAAATAATAAAAAAGAAAAAAAGATATGTCTGTACACTGTGGAAAGTTCATACAGAAAGAACTGGTATAACTACCCATATAACTGCACGTAAATCCAGTAGGTACTGTCTATAAAGTATTAGACTCAATAAAATTGTTGTTAAACATTACCAATGAGCTTTTTCCTTACAGAGCTTAGCATACTGACAAGACTAATGTAGTTCTTCAGTAACAAAGACAAAGATTTAAAGGAAATGAAATGCTTAAAAGTCCCAAATGTCTTCCTTTATGGAAAGGAAAAAGTGCAGTTGTAACTGATGTACCAGAGAAGTATTAATGATCACTTGCAAGTACTTGAAGAAAATACAGCATAATGAGAGTCAAAAATCAAATTGTTATTTCTTCTGCAAATTCATCTCTTCCAAATACTGACAATGTTTCATTTTTTCTCACATCTTCTTTTGTCCAGACATGCAGAAATCAGGAGCAGAAATTATATAAAAGTGTATTGTCTGATCTCTCTGCCACTGCTGCAAGTGAAAACCAAAGCTGGGTCCAGCGTGAAGTCCCACTTGTTGGCACCTAAATGAAGTTAGGACAGCTATGGAGAGATGCCATAGCACACAGAAGATGTGAAGATGTTACCTACTTTAAATGTCAGTCTGTCTGGCAACACTCATTTATATTCTTTTGTCTTTTCCACAGTCATAAGCGATATTTCCATCTGAACAAAACTGCGTGAGGATTAGACAAAAATACATTGCTAAGTGACTTTTTTGCAGTGATCATTTTTTTTCAGGAATGATATGAACAACACTGATTGTCACCTCTAATAACCAGACAAATAAGGCCAGATTCAGACTGCTTAAATTCTACTTACATCCCTATATGCATACAGTTAGTTTTATTCTCTAGGGAAGTCACTTGTCTCTTTGATGACGCGCATCCATCCATACAGTCTGTCTGGAGCAGATTCTGCAGTGAGCTGTTCTTTAGACCATGTCAGACTTTTCTTTAAAGAAAGTTACTGTTTCACTCCCAAAAGATACTGGTAATGAGCAGGGAGCTGCCCTTGAGCCAGCCAAATACTAGACTTGTAGATGTGGAGATTTAAGTGGAATTTAGTCTGTGTGAACTTGACTACTACAATGGCCACAAGGACAAGATCCCTTAAGGATAATAATATTAAGCAAAAATATGTCTTCTATGGTTACCTAAACAAAACTTCATGCAAAATATATTATTGATTTATCCCACAAAAATGAAGCATACAGCAATTTTTTTATTCCCCTCTGAGGTGGCAAGACTCAATTAAATACTTACACAATATCAGCCAAAGCAACTAAAACTGACAAATAATAAACAAATAAAATAAGCAAGTGATTTTTCTGTTTACAACACTCTGGTTAGAAACCAGAGGTAATTTCCAAGGGGTGAAATCATCCATGAGTCCAGGTGCCACCCTAAAACTGAGAAAAGGTGCAATTTATCCCTCTTTCTGGGGACACAGCAGCAAATTCAATTTTAAAGTGACATTTGTAGCCTAACACATGCAAGAATGTGCTCACTTTTCATCAGCACCTTTGCTTTCTAAACCTGCCCCTTCCTTTCCTCATTTTCTTGGGTATATCACATCATTGCCCAACTATATCTGACTGAAATGTAAAGAAATAAGAAGTATTCTTTCCTAGTACTTGTAAAAGCAAGTAATAGCCGTGGATGTCAGGCAGATTTCCCCGGGTAGTGGAATACAGATCCCCCAGGCAACTGTGACGACACTAGCACCAGAATGCAAATATGTATTAGACATGCTAATCTACACGGTGCTCATCACAGGGCATGGATATTTGAAGGCAGAACAAAAAGCCGTTGTGTGTCTAACCCACTTTTTCGCAGATCAAAGCTTTCCCTAGTATTTTCTTCATTAAGAAGCTAACTTCTGTGAATTTCTAAATGAATTTTGTAGAAACCATTTAAGGTTTATAAAGTCCTAAGATGACATCCAGCAACTTACAGCCTGCAATGTGAAGTGATTAATAGCATGTGGAAATGTAAGTTTCTGTTTTCATTCAGCCTCTATTCTTGATTATCTTTTTTCTTTTTTTTTGCTATTAACATTTAAGTCATATGCTAGCCAGCTTTTTAAATGTTTCTTTAAAGAGGAATGGTGCAATTCATACAAAAAAAATCAGTACTGACTCATTGATATCTGTGTACTCCCCTAACAATCTATCCCATGGATTTATGTCTCTATAAGAATCTCTGGATTTTCATTTGTTTGTGGGAAGAGTGAAATGTGGGCTTTTTTTGTACCTTTTACAATAACTTCCACAACTCTTTATGTGGTACAGCCATTATGCTCATTTATTCAAGCCAAAAAGCTTTTATCCAAGAAAATGTGTGTACTGAATAAGAACAGAAGGACTAAAGGTGTAAGCTGCAAGAGGAGTCTTTCTTCCTTTGCCCTGATGCTTGATGTTTCACCACTGCTCAGCTTCCAGCCCTTTTCCAGGGTGCAGAAACAGGATTGCCATCTGCCACTAAAGTCATTTTACTGTGTTCCATTTTTCCTCTTTTACGGCGTAATATGTTTTTCTGATTATAGCATTTTTCCCATTAAGTCCTATAAGTGCAGACTTAATAGAAGACTGAGCCAAACAACATTTGGTATTAGTGCAAGGCTGGTCGTCCAGGAAAATAAAAGCAAAAATTCTTGGTTTTGTACAATGTAATTAAATGCCAAGTCCTAAGTTCAGTTTTTAAAAAAAAACAAAGTTAAGGCACATTATGTTAAATAACAGCGTTTGTCATGGGGAGCTAAAAGGATTCAGAAATACTTTACAATTGCTCTGAATAACTTGATTTAACTGATGACTGTATCACAAACTATGTCACCTGAGCCAAAGCAGAACTTGTGATGAAGAATTTTGTCAAAAGCCCACAGAAAGAGGTACATGCACCCAATGACACTTCTTACAGGTTTCAGGCAAATTCGCAGAACTCAAAGATGTTGCAAAGAAGAAAATGCCCAGGGAACCTCCTGGGATTCTCCTCCATGGCAGCAGAAGACAGGCAATCAAAACAGTCTGGTTTATACATATCATTTTTATGCAGAGCTTATCTGCCTTCCATGGGGATAGACTTCACAGTTCAAATGTTCTCTGCCTCAGTAGAAGGCCTTTAAAAACCCAATGTAATGAAAAGAGTTGTAAGAAAAAGAATAAAAACTGAGAGGTACAAATTGGACATAAAATCCACTAAGTCTCATATCAATATGACAGAGACAGAAGAGAAAAAATCCATTCTTTTATTAGGTAAAATATGGAATAACCTTGCAGCATTCAACATGACTGATATTACTGGAAATTGTGAAGTTGTATTTAAGGAAGGTTCAGGTGAGCAATGAAGAATGGTGCTTTGTCAAGAAAGGTATTTTTTTCTACACTATGGCTAACAGGAGAACAGGACAATTAATGTTTATGGATCCATATCCTAACAGATAAAGTATGTGTGAAACTGCCAGATCAAAGCAGAAAATGATGTCTGGAGAGAAGTTACCTCTCACAGGGGACTTCAGCCCAGGGATATGTACTACATGTTTCAGGCTGCCACCATCAAAACATCCATGAACTTTCTAAATATTATGCAATACAATCTCTTAACTAAAAATGAAGGAAGAAACCTGCATAAGTATTTATCTGTCTTCCAGCTGTCAGTCTCAGATGAACTAACAGAATTGACAATCTGAAAGTCATTAATAAAGAATTAAAGAGGAAAATACAATTAATGTGTTTGGAAAATAGATCCTATTAAACTAAGCTGATGTCATTACTTGATTAAATAGTTTTTCTCACACACAGGTAATAGTTAAATGTAAATAACCACATGACATTTTGATAAATAAAGTATAAAGATGCACAACTTCAGCATAGCACAAGAGGATCCTATCTGGATGGTCCCTTGCAAGCAATTTCAAGTGATTTATCATGACATGATTTATTACAGACAGATCTACTGAAGTCGAACACACTTATTTGTCATACACAATCTATTTTTCTTCAATAACCTCAAAAAAAAAAAAAAAGTCAATACTGCCCAAATTTGCAAATACTATGAAACAAGAGCATGTGGCACATTTGAATTGGCCCATGATCTGGGAGCAAGCAAATAACATACTCAGGTGGACCACATCTAGAGGCAAAGTAGACTATTTCTTAGTTAATTCATTGCTGAATATAGTGTCACAAGCCAGATAGAAGGTTAGTCATGGCTCAGTTGAATATTTTGCCTTAAATGTAGCACCACTAAGAAGGGGACATGAGGTGGAAGTTCAGTGATCACAGGCAACACAGGATTTGCATACAAGGTCCTGGCCAGATCCAGACAGATAAGTGATGGGTGGCTGAAAGCCAAAGCTCACCTCCTCGGTTCTTACCTGGCTATCACAAGGTCATTGTTGTGCATCTTTGTCACAAAGTTCCTTATCTCAATTTCATCTATGCTGCAGAAAAGCTTTGAACTGGTTCTTCTTCTACAACCTAGCACACATGACAGCTGGGAACAAAGAATGTAAGACACACATTCTTTGTAGATGGAAGGGAAATAGTAGTTTGTTTTGCTCAAATGAGAATTGTCAATCTGAAGATTAGCCAAGAAGGCTAACCTTGGGGTGGCAGTGTCACACCATGGTTTTTATTTTTCTTTTTTCACTGTCCAGTTCTGTTAATCAGATATAATGAAGAATATTGGACAGAATTAAGAGTTAAGAGAGTTATTAAAGAATTTTAAAATATACTTTGAACACTCAAGGAGATCAAGCAGATGTCTTTATATGAGAGAAATTAGGGAGTATTTGTACAGTCTTTAAATATGGGAAACAACATCTTCTTGGTGGTTGCCGGTCTCTTCTGTCAGGTGGCTGGAGATAGGATGAGAGGAAATGGCCTCAAATTGTGGCAGGGGAGGTTTAGATTGCATATTAGGAAAAATTTCTTTACTGAAAGGGTTGTCAGGTATTGGAACAGGCTGCCCAGGGAGGTGGTTGAGTCACCACCCCTGGAGGTATTCAAAAAGAGCATAGACAAGGCACTTCAAGACATAGTTTAATGGGCATGGTTGATGGTTGGACTCGATGATCTTAAAGGTCTTTTCCAACATAAATGATTCTATGATTCTTTGATTCAGTTTAGTAAACAAAAAACAGGGACTGGAAATGGAAGGGAAATAAATTCCAAGCAAAACCACATTTTTATCTCCTTTTGGAAGAGTGAGACTACTTGGACATTTTATCATGTTTTGCAATGAGTTCTGCATTACTTCAAATTTTAAGATCTGAAGTGTGTGTTTTACATTGAATTAGATTTTTCTTAAAAAAGGAATTTATTTTTATGGACACCTTCCCACCTGTTTCATTGAAAAGGAAGAGAGATGACTACCGTGCTACCTCTTGACTTTTACGGTGAAAAATGTTTAAAAAATCATATTAGACTACATTAAGCACATCTAAGAAGATTTATTAAAATATCCCGGTAAAATACAGTACTGTTACAAAAATATGAAAACCACACTTCCGAAAAATCTTCTCATGGAATATATTGATTTACGGCCTTGTCAGCTTCCCAGCAAGAAGAAGGGGATGCTTAATACATAGCATCCCTAAATATTCTCAGAAATAAGTTTGTGTGTATGTGTTTTATTCACCATTGCAAAACTTCAGAAGTCAAAAAGATCAAATTACTTAGTATTTCTAGGCTGACATCCAGCATTCCAAAGAATCACTGCAAGAACTGAATGAGTAGATTTGACATTTTCTTTTCTTCTGCAAGACTACATCTGAGAAATTGTACAGGTATGGTGCCTTTGAGTTTAATTCAGTGACAACACAGATCACAAGAAATTATAATCAAATTTTTATTTAGTGTTAAGAAAGAATTTCAACTATTTTGGAAGGCTATTCTTACAAGTAGAAGGAAAACAGGTCAGTTTTCAATAATGTGACTTATTAATGTGTCTTAATTTTTTTATTAATATAATTTGAGTATAAGTTGTATTTATAAAAAGTTGCTACATAAGCAAACCATTTTAACTTTAAAAACATGTAATAACTTCTTAAAAGAATGCTGCTCTGGTTTTAACTTGTCTTGAAGGCACATTAATATTCATGGTTTGAATTTGACTGAAAGGCTTGATTTGATTTAAGGGCTTGTTTGGATTTCCGCCCCCCCCCCCGCCCCCCCCAGCATCATTCAGGACTATGCTAACTGTTAAAAACTGAACCCTGAATTAACGATCGCATTAAATACATCTGGCTCTATTTTCACCTCTAACATGTTTGTAATAAAACAGCTCTTTCAACAAATAAAAGTGGTGAGATTCATCGCTGTGTTGTTTTTAAAACCACTGCCTCTGACCTCTGAAGTGCAAGCATTCCAGAGGAGGAAAAATGACATCATTTTAGCAACAGAATTATTTTTATACCTTTCTCTAAAAATATGTTTGAAAGTAAAATTACATCACTCATTCTTTTCCATGACCAGAATTCACAGCCTTTTTCAGAAGTCAGAATGTGCCCTCATCCTGTTACAGGAGAATGACACGCTAATTAAAATGAATACACAATTCCAAAATAGCAAAAAAATAAAAAAGAAGATTAACACCTTGCGAGAGTGGAACTTAAATACAACTAATAAAACGTGTCAAGACAGCAAAAATTAGGGTCTTCTGCAGTCAGTACTTCAAATGGGTGTACTTTTTTAGTGAGTCTTGGAAAGGCCAGACTTAATTTGTATCAGAGTTGTAAATGAGGGATGAAGGCTACTGAAGTGGGCACATGAAGAAACAAAGCAGTACGGTGCACTTCAGTTAATCAGGATGCACTTAACAGGGAAATTTGCTTAATTGAGATGTTTCCCAAGGAAGCAATTTAAGACTAATGATACCTAAAAGCAATAACTGCTGTTTAATGGGGATGGTAATTCCGCTTAATAGGGATACCATCAGGTAATTATGGCCAGGTCTAAGCAACTGACTTCTGTTGGCAAAGCTTTACCTGTCAGGCATCTGACGAGATGTGGTCCTTGATTAACAACTACAGGGAAGCAGAAACACCAAATGCAAACTTTGGTATTGCAAATCTGTGCTTTTACAGGATATCCTATGTTGATCAACAGGAAGCTGTTGTCCTGCTAATTTAAAAAAAAATAAAAAAAATCTGGTATTTTTGCACATTGTCTTTAATTTTTTTTATATATTTCTAGTTTATATCTGGCTAAAATGATCCTAAGGTCATTCTGTGTTTATCTCTCAGCATATTGTATCCAGTTTATTAGCTGGATTCAAGCACACAACTTGTTAGGATATGAACCCAAGTCCAAACTTAAAGCAAAAAAACTTTGTAGAATTAAAGCATTCTAACCTCTTGTTCCAAGTTTATGCTGATACTTAGTTATTTTCTTCTTTTTTTTTTTTCCTTTGTATTTGTTTTTTTGGTTTGGTTTTGGGTTTTTTTTGGTGTTGCAAAGTTACTCCATGTTAGAGATGGCTTTTAGCTCTCTTGTTCAGCTAAAATCAACAATGATGCTCTGATGCACAGGTTACTTAAGATGAGGTCTCCAAAATCTGTTTCTTACAGTCGAAGAGTGATTGACCAACGGTGTGGCAGGCTCACTGCAGCCTCCTGGAGAGCAACATTAGTCATGAGGATGCTCCCCATATAGGACACTGTTAGTCTGCCACAGGGTCTTCATTAATAAGGTCTGCTGTAATTTATCTTAGCTCATACACACACTCCTTGGGTATCATTACATACAAAAGAGTTTCCTTTTGCTAACACTGCTTAGGCAGCACAACCTTTATAAATTCCCCTTTCATTCTGCGCTCCTACACTTGGTAGTGTTGTTCATCAGCCTCGCAGGATGATAGATCAACAGGCACAGAGAGCACGATGTAGAAGCTATATGCCTAATGCCCACAGATCAGCATCTTTATGACACCAAACTCCTGAAAGCATGAAAAAGGTTCACTAAAAAATAGCAATGAGAAACACAGAGAGAAATCTGTAAAGCTTGACAAATATTTGTTATTTACTTTGAGGTCACCAAAGATCATCTAAAAACTTTTGGGGATATTTTTCATAACTGCAGTCTCCTCCGAGGTGGGTATAATTTATCCAAGAGATAAAGAAAAGATGGAAGGGTGGCTCTGTATGCTGGAGGAATGCAGTCTTCCAGCAAGTTATATTATTCTAGAGAAGGACAAACAGGTATAGTTCACTACCTCAGGCTCCAAAGAGTCACAAGAGGACCACAAAAAAAAATAATTCAGAAGTCTGCTGTGAAACACTGACTCAAGAAAACAGGGTGAACAACTGACAGCTAGCAGTTTATACAGCAAATTTAGATCTTTGTTCTCATCAACCTGTACATAAAGAGGCTATGATTTATATAGGCCATTGAAGGAACTGTTTAATAGGATATATTTCAGTCCTTGCATTAATTGCAAATTGTTCACACAGTAGCTGTTTCTAATATTTCTGCTCGAATATGTAGGAACACTGTACTGGTGCTCTAATTGAATAATACCCAGAGTAACTTTCCAGACATACTCCCATAGTAACTTTCAACATAGCTTCACAAATCCTTCAAATAAGATGCATACCATCAAGTATTTCTATGTCAATACATACATGTATACATGTGCATGTGTTTTGTATGGATGATGTGTTCTTGAAAGAGCAGTCTAAAAAGGGAGAACAAAACAAAACAAATCAATGTGAGGGGATCACAAATGACCTCATATAGGCCTTGACATAAATGTCAAGAAGAACTCAATGGTTTTCTTCCAAATTTGGCCAGAGTACCACACAGCTCTCATTACATGATTGACTATTTTAGCATCCAACTGAACTCAGCTGCGCTGTGCTGTCCTTTAGCTGGACACCACACTGAAATTTTGGCTCTTCGTAGCAATGAGAGAAGCTCAGTGGTAGTAAATATGTTCCAATCAGTAAATTTTAAAGAATGCATTTGTAACTAGCTATGCCAAAATATATTTGTAAAAAAGATCAAATTTTGGAGCATGAAAGCATGATTTACTGTGTTACAGCAAACCAGCTAAACGAAATCCCTGCTATTACTGAGGAAAAAAAAAAACTTCTTCCTATCTACAAATGAGCAGAAACACTGCTGCTGCTGTTTTCCCAATTACCCTGTATGCCCCGTGGCCTGCCATGGATATGATCTCAATTGAAACTGTGTTGAGACTTCATAGTCACTTCTCCTACACAAAGCAAAGAAGGGTTTTCCATGTTACTGCTGGTAGAAGTTTTACACTCAGGAGTCAGCACTATTCCCCATAATATGGTGTGAAAAATAAGAAATTATGTTTAACATAAATTGTAGGAGACACAGAATGATGACAGGAAAAAAAAAAAACCAAAGGATGGGAGTTCTGATTTCCAAGCTATTTACACATGTATTCTGTGCACTTATATTTTTAAATAAAGGGACCATGCTGTACATAGTAATGAAAAACTATAGAGGGTTCTGCTGCCTCAGGGAACAAGAAAAAAAAAATCTAGATAAAAAAGAAGATGCAGAAAAGCTTCCCCCATGTCCTAGATATAACATTTGTTATCTTGTGCCTTTTCATAAATGTTAAGGGACAAGTTAATTAAACGAGTCACATAATTGTTTTTTTAAGGTGTTATTAAAAGAAAAAAAAAAAGACGACATCATCAAGACATTGTCCCACCCAACGTTTAACTGTAATGCTTTACAGGAATATTTCTCTAACAATCCACATTCTAGAATTGCCTGCAGAATGCCTCACCCCAGAAGAAACAGAAGAGACTTCTAGTTCACAGGTCTCAGCATGTTCCCTTTTGGAAGCTTCTCCAAAGAGCAGCATCTCCAGGTCTTGCACCCCAAGATCAGATATCGGTGGAGGACAAGTGACCCCCAGCACAGGATCTTGTATTCAAGAGGCAGAAAGTCCCAGCTTCTAGCTCTGTAGCCAGTGGGAGCTTGTTTTCATACAAAAATCTCTGCTGACTACAAATCACGGACAGCCTTAACTCTCAATAGGAGATAAGTTTTCACTTTAGCTGCTAGATGACCGAATAAGAGGGGGCTGGAGTGCATGCCCTGTGAGAGGCGGCTGAGGCAACGCTGTTGGTTCAGCCTCAAGAAGAGGTGGCTTTGGTGGGACCTAACAGCAGCCTTCCCATACCTATGGGAAGCAGCAGAGAAAGGAGAGCCAGGTTCTTCATAGAGGTTGACAGAGGAGAACAAAAGGCAATGATCATAAAAAGAAACAGAGTATGTTCAAACTGTATATATAAAAAAAGAGAAAAATCACTTTTCATCAGGAGAGTAATCAAGCATTGCAACAGGTTGCCAATACAGCCTGCAAAATCTCCATTCTTGGAGGTTTTCAAGACCCAATGTCCCAGTGCCTGAATTCAGTGTTCATCTTGCAGGAGGCTGCAATAGAAACTTCTAGATGTCCCTTCCAAACCAGCCGATGCTTACTTGAATTTCTGGTTTGCTCAAACACAACTGTTGTTTCTATGCACCTAATCTTTTGCGCTTTTACAGGTAACAAAATAGCATGCAAATAATTGTTTAAATGCTTACATGGCTAGAAGATAAGCAAGTTAGAGTAAAAGTGAATTAGGAAAGTAATATGAGAATAATGGAAATAAATACAAAAGATTAAACAAAGGGAACAGTTATTAGGAGAATTGGGAAAAACTTTTCTGCTAAGGATAGGAGGAAGGAAGCAGTATATTTGGGTCCTGAGCAACACTTTCAGAAAAGCAAAAAACGAAAAAGAATAATGTGCAGTGGAAAGAGCAAGGTGAAAATTACATTAACAAATAAGCTAGTAGTCTAGCTAGCCGAAGTAATACACAAAAGCATAGCTATGATTTAATTGTGGGAATAGACTCAAACTAACATTATTTTTTAATGTTTTGGAGGACAAAAACTGCTGATCGCAGTCATTTTAGGTGGGAAAGGGACAATACACTTGTATATCATCTCTAGTGCCCAGCAGTCACTAGGTCAAGTAACTGAAAGAAGAGGTAGACCCTTCCATTCCATCTAATATGTCTGATAAATAGCAAATGTCATCATTTATAACAGCTTGAAGGAACAAATAAGTTTAGTTGCTATAGGAATCTAAAGTCTCAAGAACTAATGAACAAACAACAAAAAAGGAAAATAGGTTTTAGAAGGAGTACATCCAGGAAAAAATGATGGAGGGAAAAAAATAATCAATTAATCAACTAATGACGTAGACAACTAGTCAGCACAAAGTGCTTTGGACCAGATTTTCCCTCCTGTATTGGGTTTGTGTGGCAAGGTTTTGGTAGCGGGGGGGTTACAGGGGTGGCTTCTGTGAGAAGCTGCTGGAAGCTTCCCCCATGTCCGACAGAGCCAATGCCAGCCGGCTCCAAGACGGACCCGCCGATGGCCAAGGCTGAGCCCATCAGCGATGGTGGTAGTGCCTCTGGGAGAACAGATTTCAGAAGGGGGGAAAAAAACCCTGCACAATTGAAGCCTCAGAGAGGAGTGAGAAGATGTGAGAGCACCAGCCCTGCAGCCCCCCAGGTCAGTGCAGCAGGAGGGCAGGAGATGCTACAGGCTCCGGAGCAGAGATTCCCCTGCAGCCCGTGGTGATGAAGACCATGGTGAGGCAGGCTGTGCCCCTGCAGCCCAGGGAGGTCCACGGGGGAGCAGATCTCCACCTGCAGCCCGGGGAGGACCCCACGCTGGAGCAGGGGGATGCCCGAAGGAGGCTGTGACCCCGTGGGAAGCCCACGCTGGAGCAGGCTCCCGGCAGGACCTGTGGCCCTGTGGAGAGAGGAGCCCACGCTGGAGCAGGTTTTCTGGCAGGACTTGTGACCCCACGGGGAACCCACGCTGGAGCAGTCTGTGCCTGAAGGACTGCAGCCCATGGAAGGGACACACACTGGACACACACTGGAGCAGTTCGTGGAGGACTGTCTCCTGTGGGAGGGACCCCACGCTGGAGCAGGGGAAGAGTGTGAGGAGTCCTGCCCTGAGGAGGAAGGAGCAGCAGAGACAACATGGGATGAACTGACCCCAACCCCCATCCCCCATCCCCCTGCACTGCTGGGGGGGGAAGGAGTAGAGAAAATCTGGAGTAAAATTAAGCCCAGGAAGGAGGGAGGGGTTGGGGGAAAGTGGTTTTAGGCAGAATTATTCAGTATAAATGACTCCACTCACTGCATGTTCTCAGAGTCCCCTTTTGCATCTAAGCAAGGTGGGCCCTGGTTTCCAAGGTCAAAATCTTTCCCTGTAGTTTATAATATGATCCCAGAGGAGCAAAAATATCTCTTTTCCTCCAGCTACTGTGACTGAGATGTGCAGTTTAATAATTTTTTTTCACATCATATCAGAACACACTTTTTGATATCTTGTGCCTGAATCAGTCCCACATAGATGCAGCTGCTTTAGTGTTAGAGTTTGGATCCAACATGTGGTTTTGAAGCAAATTTCTCAGTCATCCCTTTTTCCTGCGCTTCTTCCAGTTCCACAATGTAAACCAATCTTGGAGCGCATGAACTTGATACATTTCTGATGAGAGGTAAATGGGTAGATGTGCTTCAGATGTGTGTCTAGGGTACTCCAACTGCTACTTCAGTCTACTGGACCAGATTAGAGCTCATCTGAAAATAAAATTTAAAAAATTAAAAGAAAAGAAAAAAAACCCAAAACCTCACTCTAATTAAAAAAAATTCCCATATTGCATATAGTGTACCTATAAAGTACTCAGTAGAATTGGTTTCACTCTGTAGAATTGCTCCCATTGACCTGTCCTACATGGTAACACTCATGTAGCAAATTAGTCCAGAATTAGGCATGCTTTAAAACTATTAAATAGCCATGTAATATATTAGAACTAAAAAGAAACTGAAGTCCTAGCCATAAAACTTAAATCAAAAAAAGAATAAAAGATTCTTAACTGTTTTACAATACTGGATTTAGCAATTGAACCATCAAAAAAGAAAGCAATTCCTGGGAGATCAAAAAGAACCAATCATCATAAATTACTAACTTGTGGAAAATCTAAGGACATGAGCTTATACATCAGACCACCTCCAGGAAATTATAGGAGCCGGTACAGTATTGTTTCAGTGCATACCAATATATTATCAAGCATAATATGCAAAACGCAGAAAATCCCAGTTGTCATCAATTCTCATTTGTGTGTAATTACCTGTAAAATATCTAGATAAGTTTGAATCATTCAAGCCACTGCTGTTCTCCATGACCAGCCATTTCTAATAAACATACATGATCAGTAACAGTTCTGCTTTCTTAACAGTGAGCTTGTAGAATTATCTGCAGAGACAAAAGCAGTAATAGGAAGAGAATGAAGTATGCCCTGTGGGGTATTACTAGGCAGTACATTCATTAAGCAGTTCTTATGATGCCATAAATGCTTTAGTCATAAGAACCAAACATAAAATCCCAGACTTTCTAATACTCCAATAGGGACTACTTTGCTTTTTGTAATATACAGTTCTTCTTTTCAGAAAAACATACAAGTAGCTATTTCTTTACTAATGCAACTGATTTTTCTCTGGAACATGCTCAGAATATTACACGTTTATATTTTTTATTGTAGGTTTTTATATATTAGATTGGCATGATAAGACATTTAAATAATTCATCTAATTAAAGCTATGTTAAAAAATACCTCATGACATCATAAGGGAAAAAAATTTTGAAAGGCATTATGAAATTGCAGTGCTGTAACAGTTTGGAACTGTTCTGCATATAGTGATGTGTGAAATTAAACTGCTCCCGTATTTTACAAAGACAATACAAAAAATACCTCAGCCTGCAAGAGTAAATGGGAAAACACAGCTGACTTACAAAACAAGTAGATTCCTACCTTGTGTGGGCAACAGGTAAGTGGTGACTGGGGGGATAATGAATATAAGGAGTGCCCTGATCTACCTGTAAGAAAGAACATGTAATGGACCAAGTTTGCATAGATGATCTCAGCTAATACTCATTTGTTTTCCTAGTAAAGCTACAGTCTAGAAGAAACAGTTATGGATGCACTTAAACACACACTGTAGACTCAGAATTGACCACTATTGATTGGGACATTTCCAATATTCCTTTAAGGTACATATCCGTATCTTACTCAGTTCCTGGTTAAAACAAAACAAACAAAAAAGACTGACCAATTTAAATGGATGAGAAGTGTGTAGACATTGGAAACAGATGAAATAAAAATCAATATATAAAATATATTTTTAAAAAAATTATAAAATATAAACAATATCTACTCATCCTGAAGTTTAGTGTAGGGTTTTCCCCAGCATACAACAGCCAAACATCCTGATCCTAACACTCACTTTAGAAGCTTGATAGGACCCAAATAACCTAAGTAACCAAGATTTCAGTTCCCAGATTAACAGCTGATTGCTCATTAATTACTAGTGAAAACAAACATCTCTAACCTATCTACGGCCTCATCCCTATGCAGCTTTTGGAATCAGTGCAGAAAATCTACAAGCCCTGGACCTCCACATGTGTTCCTAGTTCATGTAAGATGATGTAAACCCTAACTCTAGTTAGTTGAGTACTTACAAGTCAGATGGGAACAAAGTTTATATCAGATAACAAATGGCAAGATTCTTAGCATCATTAATCCTAAACCACAATGATAAGTTCACCAGAAGTTTTCCCTCCAGATCTATAAAATACACCATTTTGCGTCAATTATTAGTTTAGTGGAGTGCTTAGGTTACCACTAAAGTTGAAACAGCATTCAGCTGTATCCAGAAAGGAACCGCTACCTAAGCCAATTTTTCACAGAAGGCATATTCCTTCCCCCCCTATGTAGAATAAACACTAGCTGGCTGTTTCTGAGTTCTTTGTAACTTTTCTCTCTGCCTTCCTTGCTAGCCCCAGCTCCCATTGCCTTGGATTTTAAGTGCCCTACAGCAGTACCTCCACTGTAATTTCAAAAGGAAGTTATGAATATATCCAAATACTACCTGTTCTTGAACATATAAGGTATCCTTTGGCTGAGTTGTCTTGCTGTGTGAAATCTTGTGTACAGACTTACAGAGCATTAGCAAGGATAGTTCTTTGTCCCATTGTGAAGAATGGCAAAGATGCAATGTAAAGCATGTCTACCACAGCTGCACATATTTTGACCACCTGGAACAAAACTTCAGCGCACTGCTAATCACAAGCAAATTCAACAGCAAATTGCTATGTTCAGGTTAGGCACGTGTATCACAGATGAGTACAGCAATGAAAGCAAATTAAATAAAAGCTTTTCAAGCCCATGAGAATGACTCCAAGCACAGAATTATGCTTCAGCAAAATGGTGAGGCTGAGACTATTGTATTCCGTGATCGTTAACAGGTAGGGGCAACGAAGGGTTTCATCAAGAGTCTTTGTGGTGTCTAGTTAGTAATGTTTCTAGTTATTACCCTGTGGTCTCAGTATGTGTTGATCAAATGACATATATATGACATGACTGACGCCTGTAACAAAATTCAGTGCTTGACATAAAATATTGAAACCAGAGAAGCAGGAGACAGAACTTCAACCCATTTATAAGTGGGTTAGCAAATGAGTGGGGTTTTTTTCTCATATCTCTTTATGATGGAATCGTTCTCTTTCAAAATTGAAATTCAGAGTGGCAGGGGGATGAGGAAGACAGGATGTGGTAGACTGGCTTTTAAGTCTTGTTCTGTCATGAACCAAGACTTAATTCCCATTCTGCCATTGAGGCTACTGTTTCTTATAGGTTCAGAAGACCTAGAGATCCCTGTAGTTCCAGGTACATAAAATACACCAATATTTCAGCCAACTGATCTGAGCTGTAAAGTAAGGGTGAAAAACCTATCAGCAAAGTAGTAAATTTATAGGTTAAGCTATTCAGTATTTTGAGAACTGGCATTTTCTCCATTGCTCTGTCCTTGAAGAGGTGGGAATTGATTTGTAGATTGGTGTCTGCAAAAATTGTGCTAACACCACTTTACAATTTGCTGAGAATTTTAGGGCATTGATTTGGGAATAACTGTCTACAGGACTTTGGCTCAGATTTTGCCTCTTCAGAGTATGTTCTAAGTACATAAATGGCAAATAGTTGTGAAAATGTGCAATGTATGTTCTTTACCATAAAACTGTCATGTTCATTAGCACTTTCAACCATGTCATTCAGATAATTACAGACAGATTGCCCTATGGAGTATTTTTATTTTGGCCTTGTTGTATCTATCTATGTGTTTGTTCTTAGACTTGCTAGTAACCCTTTATTTTTAAGCGATGAGGAACAGATCACAAATCTAGCAAAACTTGGTAAGGTCAGTAAAGCCCCAGAGACTCTGAATGATCTGTTCTTTTGTATACATATATTTTTGTGTTATCAAACATCATTTCTGATGCTCAAGAGTTTTATCTAACTTGCAAGATTGTTAAGTTAAACTTTTGGGGAGTTTAGTGTTAATTAAGAATAAGGTCTTTCACATTGGGGCTAGACATTTAATTAACAATGCTCTAAGAAAAGACGAGCTGGGCTTAGGTACCCCAATTTCTGGGAATGCAACAGTATCTCTAATAAAAGCAGTAGTTTAAATGTTGCAGACACCAAAGCTTAGAAGAATCAAAGTATTTGGGGGTGTTTTGATTCAGGACATCAGTTCTTTATTTTTGTTCACAATGGCAGTCGAAAGACCTGCTATTGTGATCTCATTTAGTAGGCTGTTGATCTAATTGAAAAATGGAAAATAAACCTGTTATTTTAGCTTTGGCAGTGTATTCAGGTTTGTTGGTTGAATATCTCTTTATAAAATGGTCCCTGAAGATAGACAGGGCCGTGTATTTAGAAGATGCTGCAGAATGGATTGATCCTTTAATTGAGAATCACAGTACTGGTGGCACACGACTTCTTTGGAGAAGTTTACGTGTGTCTGCACTGTCTTCTGAGATCCAGCAGCATTAGTCTCTGATCCCCCTTCCAGTCCCACCCCTTCAAATGGGCACCTACTTGAGTCTGGGAGTGTGGATAGTAATATACCCCAAGATAATAAGCCTTGATTTCTCTGATTTTATGCATTAGGCAGTTTTTCAAGTTATAAAGAAAAATAACACCAAAAAGCTACCAAGATTGCACATCATAATATTATCCAATGTGCATGACTTCTTTCTTCCTTTCAAATCAGTTGCTCCTGTTGCATTTTTTTATCATTTCAAGTCAGACTTGAGGGATTTTGTTTGGATGGTTTGTATTTTTATTTTTCTTTCAGGAGAGGGAGAGCAGACTTCATTGCTTTGAGGAGTTCTTCATCAATTGGAAGCAGAGGTTAAAACAAATAAAGTGATATTAAGTACATTTGGTTAACCCTGGAATTTACCATATATGGAAGATTAATAGTTGGAAATTACAGAGCTTGAAAAATTCCTATACAGAGATAATAATATTAGAATTTACAATAGCTTTGAATAAACACATACAAAAAATTATTGTAGTCCCTGTTGCAGGATGGAGAAGCTGATGTCTGATTCCAGGGCTTTCTCCAATAATCATGTTTTCTCTGGCCTGCAAAAGATGCGTCATGCAGATAATAGTCCCCAGGAGACATTGTTAAGTTAATATTCTCAACTGCTGTGGGAATCAGAAATTGTCTTGGTTTTGTTGCTTATTTTTCCCCTGTTCCTGCATATTGAGCAGACTGGGTGTACCCAGTACCAGGTACCTTGCTGAGATCTTAACAGATTTAAGCTGTACTTGACATGGATTTATGCTTCCATTCTTTTATTCCAAAGGCGGCATCTGGCACTAATTCTTTGCTGGTTGAACATGGGCCATACTTTTTAAGAGCTTTTTTTGGAAAGCATCAGAGGGACAAGGTGCTGTAATTCAGTTGTCACTGAGCAGATATTTTGTATGAAGGAGTATTTTGAGGAACAGAGAATTATGAAAGCTTGCTCAAACTTTACTCTTATGATTATTTTGTCTAAGATTCAGCAAATACAGTGAAAACTGAATAGTTTTGCTGTGTTTCACTAGTCATATTGTAGCTGATCAACTTTACACAAACTCTCCCTTTTGAACATGGGAAATGTTTCTTGAGTATCTTTGGGATTACTGGCATTATTTATCATCCTACTCTTCTCCTCTGTCCTTTACCTCTCCCAGAAATCTACTTTCATATATTTGAGATCTTTAACATGTAAGCATGATACGGATCAACTTATCAGTTCTTCTAATATTGTAGATGTAGAATGATGTATTGAAAAAAAATATCCCTCCAGTGTGTGTAATAATCCCTTCTCAGTGGAGGGGGTCAGTATATTGTAAGGCAGTAGTCATCACTCAAGGTCCATGTATTATCTGTGCCTTGAAAAAAGCATGAAATTACACGTCTCTGTGATTTTCTAATTTTGAATGTTTTCTTGAATACTACCTAAGGCAAGGTGGTTGCAGATTGCCACTCTTTGTTTCAAACTTCTGTTTTATGTCTCTAAGAGAGATCTAAACAGTTTCTATTCTGTTATATACTTTCATAAGTGATAGTTAAATATCAAAATAGGAATATATTATTTTTCGTAATATATATACTTTAGATATATAGAATAGAATAGAATAATTTCAGTTGGAAGTGACCTACAATGATCATCTAGTCTAAATGCCTATATACATATAAACATATGTCTATATGTTTAGTTACATATATACCAGCACATAAACACTGTTTTTAGCCAGGATTACCCATGGCCATTCATTCCTGGTTAAATGATACAGCCTATTTCTTTTTCTTATGTTCACCTACTATGATTAAAATAATAGCCAAGTTCCGTGGCTGACCTCTCTGTTTTCAGGGTTTGTCCAATTGACTTCAGTGATTATCTCACTTCAGCAAGTCTCTGTAAAACCAATAATAACTGAGATATTTCTTCATCTGCACTCTAATTAATGTGATATGGCACTCACTAATTTGTTTTTTTGCATTTGGAGTATTTTCATTATTTTTGTCCCTTAGATGCCTAGCAAGCAGTTAGATGCAGTCAATATTTGGGGATATTAAGAAGAAGAGAACCTCAATTTAGTAAGTCTCTAGCAAAATGCTGGAAGGCAAATGCCTTGTCTTGAATTTGAGATTTAATCCAATTGAGAGTCAAACTCAGTTTGAAGCCAGAACAACAAATTCTCTGGAAGTGCATTAAAGCATTTTGTACAGTGTTGCAAGGAGAAATTCTCAGTGATATGAAAAGAGAATTGAAAGAGCATGAGAAATATAGTAATACATATTTTGTGCTTGATTCTGCGGGAACACTAATTCCAAGAAGATAGAAGAAATAAAGAGAGAGGTAGGTTGTAAATAAGAGTATAAACAGTAAGGCCTGGTTTAAGCCATTTAAAATGTAGAAGGTAGTCATTGGACTTAGTTAATTTTATGTAAAAGCAAAATCACTGCAGCAATATTGCAAGATATCTTTGCTGCATGTGAAAATAATGATATGGAAAATACTAGGACCACCCAAGGTGAAGAAAAGACATTATTGTCAGTGGACATTTGTGTATATGAACATGAAATTGAAAGTTAAGGTCCCTTCTAATTAATTAGAAAAAGGACAGGTGATGGAATTAAGTCAAATGGATGAAAAAGAAAAATGTGGTTATCCCATGAGATAAAGAGATAAACAAAAATAGAATTTGGAATGGTATCAGAATACCAAGAAAAAGGAAATGAACAGTTGTGTGTTTAGACATTGATCAGGACTTAATATTGGCATGTGTCCAGTATGAAATTAGCAATAAATGGGAGAAGGAATAGAATCTCAAACCAGCACATTACATTTGAACAAAAATAAAATTGTATAACAAAGTATTATAAGCCAAATTAGAAATGTCTCCTCTATTCAATACCTTCATATTCAACACTCAGTTTTCAAGTATTTATAGACTTTACAGAGGTTAACTATTCTTGCTCCAATTTCCCATGCCAGGTGTCTGCCTTGAGGCAACTTTACTTCATGAGGTTTCCATAAATATACTCTGGCCATTTCTGACAATGAGATAATATGTTGTTTTGCTATTGGTAACAAATTCTTACAGCTATTTCACTGAAAAAGTTTAACTTTTTCAAGCTCTGCTCTTCCATGCTATGCATTGAAATTCTGCAGAGCTGTTTTTCTGCAAGTGATATGGTCATTTTCTTTTTTTTTTTTTTCCGCAAAAAAATGATCACATTTGGAGTTGTCATAAGGCTTTGGGAAAGCACACAGACTCATAAGGGAACTCTGATACAGAAAATTTAGTTGAAAAACTGCAAATGCTGACTGGAATTTCTGACTACTGCAAAGCTGGGTGAAAAGGAATATCTGAAATTAGATAAGACTTGATGAGCTAGAAAGCTTAAACTGAGAGCCTTTAAAAGAAGGACCTGAAAGAGGGAACACACTGAAGGGGAAAGGAGCCTGTAAAAGGAGCTGAAAGGGAAAACACACTGAGGGGGAAAGGAAGCAGAGACAAAAGCTGAGTGAAGAAGGTATAACAGTAATATCAGGATGGGTACAGGGGTTAGATACTGGGACTATTGGACAGGGAGGTTCAGAAAAGTTAAAAATGAAGTAATGCCATAGAAGAAAAAAATGGAAAGAGTAACAAAGGAAGGGAGCAAATGAAGATCCCAATGAGAAATAAAGGGAAAGGACAGAGGAAGGGAAAGAGGGATTGAAATAGGGGAAATCTGAGGGGAAAAAATGAAAAAAGTAGTCATTAGACTGACATAATAATTTAGGTTGGAAAGGAATTTTGGAGATCATCTAGTCTAATCTCTGCTGAAAGCAAGGACAACTTTGAAGTTATAGCAGGTTACTCAGTACTGTGTCCAGTTAAGTTTTTAAAATCTCTAGCAATGAAGGTCCAAAATCTCTGGGACCCTGTTCCTGGTCATAACCATGTTCATTGTGAAAACATCTTTTTCCTTATACCCAGCAAGAATTTCCTTTGGGGAGATTCCTTCTTGTCCTTGCACGGAGGAAGGACCTCTGAGACAAGTGTTGCTTTCTTTTCTCTATAAATCCCCTCTAGGCAGAGGGCATTTATCCCCTTTCTTCTTCTCTCTTCTAATACCATGTGCTCCAGCCCCTTAATCATCTCAGGAGCCTTTTGCTGCATTTGCATTATCTCCCTTGTACTGCGGGGACTAATGCTGGACATAGTACTCTGGATGAGGCCTCATGAATTCCAAGTAAAGGATAATAATAGATCATAGAATAATTTATTACCATTCTTATCTCTATGAAAAAGTGTTAGACATGGAGTTCTGGAGCAGTGCCAATATCATTGGAACTCACAATCAAAATTCTGGAGCAGTGCCAATATCGCTGAAACTCACAATCAAAATTAGTAAATAATCACAATGAACAGACCCTAAAATTGAAAGTCTGTCCAAACAAGAATGACAAAATCTATGTTTAAAATATCAGAGACAGCCTGTGAATGATGCATAAACCAAATACAAAAAAGTTTTAAACTAATCTAACTTTTGGGTTGGTGAATCCTATTTAACTGTGAGGAAAAAGAAAGAAGTTAATTTGTCTTCTAGACTCCAGGCTGAGTCTGCAGAATCTATGTAATAAGAAACATAGGCAAAATGGAAAAAGAAATTAGCAGGGGGCAATGGAGAGGAACAGTACTTCCCTCTCTTCCTTTGAAACACATTTTAGAGTAGTTTTGAGCTGCAAATTACTGGGTCAGAAATTAACCTGGAGCCCCGCAATGCTGTTTCTTAAAAAAACACTTTTTAGATTGGGATTATAATTTAAGCAGCCCTTACTAGTAGTGACATAAAAATGAACTGTGTCAAAATAAATGGCAGAGTTGAAGTTCACCTGTTGAACAGAGGCTAAGCAAACCACATATTCAGACATATCTTCACAACCATAGTGGATGTTTAAAGTCTGACAGCTATGTATTTAGAAAAGAATGGACCTAAAGTTCACAGAATGTTCAAAAAGAAGAATTAGGTGGTGCTACTAGCACACATTGAACAGGCCAGCTGGCCTCTGTCTCTTCCTTTCCCACTTCTGTCTCACTGGCCACTGATGGTAGTGTCACATTTCAAAGGAATGATTTTCATTCAAGGCTTTGAAAAACTGAATAGGTCTCCGCTGGCCATGACCCACTATCAGAATTCCAATTTCCAGAAATGCATCTCCAAATACAAATATATTTGTAAAATTACTAGAATCTAATACTTCTTGAGAGACAAGTGACAGCAAGCACTGAAGCTGAAAGTGATGTGACAAACATGGCAGCACACTGTGGTGAAACAATTCAAGCTTGTAATTAATTTCTATCTTTAAATTCCCATCAGTAATGCTTAGTTGGAAGACTCTGACAGGGTGGAGCTATCAAGAGAGAGATTTTCTGTTGCAAAGGTTGCAATGCTCTTTGCATATTTACTATGGAGGCCATCAGATAATGATTCAGAACAATAAGCAAGGAAAACCTTTACAGACCTGTGTATTTAATGAAATCTCGACAGTATTAGTATTCCTTATGAAATGTATTTGCTATTACTGGGGCAGAAATCACCTTTGTGTTTCAAGTCAATGGAAAGCAGGAAAATCACCTTGTAACATTCAATTTGGTGGTATAGAAAGAATCCATAAATAGGTCACTGTAAACATTATTCTAGGGATTTGCTTCATGAATCTCATCAGGCTGCAACAAGGCTTAAGCGAAAGGATTCTGGAAAAGGAAGCATATATACCAGCAGACACAGAATTTCAACTTAATATCTATTCCACAAGAGGCCAGCTATGAATGATTCCCAATGCGATTTTCCTTTGAACACGATCCTGCTCCCAATCCTATACTACAATAGGGAGGAACACTAAGTCAACATCTTGCTCCAGGTGTCAAGTATCCCATGGCAATGTCAAGTAAAAGACACTAATCATGTAAAAAATTCCATTCTATTTTCCTATTAAAAACATTTGGACTAGAATTTCTTATTTGTTTTAAATGGTATAATTCAGCAAAGTGAAGGAACTTTATATATATACATATATACATATGTCTCTGTGTGTTTATATATTTATATACATACAAACATTGTGTAGAATCTACTTTTCTTTAAAAAAAAAAACAACAAAAAACAAACCCCAAGTACCTGTTCAGAGGCTCGTTTTATTTGTTCAACACTGAAGATGTGAAGAAATATTTAAAGTTTCCATTAACAGGTTGGGTGGTTGGTTTTGGGGTTTTTTTTCATAAAAATGTGGACATCAAAGCCCATATATGTCCAAAGAAGAGCTGGAATAAATGGAGTGCAGAGTCAGAAAGATGATCATAAAGTCTTTTGAGCTTCTTTGATCTTGAAGCATTTTTGTGTTGCATGTTTTCCAATCTCTCTATTCCAATAGAAGTTTCAGGATTACAATAATGATGGCTCCCTAACAAACACAAGAGGTGTTACAAAAGCCAAAAATTAATGATGTATAGGACAATCCAACTCTGTGTCTGTGGTCTTCCTGGGGAGGGAAGCCAGTGGAGACTTTCTCAAGAATTTGGTGAGAATTGTTGTGCACATAGGTCTTATGCAGCATACAGCATAGCTCGATGGAGCCTACAAACCCAGGAAGTATCCCCCTTAGAAAAAAATGAGGCTTTTGGTAGTACTGCTTATTTTTCTCTATTGTGTATAAAAGGAGTCTGAACAACAAGCTCTGATCTAGACAGTGTGGTAAAAGTAGGTTAGGTAAATTTTACAGCTTAAGCCTCATATCACAAAATATTTCATGCAGGATCTCCCTTGCTCTGTCACACAGTACCTTCCTTACTCTTACCCATTTACATTTTGGAATAGCTAAGGTTACTTGCCTCTGCTGCTCTGTCGGAAGGTTGCTTCAGAAAAGCATTATCTATTACTTCCTCTCTATTCTCAACCAACACATAGCTGTTTATGCAATATATTCTTGAGCACCATCTACTGGTACTTCTTCCACATCTGAAATATCTACATCTATACAGACATAAAGCAAACGTGTAATATTTCCTCTGGACTGAATAATCTGGTATTCAGTCACCTTGGTGCAATGGAGTAATGTGGTGTTTATGCAAGTGATCTGCCCTGATTCTGAAAAGAATGCTAATCTTGCCTGGAGAAGGGGGAGAGATAATATTTCTTAGTACGCAACTGTTACAAGAAGAGAAAAGCTGAAAATTAGCATCTCTTTACTTATCTCCTGGCATGTAGCAGAATTCATCTTCTATTTCATACTAACTGTGTAGCCAAAAAGGAGCTGCAATTTAAGGGTCATATTATTAAGGACACCTAAGGTTTCATTTCAAATAGGTATCGTTTATTTCAAGGAAACAAATATTAAATACTTTTCCAACTGTGAAGGAAATTATGCCAGCTTTATAGCAAGAGAAGTGATATGCCTGTAAATGTTGCTGATCTCAACCTGTTGACAAGTGTAGTTAAAATGTACTCTTAGTATAACAGTCAGTGCTGCACCAGAAGACCTCCATTTGTAATTTATGCATTCTTATTTCAGAAGGGGAGGGAGTCTATGTTGAGAAAGGAATAACACACTTTTTAAAATTCTGTCTCGGAGCTGCTAGCAAGAACTTTGATTTATTAAAACTGAAATAAATTCAAGCACCTAATTTGGAGTCCTCAGCATTTGTACAACTTGTTACTCCCATTTCAGATGCCTGTGACATTGAAGCTAAACTGGCTATTTTCTCATCCCTACAGCTCTGTTCTCACACTGGAAGTGTGAGACTACAAAGCCAGGGTGACAAATTATTTATGATTAAATTTTTGAATAACTGCCCCTGACATATTTGTACATGGTTAAGTAAAATAAGTCCCATTGCTAAGGAAAAGATCATGATCTGTGGTTTAAGAAGAGGCTTCTTCATTTCTTGTTTGGCACAATGACATCTGAATCCTGAGATCACTTGTTAAATGCTATAGTAGTGTTCTTAATGACAGTAAAAGCATTTTCTTACAGGATCCAGTATGACATATACAATCTGCTCTTTGTATTTCCTATGGAAATATTTTCCATAAACTTGCCTATTTGATTTCTTAATCCATTTATACTTTTGTCATCCACAACTTTTCTTGGTAATGAAATCCAAAGTGCAGTTACATGTGGGTAAAAAACCTACCACTTTTCATTTATTTTGAATTTCCTGCTTGATAATTTCTTCTGATTCCTTATCCACTCTTCTATTACATACCACTGAATGAAAGCTTCCTCTTTGCTCTTTCCAGACCATTCATAATTTCACTTATTTCTGTGATATACCCATTCCACATAAGGAAAAATTACACATCTGATGATTCTTGTGCCCTTTCCTGCAGAACCTCTGGTGGAACCTTTCCTGCTTGTACTATATCCTGAGCTTTCCTCCTGTGAAGTCCTGCTTGATGGACGCTTTTGCGTGTCTCTGACTGCCTGCGGGCTGCTGTGTGATTGCAGAAACATTGTGATTCTCCTTTTCTTGCCTATATTTGGGTATCATATATTCACATGCACTGTTGTATAATAAAATTGAACAGACCAGCAGCAGCGCAGTTTACACGCATGAATATTAGAAAGTTAGGTTTCTTTTTTCCTATCTTCCCGTTCTGCTTCATCTGACTTGTGCCGTCCAAAGCTTTTCTATCTTTGATACATTTCTGCTCCTGTTGCTGGTCAGTGTGAGTTATACAAAGGTCCAGGTTACCTGCAGACTAAATTTCAAGTATCATTACCTTTAAAAGGCTGCAGACCATATCTGCAAATATATTTTTCCACTAAGAGTTTGTTCTAGTTTCATTACTCCTACATTTCTGTTACTACATCTCTGTTGTAGTCCTATGATCTTTTGAACTTCGGTTGGCTAAAATTTAACAAAGTCAAAATTCATCTTTTATTCATTTTTTTGTGGATCATAAAATCAATGCCGTAGTTCAACATGAGTGGGGGCAGAATAGTTTGGGGGCAGCTGAAGTCCAAGCAAAACTGAGTGTCAACTGCAAATAAATCTGCCCCTATGGAAGAAAATATGTGTGTTTTAAAAAGGAAAATCAGGATAAGTACTCAACAACCTCACTCAGATACAGCACTCCACAGAGCGCACACAGCTACCAGCAAGTGCCAGACATTCATTGCCAATTGATTGAAGACTAATTTATCTTTAACTGGGTGTCCTGCTTGTTCTGAGGCCACTGACAGCTGTAAGTCACATTACGCAGGGCAAAACATGGATGTTTTATTTATTGTGGCTGAATATTTTCAGCAAGCTAGAAAAAAAAAAAAGGAAAAGTAATTTTTATATGCTTAACTAATCTGTAATGCTGATTGATAGCCATGCAACCAGGATCTCCTAAATGTGAAATGATGTGTCTCAGTGGAGTTTTAACCTGTAAATAAAGCGAAAAGCAATTAATGAATTAAATTTGTATTCTGTCCTGAGAGAGTGAATCAGGTTTGTTAAATTCCGTGTGTATAATCTTGTTCAAATGCAAATCAAAATAGGCTAATTCATATTGTTCACAAATTTATTTTTCACTGTATTTTTATATTATATTTTTAAAAAATAGTCCAATCCCAAAATATTTTAAACAACATTGAAGGACATTTATATGGAGTCATATACAATACTTAAATACTTCTGGTAATCATCTCTTAATTACAGACTTAAGATATTTTGTTGTTGTTGTTGGAGAATTAAGATATTTATTCTCTGTGAAACCTGCCAGATTTATACTGGTAACACTTTTCTGAAATTTTTTAAAATGCCACCCTCCAAAAAAATGCATATTTTATTTCAGTTGTGATTGTTAGTAGATTTTTGTCAGTTGTGGTGGATGTTTAATTGTCCCATGGTTAAATAAATGGTCCCTGAATTCTGTGCCCAGATCTGCCACAGACTTTATACTAGTAACTCTTGGAGGCAAAGCACTTACTGAACATTGTTCAGCAACACGTCACATCACAAGCATAATTTTGATAACTATAATTACCCTCACCGTTCTGTTACTTGTTTGGTTTTGCTCTGAAATGGATTAGGAATGCTTCCAGAGCCAGTGACAATAGATAAAAGACCAAAGAATCAGGTTTTTATTGTTTCTCTCCTGTTAGTTATTGCCTCCCATTTTATAAACATTACCTGAGGGAAGTCTGGAGTCAGGTTTAGTGTGTCTTAACCTATCAAGAGAAAGGAGAAGTGAAAATGTGGTTAACTGTCAGACATGCTGTGGCTGAGCTGGGACCACAGGAATAATCACATAGTCATGCAGATGTATTTAGATTAAAACACACAGAAACTGAGTAACTAATCTGCTTTTCAGCATACTTTCCATCCACTACAGGGGCAACAGATAAAATTCCATTTCTGATGCAGGGACTATTGTCACATAACTTGAAGTGCACGTAGTGCAACAGGGGATGCTATTTGGGGCATTACCTTTCCGTTGTCCTAACCTGATAAACCCCACTCTTAGCATGAGCACAGCTCAGTTCCTGCTGATGAAAATATGGTCAACATACCCACTATTTTCATCAGCATGAATTAATGTGTACTCTTCCTATCAATGACCATCATCCCTCCTGGTGTTTTCTGCAGGGTTTTATAGGATCTCTGGCAGGCTGCCCCTCACGAGACACTCCAGCAACTCCCATGGCAGGGCAAATGTCCTCTGGTTTTTGCATCATCTGTTGTAATAAGTAGGGAAATATCAAGTCAGTCATTTGCAAAGGGTCTCTTTCAGCTCTTGGGATGAGAAAGTGTTTCTCGATAACTGATTGCACAAAGTCTGGTGAGAGCGCATCACTAGGAGAAGGACTGAAGTGTGACTGAAATTGTCACAGAATAACGTGCGAGGAAAAAATACTCAGCTTCATTTCTCTTCAAATGTCAAGTTTACCTGTTTCCTAGTGACTCATGGCTGGTGGTAACAACTTCTTGAGGCAGCTGACAGCTAGCAGAAGCTTGAGGAGCCTTTCACAGTCCCTGGCACTGCCGGGCCATTGACTAGGAGTTGGGCACGACAGAGCAGAGAGGGGATCTGAATCAGTGGAGAGGGGATCTGAATCAGTGGAGAGGGGATCTGAATCAGCAGCGAGACGTTCCGTGCAGGCTGGGCATCCCCGCTCCTTGTGTGCTGCGGAAGATGGCAGAGGTGGGGCCGCTTCCCTCCTCAGACTCTCCTGGAGCAGCTGTGGGAGATGCAGGAGACGATTCCCTTCGTGACTGTCCTGGTTTCAGCCGGGATGGAGTTAACTGTCTTCCTAGTAGCTGGTACAGTGCTATGTTTTGAGTTCAGTATGTGAAGAATGCTGATAACACTGATGTTTTCAGTTGTTGCTCAGTAGTGTTTAGTCTAAAGTCAAGGATTTTTCAGCTTCTCATGCCCAGCCAGGGCACCTGACCCAAACTGGCCAATGGTGTATTCCATACCATGGGACGTCCCATCTAGTTTAGGAACTGGGAAGGGGGGGGGCAGGGATTTCGCCACTCAGGGACTGGCGGGGTGTTGGTCAGCAGGTGGTGAGCAATTGCCCTGCGCATCATTTGTACATTTCAATCCTTTTATTACTACTGTTGTCATTTTATTAGTGTTATCATTATCATTATTAGTTTCTTCTTTTCTGTTCTATTAAACCGTTCTTATCTCAACCCAGGAGTTTTACTTCTTTTCCTGATTTTCTCCCCCATCCCACTGGATGGGGGGGGAGTGAGTGAGCGGCTGCGTGGTGCTTAGTTGCTGGCTGGGGTTAAACCACGACAGTGGCACAGTCAGTAAGGGCTGATGTATCTGTTAGGATGTGCAATTAAAGGTTCACCTGCCCAGGCACGAAAGAGCAGAGAGACAGAACACCAGGCGAGGGAAACCCAATAACCCAGCAAGGGACATGAGCCCCTGCCCTGGCCATCCCAGGAGGGCATCACCCCACAGCCAGGGGTGATACCCACCACTGTGGGTCAGTGGGAGAGCCTGGTCTGGGATCACCTGCAGACTGAGGGGTCGCTGCCGGGGGGTATGGGCTTGTTCTGGGGTGCTTGGGAAGATTGCACAAGACTCATTGTGGGATGTTTAGGGAGGAATCAAAGGTGGGGAAAGGGGAGGGACAGGATGAATCAACTGTGGGAAAATAGAGGGAACAGGGTAAAAGGTGGTGGTTGGGCGTGAACGGCTGGCAGGTCAGGATGTGTCTGGCCATGCCCTGTGCCTGGTGCCTGCAGTCAGTTCTGGTTTCTCTTTAAACTCCATTTTTACCTCCTTTCCTGGGTGAGGGCTCTGTATGCATCCGTGTGAGTGTCTGTGTGTGCGTGGGGGGCTGAGTGCAGGACCAGGGGGCCCTGGCCAACAGCCGAGGAGACCACGCATACGTGTGTTTATGTGTGTGTGCCTCCAGGGAATTCATGCTCAGCCATGCTACTGGTTGGAGCTGGAGGCTTGGAGCTGCAGCAGCCTATCGCCCGTTGGGATCTTGGATTTGGAAACCTCTAACAGTATCTGTAGGAATGCACAGTCTGAAATGAGAAACACCAACTCCAAGCCCAGCTTCAGAAAGGGACAGGGAGTTCTGAGTACATCCACCAGATACTTTTCACCATGAAATAACAGAGACTCCTTCAGCCTGAGCAATTAACGGCACCTAGTGAGCCTAAAGGTCTGTGAAGAGATCCTTAGGGACATGTCTTCAGCCCAGCTGAAGTTCTGGTGCTTACCTTATCTATTTCCAAAAATCAATATTCTTGTCAAAAGAAGGCCAGAAGCTATGAGATAAAATTAAATATGATGTCTTCTTTTCCAATACTTTCTCCATTAGAAAGGGGAGCTTCCTTGAACACCTGTCTGCTCATCAGCAACAAGATAGGAACTCCATTCTTCAGTAGATTATTCCAAACCTTTATGCTCTTTGGGCAAGCAAGGAATTGTTCTGGACTAGTATGACATCCTTACTTGAATGTAGATTTCCAATCTGTAGCAAGTTCATATAGTCTAAGTCCAGCTAAAACTAAAAAAAAAACAAACCCAAAACCCCCCAAAACCAAAAAACCCCAAAACATTAGAAAAGTGGGCATTCCATGAAAATTTCATTGTACATACATTACTTGAACATCCATTTCTGTTAGCTCTGGTGAGAAACAAGTTCCAAAAGTCCTTTACTTCATGGCATAAAATCTTTTTATCTGGTTAGAAATCCAGGAACTTCAGTGACACAGCCATTGGGAGAGTTCATCTAGAAGATCTAAAGCAAATGGAACTTGAAATTAGACCCTGTCCATGTGCTGGTTCTTCTTTAGCCTTTCTAACAGCTAGCTCCCTCAATAAGGCATTGAAGAAATTACAGTTCATTAGGGAACTGACCATCATTTTCTCTTTCTTCAGGCATGCTCTAAGAAAGTCATCATGTAAGCAGGCCTAGTCCATTGAAGTATCAGAATATGTTAAATGATTTTCCTACACTCATCAAAATAGGCTGCAGGTTGCATAAACATGGCTTAACATAGCAGAAAATGTCTTCTATTGTCCAGTAGACTCTGAGACAACCTATTTCTCCATGATAGAAGAAGTAAAACGTAGGTATCCCAAACAGTACAACATACACCTCTGTACTCCTCTGTGCACAATGCACACCTCTGCAGAACAAGAGCAGAATTACCAAGACACATGATAAAGTTGTGACTGTCAGTGCCAAGTAACACTGCCTTCTTTGGGAACTGACTAGTATCAGCTTAGGTGTCAGTGCTACGTTAATCATTCCCTATTCAACATTCGGGACTTGATTAGATTCTGTTGGTTTTCATGGCAGTCATAGTATCCATTTGCAATGCATGTTGAAATAGCAACAACAGCAGTAATTCTTTATTTTCTTCATCACTTGACTTCCAATAAGTTCAAATAAGCATTGTCTCGGATATGGTGAGAAGTCCAAGACATGAGTACTTTAATTTTCTCTTTACTGTTGTATTCTCATTGTCTTTGCAGCACTTAGCATTGTGAAAGTGGAGTATTTTACATGTCTTACTGTAAGTATTAACCCACCTTGAATCTAATAGGATTTTTTTTTCATTTTTCTCATTTGTTATGTATCAGTATCACTGATCTCAGCTGCCTTGGACAATTGCTTCATTCTGTTCAAAACAAGACAAACATAAACCATTCCTTCTCATAGGTCCTCTATGATTTAATTACATCAAGGAAAAATGTGCATTTTAAGAATAGCCTCTAGATTTCTCAAAACATAATAATTATACCTTTAAACAAATATGGATTTTTATAGCAACATTTATTCTTCAAAATTTTAAGCAATAGTTACTATGTACGAAGCACCAAATCCTGTGAGAGGTACCATACGTTTTTCAAATCTTGTTGAAGCTACAGAAATAACAGCCTTTTTCCTATCTGTATAGATGCAATCTGTTTGTTTTCTCTACATTGTATACAGAAGATAATGCAAGCCAGTTGTCTGAAAAATTTGTGGCAATTAGTCTGACTGCTATCTAGGAGAGATCCATACAAATGGTATAATGAAGGCACAAAGTAAAATTACTGATTATTTCTTTTATTGCACTATGAAAGAGACAGGCTAGAACTTTACTTGTGAAGATTCTGATTTTATGACATTTGTGATGTGCAGGTAGGTTGTAAAGCCTATATGCGAAGACAAAAGCACATTGAAAGGATTTCTTTTTCCTTTTTCAAAGGAACTTCACCTCACAATTCTATGCACTGTGCTGCTTGTGTAGATATAGGAAAATCAAGAATTCAAGGCATTCCCATATGGTACAGGGAAAAGTACATTCTTACTACTTCGTGCAATTACACACCATGAATTGAGTTTCAAGGTTGGTCACCTCCTGCAATTCTATTAGAAGCGTTGGGGTATTTGTCATCTATTTTTTAAACCTAACTCCTACAGTCTAATAATTATACGAGAATCTCTGTTTTGATTTTGAAACATATGGCTTTTAGCTCACTAGACTGTAGCAAAAAGTCTGAGCAGTCAATCTCATTTTGGAACAGCAAATACTCATTCGAGGAAAAGACTCCAAACTTATCAATAGATCTGCCTTTAAGAGCTGTGATTTGGGGGACAAAGTTTTCTTATTTTGAAAAAATATAAACCGTTATTATTTGTTTCATAACAGTGAGTTTTGCATACATTGGGGAGCCCATGGAATACTTGCATAGGCAAATGTTCACTGACACAGGCATGTTGTGACTGTAGCTGGACAAAGTAGACCATGACAGGTACAATTCATGGCTCCATCGTTTGTTTTTTGGAAACACTTGCCATTTGTAGAGTGGCAGCTAACTACCTAGTGCAGGCAAGCAGTTCAGAGGTGGTTGAAAAATGTCAATTTGTTCAGAGAAGACTGAACACGTCAGCTGTCTTTTTATATAAAGATGGAAATAAATCCTTTATCCATTGGACATAGAAGTAATTGCCTGAATTTTCAAAAAAAGGATATTTAACTTGCAGACAGACATTATGTAAAAAAATGGATGCAGCACTTCATGTTGCTGTCTCCAGGTATTTGATTTCACTTCTCTTCTAGGGAATATTGCCCCACATCAGAGCAGGCAGACTGGAAGTGTGAGACCTCCTCAGATACCCTGACGCAGTCTATCAGCTTGGTTCAAACTACCTCCTACAACAGCCTGACTTTACACCACCAGTTTTTAGGAAGTGCTTAATCCACTCAGAGTCTCTCCTCTGATGCAGTTGCACTGATCTAATCAAAACAGTTTCTAAGTCAGTTTAGGGTTTTGGCACATAAGTCCTGGAAGATTTAGTTGCCCTCAAGAAGAGCCTGCTATATTCTGTTGTTGGAAATGTACCGGCCCCATAAAAAGGCATTACTGGAGTTTCTGCTTTTACCTTTCAGTTCCCACCTGTGTCCATCAAGCTGAACTGCTACAAGTCTGTCCTAAGTGATAACAACTTCAACTTCTGCAAGTAATCTGCCCGGGCTCTGAGTCTTTTAATAATTACACTAATGGTATCAGCAGCTCCAGACAGACACGCTCAGCTTGTATTTTCAGGCTTTGCTTTGCTACATGGAAAAGCAGAAGGATTTTTCTTTTCGTAGCAAGACTTCTGAGGCTCTGATCCTATCCCACCACTGCAAGAGCTCGGGCTCGGGAACCTGGCTCTGAGGATGGACCTCCCTGAGCCTCTGCACTTGACAAAAGCCTCGTGCCCTCGTGCACGTGGTCTTGCTTGCACGTTTTTTGGTACAGTGCCTCTGCAGCTCTGTGAGCCCTATAGCACCTGCAAATGCCATTAAAGCTAATCTTGTGATCGGCTGTGCCTGGAATGGGAGGGTAGTGGAAGAGGAGAGAGTTCACTGCTCTCTATTGCTCCTGCGCCCTGTAAATTCTTCGGGGGTTTCACACGAGAAGGGGCCCAAGGGACCTCCTCCAGATGCCACATAGTACTGAGCCTCCTCATCCTTGTATAACTTGGTGTGCTAGATCCATCATGTCCTTCAATACATGCTTCGTCGCACATGGAAAATGAGGAAAATTGAGAGCCGGTAAGCATTTCACAGTCTTATGCTGAAAACTAAGACACAAAGACAGACTGTCTCCAACCCCCTTCTCAATACTTAAGAGTTCCCTTCAGTACTGCTGTGAAAAAATACATACAGAACTATCAAAGCTGGCATTTTATTCTATCTTCTTAGGCAGTCTTCAGAAATCAGAATGCACTGATTTTTTTTGAATTTCAAAGTGACTCCTATTCTTTCAAGACACATGTAAAAACAAGAACTATAAAGGTATTGCCTTCATTAAAAGGTATCTGTTTTTCAGCTGCAGTACACTTGTTTTTTTCTTTATTTCAAATGTGCGTTTTCACAGTGCTTCCTGACAAATGGCCCTTTCCCTGTTTGCCTGAAATGTTCTGTGTATTGGGGGATGGGGAAGGGAATCAATGGTTTGATTAAAATTTTAATTATTGTAGAAATCATTGGTTTTGTACAAGCTTCCCCATGCCCCACCCCTGGGCATTATTTGTTCCTCTTTGAAAGTACCCTGCAAATGCAGCTTTGGGGATTCATTGTATTTTTATGCCAGCTCTTTAAGCAACTCTACAATTATTACATTCTGGTGTGTGAGTGATTCAGTATTATCTCTTAGGCTTTTATGATCTTGTTCCCCAATCAGCGCTTTTGTGTAACAAGCTAGTGAAATTAGAAATATGATTAGAAAAATGTGACTACATTATCTAAAACTTATACACACTTTTGTATTGCTTCAGCTTTTTAAGTCCCAAGAGAACTGACAGCGATTAGGATCTATTTCTAGTGAAGGTACAGTTGGGAATAAGGGTGGTTTGAATAAGTGAATCAACCTTATTATGACAGAAGCTCCAATAGAGGTGTGCATTAGAGTATATTGGATTCCACTTTCGAAACCACAGGAAACCTTTGCATAAGTACTCACATTTTTGCCTGGACTAAGCAAATAGAGTAATACAAATAAAAGAAAAAAAAATCCGAAAGCCAGTAGTCCTTCCCATCTCTGTTTTTACTGTAATACCTTACAGATAGTATCACACAGTCAAAACAATGTTTTTTCTTTGTGAGTGTAACCATCATTGATATAAACCTTTAGCAATACGGTTATTCTCTTGTAAACATCCAAACCCCCACATTTAAAAATAGTGTCTTTTTTGCAAAGGGTTCAAAAAATACAGTTGTTCTTATTGTGGACTGAAGTGAAAAAAACCACAAAAGAAACACAACGCAATTTTTACTCTGCCTGTTTTTCTGTTACAAGCAGGCCAGGCCTCAGGGGAAGACAAACAGGACCATATTCACATGTTTACATAACACAGTTCACATGTTTTTAAAATGCTGGAATTATTTTAGCTAGCATAGATTAACGTTAGCATGGATGAGTGGGAGCAGGGAAAAGGGAAAAAAAAAAAAAAATCAGTGGAAGCAGGATTCCTAAAGGGTCCAGTGAGAAAGGGTACTGGGATTAATGACTGAGCAAAATAATCTGGAAAGGAGCGAGCATGACCTGTCACGGACATTAAGTCAGAAATGGGAGCTCTGTGGAGAAATAGAGGTAAGTGACTTGCAACAGCACCAGATTGACCAAACTGGGTCAAGCCAAAGGTCCACCAAACCTTCTAGCCTGACGGTGGCTAATATTGTCTCTAAGAAAACAATATAATAATGAAGGCAAGAAAAGAACAATCTCACTGCTGGCACACCTAGCCAGTTTCCAGCAATCAACTTTTTATCACCGATATATCTTTATCATGATGTTTAATAGCCACCAGTATATATAGTGATGTAAATTATATATATATATCTTCCATGTAGCTTTGAAAACTCTTTCCAAAACTAATTATCCTTTTGGCCCTCACAACATCCCAGAGCAGCAAGTTTCACAATATATTTATCTCCTTCTCCATGCTGCAAAGGATTTCATTAACTTCCATCATATTCCTCCTCAACTGCCTCTTTCCTGAACTAGAGGTATCACCTGCTGAACCTCTTCTTTTGCGGAGGACGTTTGTACCCCCATTCACACTTCTCTGTTCCTTCCCTACTTCTGCCATACTCATCTACAGTTTTAGAGACCAGAACTGCAGCATTCAGAAGGTGCCTGCCCTGCAGTGCAGTAGCACCTTCGTGATTTCTACTTTCTAAACAGGTTGCTAGCTAGGGTCAGGGAAATGAAAGATAATCATGTAGATATTTGAGGAAATGACAGCTGAAGAAGAAGGAAGGATGAGTAAACAGATGGGGCAAGTGGTATAGAACCTTTTACTCTGTATTGTATAGACATGTAAAAATTATTACTAACCCAGATGTTTATTTCTAATTGAAGTAACTTGAAAGATGTGTGGAGGATTGTGAGGGGGCTTGTATGGAAGGAAACAGGAACAGTGATACACTGAGGACTCTTCTAATGAGAAAAATTCCTCGTATAATTTTATTTAATACAATCTGAAAGTTAATTTTGACTCCTACCAGTGGTAGGAAAATAAACCTGTCACTTACCTGCAAGGACACTTATGCAAAGGTGTATAAGCCACAGACTGAAATCCAGCTCAGGTTGATAAATCACTGATGAACTGATACTGTAGCCATTTTGTAGCCCATGTGAAATAAATTAAGGGAGTCTCTCATCCCTAATTGATAGGTGCCTGAACCTAACCTGTCTTTGTTATACATAGGGCAGCTGGTAGCTGGCATGTGATGGGATGCTGGTTTCTGTAACCAGGGAGTAAACTCACAAACATGCAGGGGTGATATTTAATTTTGGCAGCCATGGTACAGAAAAGATTCAAGCTGACCCAGTCTTCAGTGTTTTCAGAGAAAAAGCAAGGCAGATAATAGGGGCTTTGTGAAAACTCGCACTGCATTGTCCCATGATGTGGTGACTCTAGTTTAGTCAGCACCTTTGGTAAGTACTAACCAGCACTTTAAAAATGCACTACTTAGTTAACTACTCTTTCAAATCTGCATTTTAAACGGGATTGGGTTTTATTGTAGCAGAGAAAATTTCGTGGTATTGTTGACAATCTTTTCTCATTCTTCTTCTGAAAGGCAAAATGTATAAATATGAACAATTACATTCACGTTTTTCAAGAACTGTAACAATTTTTCATTTCATTTAAAAAATGGATCTTTACGCATCCTGTGTCATTGTTAATACCATACATGGCATACAGCAATGGTCAACTGGTCTGCGTTAGGAGTCTTGCTCCTTTGGCAACATCTAGATGAACCCCTTCAATTCCTAGTAAATATGACTCGAGCATATTGTAGGTGGAGAAAAAGGATGCTCTACTGCAATACAAGCTATGGCTTTTGATACAACTGATATGTACTGCACCATATATAGTACCTTCCTTTTTATTTAGTTCTTCAGTAGTATACAACACTTTGTTTGGTTTATCTGTGTACTTTAGCTCACCGGTTTAACCACACTTGTTCAGAGGAGGAGAGTCATGAATATTTCATATTCCTGTGCTGTTCCTTTTCCACAATGTATGATGACTTTTTTCTTTCTTTTTTTTTTTTTTCCTCTTTGTAATGGAAAGACAGCCATGTGAAGTATACTCTTAATTCTACCAGCCTGAACAACCTCATACGTAATGTTTCATGTATCCTACAGGTATGTAAATGATTTCTGTACAGTTTTACTACTATTTTTAAGGAAATGTGTTGGAACACTCAAAAACTTACAGAATAAAGGAAATGAGGGCTACATTAGGCAGCTCAACTGTTCTCTAAATATTCTTATGGCCACATGTCTACGAATCCTGTTCTTTTCTGGGTTGCCACTGTGAAGTGCTGTCCCTGTACAGACAAAGGCCATGTGTGTGAAATTATGTGACTTTGCTCTCCTAAGGCTGCCTGTGGTAATGGGATTAGCTGAGAACCATTTTGCTATCTATAATTTTCATGACCCACCTACCCTTTTCCTTCCTAGGTTATTTATTACTTCTTTTTTTTTTTAATTTCAGTCCTGCCTCCTTTTAAAAACCTTCTACTCCCAGGATATCTGTATTTCCCTTGAGTATTCCTAACACTTGCCTCAAAGTGCTTATTAAATTCATAAAGGAAAGAAATATAGTTATATAAGAATATGTGAACATAATAAAAAAAAGCAGCTGTTTTAAAATGTATCTCATAAACGCAGCTCTAGTGAGAGGGGGAGGAGGGAGCAATGAGAGGAATCAGTGTATATCAGCCCTGGGGAAAAAGTGGACTAAATTAAAAAGGCAATTAAGAAATGCTGAACGTCTGTCGTGTCAATGAGCTTCTATGGTAGATAAAAGTGTGACGAAGAAGAACATACCCATGCCTATTGTTTTTGAACAATGAAGTGTGTCCTGCTTGTAATGCTGTTGTTTTAAGAATATCTCATAATATTTCCATTATTGTGTGTGAGCTCAGGCAACATACATGATAGACAAGGCAGTTTTGGCAGAAGGACAAAGGACACTTTGCTTCAGCTAGTAACAAATTGCTTTCATTAAGAACAAATGGTCTTGGAGCATTTTTCTGGTCTATGGTCTCCACAAGATGTCAAGCGCAAATGATAACCCAATGTTTTCTCTGAACAACGGAGTAAAACCTAGATGGAGGCAAGCATAGTTTACTTTGAAGGGTTTGAACGTGGCTTGCTTTAACACATGTTTAGTCTTTGTGTGGATGGGCAAAAGAACTTGCAGTCTCCATCATATAAATAACTAAGTATGATTAGATTGCAACTTCTACAGTAACTGGTTTGGATTTGAATTAAGGCTGACCGTTTTAATAGGTAACAGAATTAGAATGGTGATTTGCTCAGGATACACCACCATTTAGCAGTATCCTGATTCCCTTTCTTAATGTGCTTTAAATTATGTCTTTAGTGATGTTATAGAGATGTTGTACAGCAGCACTTGGCTGTCCTGAGGCAAAATGTCTGTCAGCATTCCTAGTGAATCTGCATTTTCAAAAGTGGATAGTGTAGCTTAATATTCTTTTAAAATATATTGCCTTCACCTCCTCATGAAAGAAGCATTCTGCTGATATGCAAACTCAGTTTCTGGTAGATAAAATAAGGTTAAAAGGTTGTTACTGAACAGTTAGAAAATATAAACTTTTTTTCTTTTTTTGGTGGCTTGTTTCTCTCCTTATCTGTATTTATTTATTTTTTTTAATTTGAAGTAAAGATCTTCATGCTCAGAAATGAGGAAAGACTGTCACATTGTAACATGAAATGTGGCTTTGGGGTGTTTCAATTTAGAAATGACTGCAATATGGTATTTAAGAGTTGAAAAATTGGTGTTGATCATATGTTCTATCCTCTTTGTAGAATATTATTTTGTGAAGTATATTACCACATTACTTCTTGACTATGCATTTGTAAATCTTTATTTTGAAAGTTCAATATCTCAGCTGTATAAAATTGCTTTAGATTTCCATTCCAGATGCAAATGTTCTCTGATAAATCTAATAAAAATTGGTCAGGCAAGGGTATTTAAAACCCTCATTGGTTCTGCAACACAAGTCTAATACAAACACCACAAGAGAAAAGTTGTAAAAACCAGGCAGCCGGATTCAGCAGCATCAAAGACTACATACTCTCTTTCTGCCAACACTAGATCTGTAGAGGAAATTAGGCAGGAAAGAGGTGGCATGTTAGGAACCAAAGTGTGCCTTCTGTGCTTCCACTCACAACATAACTGGTGTACATTGAATAGCCTAGGGTTAAGTCTGGAGGTTTTTCGAGTGAATGTTACTCTTCTATTTATCACTCCCCACATTCCTCTGTAATAGCATATTTCATAATTGCATTATTAATGACTCGGGGAAAAACAAAAATAATCAATCACATTGTCAGGAGAAAAGGAAACAAAGTACTTCATGAAAAGTAAAGAAAACAATATTTTAAAAAATCATAATATAGTCAATCTACATTGCAACTGCTGTGTAAAAGAAAGGGAGAAGGGAACCTCACTTTTTTTTTAATGGTAATGAATGATGCTATGCATCATCTGTTGAAAAGGTAAAAGCTGAATCTCTTTAAAACATAGAGCTCAACAGAAATTTATAAGAAAATACAATGATAATACATGAAGGCCAGAACATGCAAATGGGAATGAAATTTGAACCCCCACAAGCTTTGAAAGATAGTCCAATGATTCTAGATGCTGCTAAAAGACGCTGAATGACATATACCCCTAAGGTAAGAGGGACTGGTTATCATAAATTAAAATCTAACAACCCCCCCTAGAGATCAAATGTTATATTGTCTTATTTTCTAAGCTTCCGGAGAATAATCTTTTACTATATTTTATATGAAAATACAGGTAGAAGTCTCAGGAAGTCAGAGAGAAAGCCCCAACTTAGACATAATAAAAGCATTGACAATCATTCTGCAATCTGAACTTGAAACAGAAGGGGATGTTCTTTTGGACAGAAAAAGGGAAGGCATTTCTTTCCATTCGTTTTCACTAGAGAAGAGCTGGGAAGTCTCCAGGATCATGTAACAGCTTGACATGAGTTGTGACAGTTGTGTGGTATGGCAACTTGAGGACACGTAGCTGCATGCAAACAGCTTTTGAATTGCAGCTGATTTTTATAAGGCCACTTAATGTCTCAGAACATACAGAGTCAGCAATCAGCCAACATGACTGGTATTATGTTCCTCGGGGACAAAGCAGTCTTCGAAGTCATCAGAATAAATGCTTGTCTTTCATATGAAAGTGCCTTAGGAGAATAGAGTGACTGAAATACTGGGGAGATGTTTCTTTTTCCTGCAGGGAGCAGGAGCTGGAGCAGAATAATTTCCCCAGGAGAACTTCTGGTTCCCATGCTTAAGGCTGGAGAAATACTCCTGCACTTGAAGAGGAGGAAGAGAGAATCAAAAAGACAAACTGTTGGAATGAAAGGAAACTTTGGGGACTGACAGAAAAGTCAGACAACAAGGGCTGTGGGATGTGGGGTGCTGGCTCAAGAATGACTTGATGGTTCTGACGATGAACCTGAACGACTGCAGTGAAAATCCAAAGCAGGCCCTGAAGGCTGAAAGGAAACATGTACAAGCTCCCCTTCACAAAAGCAACCAAACCAACCTGTCTGGTGCTGATCTCTAAGGCAGGGCTTTGCACAGAAACAAGTTTTAGTGTGTCATTTGTGGTGGTATGCTAAATAGGCAATAACTGTGTTAAAAATTCTGTGCAAAATCTATCACACATAGCTGAAGGACTGACCATCAAAATGCCTGTAGTCTTCAAGCTGTGAAAATGTTTTGTATTTTTGGCGTGTTTTTTAAAAAACACTTGAGAATCTATGGGTGATTGAATTTATTTCATCCAGAGATAGCTGGGCTGTGAAGTCAAGCTCTCTTTGTAACCTTGACAATACACCCTAAATTTGAAGTGATGCCTGGAACCTGCTTGAGCTCAATAAGCCAAAAAGACAGAGTTTTGTACTGGGATAAAATCCCAAGCACCTGGTGACTTTCCAGTCAAGAGAAGTTTGGCCTTTGTCCCATGTTTTCAGTAGAGGGGACATTCATTTTCCTTGTTAGTCCATCCAAGTGTTTACTGCTGCCAAAGAATGTAGTCTCTGTTGAATGTAGTCACTTCATGGGAACTGACCTCAATTCAGCTACTTGGAACATTAGCTGCTAAAAAATGGAAAAATAATTGGAATATCTTCCCCCTGTAGCATTCCATGCCATAAACAGTAATTTCTGGTATTAAAGGCTGATGACAGATATAGTATCATCCTATTACTGTCTTTGTAAGGCATGGAAACTAGCCAGCAGAAATCTAAGAAATTAGAAAATAACTAATATTGACTTGCTATTATTTCATTAAAGGATGACTGGAGAAAGGTTAGATGTTTGCTTAGATCATTTATTTCTGAGCAATATGTGATCAATGCATGGAAAGCTCACTACGAATTTGTCTTTGTGATAGGGGAATGTGTCATTTGCATCCATGGTAATATTCCGCTGCATTTCTTCCTATCTAGAAAAGATTTGTACAACTCTTGGAACATGTGTTTAATCAGTCATCCATTAAACACTATTTCAAGCTAAAGAGTGCAAACTCTCTAGAAAGAACCCCACTGAGAATGAAAGGTAATAATGTTCCTCTGCACTGCTCATAGGAAACTATGCTCCGAATACTCTTGAAAAAATTCAGTACATGATCATGGAGGTACTGGTCTGGGTTCTTACAGCCAGCATAGCTGGAATTTTCTTCCCGTATCTTTTAGACCTTTGCATTTGGCTGCCCTGTAGAATCCACCTAGGCTTCCTGGACTTCTCTTTCTGAATCAAGAGTTGAGGATATGCATGGCTGTCTCTCAACATCTTTTAGTTGATCTGTTACTCAAGGTGAATTGCACTGATCTTCATTTATAATCATCATCTTTGATCTTGGTGAGAGTTCAAAATATAAAGCAGTGAGTCCAAAGCAATGATGATATTTCAATGCTCGTTTTATTCAGAAACTCACTTGTAGCAACTTAAAATGTCACTTCTAACTATCTAACTGGATACCAAAATATGCAGAAATGGTGGAACTGTAAATTACTCTCATTGTGTGTATAATAAAATATACTTTTTTTTTTTAAAATGTAAACTTAGATGTGGAGATTAAGAAGGCAGCATGGAAAAGTACCATTGTATTTGTGTTATTTTCCTGAAAATATAGCAAGGTATTTTGCTCATCCTGAAAATATTTAAGGTACCAGGTCATCATCTGGAACACTACCATCCTATGATTCCCTGGGTAGGAAAATGAAATACAGCTATGAGACAGAGTATGTCAAAAGTACAGAATTATCACATTACTGCACAGTAACTTGTATGTGGAAACCAAGATCAATGCCTGATAAACTTGATTATTATCATAATCTTCAAATGAGACATGGCACTGTCTGATATCAGAGAATACAGATACTCATCAGAAGAAGGAAGTTTGAGCTAAAGTGGTTTTCTACGCTCCTGCCTGAAACATGATAAAGTATAAAAAAAAAATAGTATTTTTCAAGAATCTCGAAAGACATCCCATTGCAAAGCAAGGAAGAATAAGTGAAAACAAATGTCGGAGGGGATCCTACCTTGCCTTGGCAGCAGAGATGAGCTGCATTTTCCAACAAGTAAGTAGCATTCAAATTCCCAAATCTGTGTATGGCCATAAATGACAAGTACAATCCTGACACAAGCTGAAGGCACTGGCTTTTCCTCTCTGACTTGCTGGCAACACTTTTGACTGATTAAGGAAGAAGTTAGTTTAGACAGTGTAAAATTCTTAGAGCCTGACAGTTCCAATGTCTCTTAATATAATGATTTCACTAAGGATATGTCAAGGATGAATATGATTCACCAAGAACTAAGTAAACTAAGGATTATTATTGGTTATTAAATGGCATTTAGTCAAAACTGGTTAATAGTAAGTAGCTTTCTCAAATCTTTTAGAAACACTTTTTTTGTGCAGATCTTGAAACCCTGCATTTTGGGTTGTAATAATGGCCTAAACTCCAGGCAATCCTTTCATTTAACTAAATTACAGTAATTGAAAAATTATAATATTAACGAAAACAATGTCAACACTCTTCTGCAACCTCCATTCTAATATTTTAAGGGAACAAGAGGTGGAATAAATGAAAACTGGAAAGCTTTTACCAGGATAGTGGGGACTGAAGAGTTTGTGCTGCATATTTGCATAGTACATAAGTAAAATGAAAGACAGAAAATACTTCCTCAGATACTGTCAGTTTAGTTTTGCTTATTGCTGCTGCCTTCAGAGTGCTTATTCCGCTGTACACAGGATACCTATTTCCAAGAGCTTTTTGACTTAATATAAATACAAGCTTAGGCAGCCAGAAGAAAATGGAGGGTTTTTTCTCATTATGTGGTATATATACAAACATAGCTATACAGTGCAAATGATGAACACCTTTTGCTGAATCCATCTGTTTCTGTCCCCAAAAGGGCATCTTTTTATGTTCAGGTCCATCTCTATGTCTGCATCCAGCCGCCCTGTGGTTGTCCCAGTGGTGTGCGTGACCCTCTCGGCGAGCTGTGCAATGCCGGTACCGGCACGCTTGCCTCTGCCGTTTCCCTGCCAGCCAGAGCAATTCTCGTCTGAAAACTGCTGGGCTCTGATAGCAAAGCTCCTGTGCCTGTGCGCAAAGATTATGCAACATTAGCTGGAGCGGGATAAATGGATCCATGTATATCCAGCGCTGCTTTGTCACAGGCAGTGCTAAGAAATAGCTTGGCACAGATGAAAAGTGCTGCTGAAGGCAGCATTGCACAAGGGCACTGATTATCTGAAAGATGTAGAAGCGGCACAGTTGTTATTGGAGCAGATAGGAGCGCTACCTATGTGCTACATAAATATGAAAAGCTCCTTTCTATTCTCCCTACACTCAGATTCCTCTGGTAAAAGGGACAGGTAAAAATGGATCTTCGAAAGCCAAAAAGTTAAGAAAAACAATGCTTGTGAAAAAAGCCTATGATTTGCTGAGCCTGAAAGAGATTAGCAGACTTCAACGTAACCCCACAAAAGAGGATGGTTTCTTCATCAGGCTTGTTTCATGGTGTGGGGTGTCACTGGACTGTGTGACAGGTATGAGGTACAATTTGCTCAGACTTTTTCTGGAGTATTCTGGTGTACTCTCTCCAGAAGTCTCTAAAATTAGGTTTTATTATTAATTGAAGAAAACCAACTTTTAATCCGAAAATATAAGCAATGAGAGATAACGTAAATTAATTAAAAAAAAAAAAGGGTAAAAAAAAAAAGACCAGAAGACAAATCTTACCTTCCTAACCACAGTTAGATTCCTCTGCAGAGGCATTCCTGTTCTCCAGACTTACTTTTCTGTCAAGGAGTATTCAGCTGTCACCTGAATTAAGTTTTACACTGTGCCCTGCAGAAAGGCTGTGCTGACCACCCAGGAAAGTCTCATTCTTTCTGCCACCTCAGAGGACTGCTAGAGACAGTCTCTGGAGCTGATACATCCCTTATGATTCCCACCACTTCTCTATTCCAGCCCTGCAGTCTCTGCTTTCCCTGTTCATCCTGCTGTGCCTGCCCTCCTACATCCCAGCTATTTCTCCAAAATGGAGCAGGCTGCCTTGTTCCCAGGGAAGCAGCAATTATCCCAAGAGGGTGTAATTGCACCATAATGCAGTTGGCAGTGAAGTTCAGGAAGCCACAATAAACTGTAAACAAATCCATTAAACAGTTCTGCTTTCTATCACAGATGGCAAAAGCTGTTATCACCCAGTTGGTTTCCAGTATGCTGACATGCCTTACACAGCCATTTAATTTTACACAATTCTTTCATATTCTACTTAGTATTAGCATGGCTACTTTGTTTTCCATGACCATTTTACCAGAGAACCATGGGTCTGAAGCTTCTGGTTTTGCCATGCCAAATCGGAAGATTGGACAGGTAGGCATCATGCTCATGTCTCAGGTCGTGTTCTAATATCTGTAAGAAATCTGGACTTTTTCTGAACTGTACTTTTCCCTCATGAAGGGTCTTGAGCACAGTCCTTCATACTCAGACATCTGTAGAAACATATAACCATTATTTCAGAAGAAATACAGAAAACAAACTGAGAACCTTTAAAACGCTGCAATTATTATTTAAAGAAAACAGGGCAGATAGTTGAACCAGTGCTTGTCTAAGAAAACTTTAGGGTTTTACATTTTTTATTAGTTATGAACAAATTATTATTGATCCAAAGATGCAACCCATTTCAACACATTATGCTTTGCAAGAGAGAAGAAACTAGTTCAGGAGTATTATAAAGGAAGCAGGTATTGGTAACAGTCAAACTGTTGAAATAATCTAGATTTTAGAGTAGCATTATACAAATTGAGTCAGCAGCCCTCACAACAGAGCTTTGGGTGCCATTTGCACCAGGGAGAAACTGTCACTAACTGAAGAAAATGCTGACTCTTACTGATATTTTCTACTGTAGATCAGATGATTTGAACACGACCGAACCATTTGCTCGAAAAACTAAAATATTTCACTTGAGGGTTCTGTGATGTGGAAGACAATGTCTCAGTCTGGATTTTTTACTTCAGTAGGCTCAACTAGCTGGTTTAGGACAATAGAAAATTCTTGAACAATCAATCAAAAACAACAGAAATTTTCTAAAGATTCAGGGAAAAAAAAAATCTTCCACCTTTACTTTTCTTTTTTTCTCCTGTTCTTCACTTGGATCCAGCTCAGACTCAGAACAATGTGCAGAAATGTCAGAGACTGCTGCCAAGGGATTTTGAAGTCTTCTAACTACCACAATTCAGATAAAGTTTAAGTAAGCATCCTAAAATTGGCATTCCTCCATATTTGAATTGCACTAGGTTCTCTTGTTAGCAATTTATATTCCCTTTGTTTTTAATACTCTAATAGTTAACAATAAAAAGGTAAAATAAACTCTATCTAATCATTAACACCATTACATTTTTCTCTCGTATTCCTAGCAAGATCTTTTCATTTTGGATCTTTATGACAGAGATTCACTCATGCTAGATTACTGCAGCCAATTAGTTCATTGAAATTGTCACACGCACAAAAGCTCTGTAGTGGACAGCTGAGTTAATAAAGAAATTATCCCCTCAGTTCTGTTCCTTAGCAGTTATTAGATCAATGGAACTCTGATAGATTGGCAGCAATGCTGGGGATCTGCTTGCTTGCAAGGTTTTTTAATTAGTGTGTAGATTTTTTCTGTGGGGTCCTGTATGGGACGTGATCCACTTACCAGTCCCATTTGAGTGTTTTCACTCAACATTCTTGCCCACTTGTGATACTATGTTACAGGTGTTGGCCTTCATATCTCCAATAGCATACTGTAGTTTTGCAGATTTTTGGTCTTTCTTCCTGTGAAATAATAAGTTCAAAGCTGTTTAATTTTATTTTTTTTTTAATTCATTTGTTAGAGAAGTTTAAACTAAATTTGACTCTCTTGCCAACTTTCATTTCGTGTTATTGTCATTCCATCTCTAACATCTTCTTCCTCCCTCCACTTCTTTCCCCTCCCAGCACACACGTTGGAGAATAATCAGGACCTTTGAAGCACTGCAGTGGATGGCTCACTGCACAGTCAAGAGTTGAATAACTCCTCCCAATGTCATTTCTGTATCTCAAGAGTCTGTTTTCCCTCCAATATAGGATTAAATAGAGAGTTTGGATTAAAACTAAATGCTGAATCTTTCCAAAGGCCATTTGATAAAGCTAACATTTCAAGAGTGAAAACAGTATAGCTATGTTTTTAGGAGAAAAATAGTATTAAAAATCTAGTAAATTAATGCAAAAGTATTGAACCAAAAAGTTTTGTAGAACAAACGACAACTAAAAATATTCTTCCATTCCACATTTCCAGCAGCTTGCTGCTGACAACAGAAATGTCACTGAATGCCATTGTCCTTGGAGTTCATAGGGTTACAAGGATATTACATCACCTAGCAACAGAAACATCTATTTAGAATACAAGGATCAAATGCATTCTTTCAATGTGCTGTAGATCCCCCAGGATATACACAAATAAACTGCCATAGAAATCCGCATGGTTTGCAAGGCAGTCTATTTGTTTGTCCTTGATGTATCAGTGCTTTTCATTTGAAAGACTTTGACCTTTTGCTAGCAAAACTGATAATAGTCTCCTTGTTATTTCATTTATGTGTTTATTTATTTATTTTCAGGCTGAAAAAATCTGTGCTTAGATATTTACTTACTGCTCTTGGTAGGACTGAAAGTCTGTCAGTCACTTTACAGACCCTGCCAGCCAGCTCATTGTCTCTTCTCTAAAATGAGATTTTATTGAATTTTGGAGCTTTGTATATTAATAACGAGAGTGGGGAAAACAGCAAGTTTACTGGCTTGTAGGAAACTTTCTTTTTTAATTAAAAAGAAGTATTGAAATTCTCAGCAAACAGAAGTTCTCAGCCCAGCGCCTCCTCAAACACATTGGCATGTTGTGGGTTTTTCAGTCAATAACAGTGATGGCACTTCAGTGCATAGCTATAAAACATTCTCAGTGTCCCTGCAATCAGGCTCTTCATCCTCATCTGTCCTGTGGCCATGGACCTTGTAACTTTGTAGGCTCAGGTCAGACTTACCAGGAATAAAGAGAGTCCTTCACAGGATCAATCAAAGCAATGAAATGGTTATGCAGAGAAGTACTGAGAAATCTGAACTGAGTGTAGAAATCCATGGCAACCCCCTTTCTGGATTTTAAATGGAGAAATTCAGTACTTTCTCCTGTTTCATCCCTTCCATCCTTTGTAGTCTGCAGCCAGCTCTAGCTTGCAGAATACCATGATGATACACAATAAATTCCATTCTTCTAACACCCCATGAGTAACATGCTAGACTATTATTAATCTCATTGAGCTGGAGAGTATCTGTGTGGGGCAGAGCAACCTGTCTTGTCCTTAACGTTTTATGACTCAGAAGTGAGTTCTGACTTTTCTGTGTGATTCTCTAAGTATGTTTCTTCTCTTTGTGCTTTGTGCTTGAGTTTCTAGTTTAGAAAAATGAAAATAGTAGTACTTAATTTGCTTCTTTACTTGAAGGACAGATCTTCAAAGGGGTTAACCATCTTTGAAAATCTTCCCATACGACTGTGAAGTTTTAAGATCAAAATCTTTTCCCAGAGACTAGCTTAAATTTCTTTTTACTCATTCCTAATTGATAGCTGTATCATCAAAAGCTACAGTGTAGATAAAGCCAAAGTTGGACTGAAGTGTGATTTGAAAAGCTGTGCAGTTGCATAGTGACCCGTCAAGAAATCAAGTGAGAGCAAACAGCATTAGCTATCCTAAACCATTCTAGTCATCCTCTAAATCCACATGGACGTGTAATTGTCATGTCAACAAAATTCGGTGGGCGGAGGACCTCGCGCTATGGGATTCTGGTCTTTAGTGCAGCCTGGAGTGGATCTTCTGTCCAGCACGAAGAAGAACAGAATCTAGCCTAAAATGTTCCTGTAGTTACTCCATCATTTGCATTACTTTAAAGAGTGGTAACTGTATCTATGGAATAACCAAACACTTTAAACAGAAAGCTATCATAAAGGAGCAAAAAGTCTAGTTGGCCAGGTATTGTCAGACTTAATCTCTCAGAGGTCAAAAGTTTTAGCCAGCCTGGGAAGTCTGATTATTCTACCCTACTCACATCATGTAATATAAATAATAATAATGTAAATTTAGATAATATCCAGGATTACAATATAATCTAGCCACACAGTTGGTAATTAAAAAAAAAAAAAAAAAAGACTAGTTTTCGAAGCCAAGCACACAAATATTACTACAGGCTAACATAATTGCAAGGTTGATACACAGAAGTCCCTTGGAGACAACTAGCTGATATACCAAGGAATTCTCAAAGACTGATTATTAATGCACCAAAGCAACATAAATTCAGTGAAACAATCAGAAGACATTAAAGAAAGGCAGTTTTATGTGTACTTCGGGCCTGTTCTTCATATGATATAAGTCAAGGCAAATCCCTGTCACATCATATTTTCTTGCTGTGGGATGATGTGAGGGAAATAAGGGGCCCACTTAGCCCTTTTGTGTAGCTCATTTAAAATAACCCAGATTAATGGGCACCTGTCTATTTTACCCTTGTAGGGGATGAAAAATACTAAGAATTATTATTGAAGCCATTCAGCTGCCCATTAATAATACATTAGTAAATACCATATGATCAGATTTCATTGAAGTATGTTTTTTTACACTAGCTTGCAGCTGAGCCAAGTGTTAGCTTAAATACCAGCGATATTTCATTCATGAAGGGTGAGGGTCCTGCTAGCTTCTACAGGTACACAGGATGCAGAAAAGAGAAAAAACAGGTCCTGAAATACCTGAAATACTCAGTTGTATTACAGCTGAGGAAGCACGGAGAATATTTTCTAAACAGGCAGAGAACAGAATGTCACAGAAAGTACAGTGGTTCTTCTCTTGATTTTCCCCAAAGCCTAATGGCCCAACATTTCACTCTGCTTAAATAGTCCAGTTCAACCCTCCATCGTGCCAGAAAGAATTCTTCAAATTTCAGGTGTTTCTTCCCTTTCCTTTCTAAAGCAAGATTAAAAAATAATAATTTAAACCCTTTAGCAATGAGTATTATTTTTGTTCTCATTCCCTCAGGGGCTGTCAAATTGGCTTGGAAATCTTAAAAAGATTGTGTCCTTCCCTGGAGTTGCTTCCCTTCTAGAGGGATCTGTGGTCTTTTTATAATTTGTTAGGAGATTAAACCATTTCTTTCCTGAAAATGTCTGATATTCTGTTTTGTGAGTAATGACTGTGCTTCCTTAGGTCTAAATTTACTCTCTTTATGAGCAATAGTCAGTTGTCAAGTTCTTGCATTTTTTTTATCAGTGACTGTAGGTAAAATAATTCTTCATGCAATAATAGTGGGAAAAACTAAAAGGAAGCTATTTCTTACTCTCACTTTCTCAATGAATGAGGCACAAGCTTTTCTTTTCTTTTTTTATTTTTTTAAAGAAAATATTAGTATCTATATATATTTCATATTTCTTGATAGGACTGGCATATCTTTCTATGTTATCCCATGCCAGGACAAGTCCTGTAATAGCTATTCACTAATTTCTTTTATTTGTGTAATTTACTCAGTCTTTGAAATTGGAATTCCTTAAAAAAATAATTAAAAATCCAACCTGGAATTTTCAAACAGAGCTTTTGTTTGTCTATTTTCTGCTGAGTATAAAAGTCAATTATATTTTCCAGTCTGTGTTGGTTTAATTTTCTTCTGCTAGGAAAAATTATGATTTTACCTGTATATACACATACATAAGTCTGTGTGTCTGTGTTTGTATGCACGTGTATATAATAGGCAACAAAATTTTTTCACCCCTGGAATTTTTGGAGATTCCCAACGGGATTTTTTTTAAGAACTGCTGATATAAAGTCCACAACCTTCAGAAATTTAGATAACTTTCAGAGAGACTCTATTAAGGATAAAAAAAAATTTAATAAATGTTACATTTGTTTTGATGAAGTAACACATTAGAAAATTACATATATAAAATCAGACCAATAAAATTTTGTGGAAGCATAACTGCCCTGACACAAAAACACACTGCAGAATTAAAATTATCTCCAAAGTATTTTTTTTTTGTTTTCAGTCTTCTTTTTCAGTTTAATCCTATGGCCTACACAGAAGAGAGGAAAATCCAGCCAGTGGTCATCTAACTTGACATTAATTGACATTCACATTATGTGACCTCCATGTAAATAAAATACTGCCAGTCTCAGGCTTTTGGTTTTCTTTGCTCATGGAGCAAAATTTTATTCAAAACTTGCACATTTTTTAGCATAACTACAAAGTGTTAAAGTTTCTCTGCCTTACTGTTCCTATGAAACCGAACAGACAGAGATGTTTATGTCATCTCAAATCTTGTCTCAATAAGAGGAAAATTCCCCTTGGATGCTATAAACAAATTCTTGGCAGAAAAGTCCCTAAGACCCTTCCAACCTACCTCAAGGAGTAAGAGGTTGTAAGGCAATAAATTGTAAGGCAAACCTTAACACTTGAAGGAATCCTGAAATGGAGGGTTCTTTCTCTAAAGTGAGAAGAAATTTGTGTACTTCTGCTGCAGGATGCAGGGAAGGAGAACTTCATTTGTTTATTCTCTTTAAACACATGACCCTGGGAGGAGTGAACATATTGTGTGAAGTGTGGCATTTACTTTTCTTTTTTCCAAAGCAAAAGGGAATGTGAAAACATATTGTGATGATCTCTGTTAAAATTTGGGGTGGTACTTGGTCAGAGAAATTACCCTCTGCTTCATTGCATTTATAAAGCTTGTACTAAACTCAACAACTCCTGCCTCGGGGAGCAAAGGTATAATTATTTCTCATTAATCAAAACAATGTCAAAATATCACGTTTATCTTCACACTCAGAAACAAGGCTTCATTATGAAGACAAACAGGAATAGATATTTAAAACTGCAACTGAAAACACAAAAGCACTGTGTTTTCAAATTCTGTGTTGGAAGATCGAATGAAATACATCAAATAACAAAACACTTAACACATTAATTGATAATTTACCCAGAAAAAAAAAATCCCTCGTAGTTATGATAAAACACTTATAATATACCTGATTGTTTTCCAAACATGAAATTAACTATTAATCCATTGTAATCATTTATACATTATAACACATCAGCAAAATAAATAGAAAACTGTACTAAGTTTACAGATTTTACATAAATCACAAGGTTGGGTGATAAAAGTTCAAGAGGATAAATTTTGAGAGATTGCAGAACACAGGGGAATATGTTCTCCTAACCTGGATTTTAGGATATCAGAGGTAACTAATTAGTTAGTCTCCTGGAAGAAACCAGAAATGTTCTAAATAATAAAAAAAAAAAAACACAAAACCAAAAAAACCCAACAACTGAGTTGATTTTGAAGTGTACCATGCACTTTTTGGAGTTCCCCTTATGTGATTTTGTATAGTGCCTTAAAGAGCACTGTTATTTATACTTATCTTGAGATGGCTGTAATTTTGCTAAAGAGTTAACCCCAAGTTTTGCTTCTTAAACTCTCCCTGAAGCCAGGATAGGGGATTAATTTTTCATTTGATACTTCTTAATGAAATGATAACTTAGCAACCATAATTGTTTCTAAAACATTACTCATCGTAAGTGACAGGGTGTTAGTGTGTCAGCATAAACTCCTGGAGTAATTCACATTGATTGATTAGAAACTATTATTTTATCCCTTGTCCTTAAATATTCTTTCATTTCAGGGTAAACAACAGTTGCTAATAGACATGGTATCTCACTGCTCTATGATCGAAGACTAGCTTTTAGGACAAGAAGTAAATGGAGGTCTAATCTTTCTAGTGCCTTTTAGAGGTACTTAACATCGTCTACAAAGAGCATTGAATGAAAAGAATTAGTAATGGAAGAGACCTACTAAGTCATTTGTCCACTACTCTGCCAAAGCAAGATTGCTTGTCTATGATATACTATGTTTTTAAGTGTGATGTCCAGTCCAACCCTAAATTATTCAGCTGATCTGTTACTGTTTCCATTATATCCTTAGACATACCAGACCTATTTTATAATGTAGGTCAGATTTTACTTTGCTTCATTTCATTTCATTCCTATAATAACATACTTTGCAACAACTTACACAGTCTTCTCCCCTCTTGTACATGTACTTCTCAGATGCTTGCTGACTTAGCCAAGCTACACCAGCGTGATCATTTTTCTTGGCCATTCAGGCTGTGAAATAACTCTGCCTTGCATACGAAATCACAGGCTTTTACACTGTATTACACTTGAAGATCAAATCTAATTTACTGTCTAACAAATTAATCAAATGTTATTATGTTCTTATATGTTTCTAATGGTTTTGTGCTTTTCTATGCAGCATTATTTTCATATTCGTTATCCAAGTTGTATTTGCAAACCTGTGCGTTTAATGCAAGGAAACTTGCCCCAAGGGAGCAACCTGCCCTACATATACTGAGTGAAGTTCTGCTTCACTTTTTTGAACTATGCACACTAAACCACAGAATCTTCTTGGCTCCATAGGTGATAAATTGATAAATTTTGCTATAATCCTCTTTATAATCCTCACTATAATGTCTCTGCCTTTAAATATCTGCGTAATTTATTGTCCTTCTCTTCATTTCTTTGTGTGTTATTTCTGTTAGACTGAGTAATTTTATTTTCAGCACGTATTTCCTCTTTTCTTTAAAATTTCTGTTAATCTAACCCTGATTTGGAGGAAGTAGTGAAGAGATAGCTCATTTATACTCTAGTTTAGGAGAACCCAGAACCCATTGCAAATCCTATCTGTGGTATCATTAAAGCTGCCCACACAAATGTAATTGAAATGAAACGTCCAAGGAAATTACATTGGCCAGAATGGCTCTTGGAAGCTGGGTAAGAGAAGAGCTTTTATCCTTCCTAACCCATTCTGGTCAGTGCCGTGGGGTGATATGACTCGAAGGAGTTTAACCCCTTATCCTGGCAGTGGATCTGAGAAGTCTGGTGAGGAGAAGGAGGGAAAGCAAGAGGGATGGGAGGCAGCATGCTGGACTTCTTCCAGATGTCATTGTGCCCTGAAGAGGTGCCACCTTATTGTTAGTGGGACAAGGTCCTATGAAAAATGACAGTACAAGAAAGAAAGCATTCTGAAAAAAAAAAAAAAAAAAAAAGAAAATTTGATTCCATTAATAAACTATAGCATTCCCAATTGCCAGAATCAATATTGCTTAACGGGTACATCCTAGTGAAAACTAATAGCTATGTATTTTTCTCTTCTAGGATAACTCTTTGCAGTGTTTATTAGAGCACAAAGACTTTTCTCAGAATTGAGAATATCACCATCAATCATGATGTGCAGTGTATGTGGAATATTATGGAACATCAAAGCACACAAAAAGCACAGAAATCTTTCCTTAAAAGCCCACTTCACTTACAGGCTTTTTATAAATAGAATATTCAGCCCTCCTTTTATACACCAAAGATGCAGAGTTCTAGGTAGCACTTACACACAGCAGTAGGAAACCTGTTTAATAAAGTCAGTTTACCTTGTTGATTCAGAGATTTCAGCTATTTTCCAAGTTCTCCATTTAAGAGATTTTTCACATCAGCTCTTAACATGCTTTTAACAACTAGCATTTGTTGAGCTGCAGACTGAATATAATCTCCAGTCAGTGCAACGAACAGTCCTATACTGCATCTGTCCTATAACTGCACTTGCCTGCTAGAGCTAATTAATAAGAAGTTACATAAGAGAGTTTCTTGTGTAATAGTTAAAAGCAGCAGATTTACATTGATTTACATCATCTGAAGGTCTGATCCAATGCCTCAATAAGTAAACTGGGCAGGGAGGGAGCGGGGGACAGAAAAGGAGACTGAAAACAGGAAATGGTTATTATCCATCTTTCATTATGGGGCACAGATAGCAATAAATGTAGTAAAACAATAGTTGGCTATTTGACAGCACTCAGCTGCAGCGCTCTGCCAGCCTTTAAGAATTATAGGAAAAAACTATCATAGTGACCTTAAGGAAGGTGCATGCAAGTGCAGAAAGAGAATTTCTTTGGGAGTAGCTGAACTGTGGAGAATACTGTTTTCCTACTGCTTTGGTTTTGAAGGTCCATCTTCCTCCAGCCCAGCAGAAGATTTTACAGACTGTAATTGATCATCCCTGTAGCCAAGTCACTGATGATGATCTTTGATTTTTTTTCTTGCTCAAGAGAGAGCGTATGCAGCTTTTCCCATACACTTGGTATTATTTCCCAGGTATATACATCCAGCAGCTGCAAATGCTTTCTTTACTTCCTACAATGACCAGTTGCTGGGAAGTTGGTTTTTTTATGCTTTGTTTTGTTTTTAAATAATTTCTTGATGGTTTTGACCATTACTACATAGCAGAAATCAGACTAAATGACCACATGATCAAGTAAAGCAAGTATAGGTTTTAGCATGTGCATGTAGTGAATAGCTTTCAAAATAGTACCGTTACAGGAATTTTTAAATGATTAAGTAAACCAGAATAGAATTAAGAAAGCAAAACGGAATATATCAAAACCCAAAAACAAGCTTACTTTGAATTATGACTGTCACAAAGAAACCTGACTATAATCTGTTTTGAGGAGTCTGAACTTCAATCACTATCTGTGGTGGTGTAGTAGAAAAGGAGAGCGAACAGAAAGGATCTGTCTCTATCATTTGTAAAGTAGTATATTTGTTCCCTTTCTGAACAAAACAGTCATGGTGACAGAGATCTGTTTTGATTAATTAGTAATCTGTGGTGTCATTCTACTTTCACAGCTCTGTTAAGAACCCAAGCCTCAATGGCAGCAAGATGTTCTAGCAGAGAGTTACTATACACAGATTTCTGAAATTGTATCCAAGATTATCTGTATTTGAGAAGAATGGAGGAGAATACATTGCAACCAGACTTACAGCACCTTACAATACCTACCACCTGAGAAAACTGGCAAGCCCAGCAAATATCCACAATACAAGTTTTGTTTTGCTTCTTTTCTATGTGGCCCAATACCTTTCCAGCAGGAATAAATTAATGCTGAGAAGTGTACCACAAAGAGAAGTGTGGCAGTTCTCTTCCTAATTCAGTCCTTTGCCTTCCATAATGCCAAGCACTTTTGAAATCTAAACAACAATTAGCTCAGCTGGTAACAAATGTAGCAAAGATGAGGAGATGCTCTCTGTAGCAGATAGGAAATAGAAAACGTTAGACAGGTGATGGACGCAGTAGGGTTTGGTGACAGGGCAATGTGCATTGAGGAATGTGATTGGGGAACAAATAGGAATGAAACATAACGTAAAACCAGCAGCACTGTAAAGAGGAATGAGGCAGAACATAACATTATTAAGCTAATGGTTTGAAGGGATAGAATACTGAATTCACTGTGGATGGAGACAGTACAATATGCACAGTGTGAAATAGGACATTATGATAAAGACAGAGGAAAAAGTTAGAATGTATTTCCCTGAAGGATTAGGTTATTTGTTCGGAATAATGTATTGCAGTTTTTTGAACTGCATTCTCAAGCATAGAAATGTCATCTATCTCAAGAGTTATCTGCTACATACATAATGCATGCACACATCTATTCATTTATGCACATATGTATATATACATACAGCAACTTTAGTAATCTTTAACACCATAATGAAGAGACCGTGACTATGTTTTTAGCACATAGAGACAATGAAGATTATTTTCTGGAAATAATAAATTCTCAAAAAGGCTGAACACAGTTCCCAGAGCGAGACACTCTGCATGTTTGAATTAACGTTCCTGAGTGCTCCCTTGTTAGTGCTAAGCATGTAGTTTAAATAAAGAAATCACATTCCAGGCTCCAAATACAATTTGCCAGCTTTGCTTCTGGGAAGTGTGAAAGCAGCAAAAGTGAGAGTCATTTATTCACCATCTGTTCAGCAACTCACCTCTTTATCACACAGAGGTGCAGAAGATGCAAAGTTTAGTAACTTTTCAGATATCAGGCTGGTAGAAGTGAAGATAGGGCATTTTTTACTAACCTTACAAATATAGTTTCACTGGGTTTCCATAAGCCCCAAACCGTAACAAGATCACTAGCGATGTCATTCATATCATCCCATTGCATCTTATTCTTACAGTCAGATCTATGTAGTCAGTATCTTAGTACTTACAGGGGTTAATTGCAAAGTCGAGTGATGTGGGGTGATTTTTTTTTAAGGATTAAGAAGCAAGAGATTCATGAGATCATAAGAGGGAGAGTGTCATTCAGAAAGGAGACTGAATATCAGACAGGTGTTCAAAGCTTTCTCATCATGTAAACTAAGCTGCATTAGTTCTTAATCCAGCTGTTAATACCATTCATCTGTGTGTGTATACCTAGAGAGGTGTTTACAGTGTGTATCTACGGGTATTTGTTGTGGAGTCCTGATTACTGGCTGATACTTCTACACATTATCATAATAAAAAAATGATAATTTTGATCTTTTATAAAAGTGGTCATCTTGTACTTTGGGAAAAAACAAAAACCAACAAACAAAGTAAAAGTCTTCTTGGTTTGCAGTAGTTCAGGTGAAATAAAGAAGAAAAACATATATATAAGTTTCACAAAACCTTACAGAAGCTTGAAGAATGCTTCTTGAAAACTTAGCATTACTGTGATATGAAAGAATAACTTGCTGCAGGTAGAGGAAATACCATTTTCCCCATCCAAAGTACTGATAATAAAACAGATTTTTATCAGACAGAGTAGTGTGCATCATATTCATATAAATTAGTGACACTCTTCTTGTGTTGTCACATCCTGTCTCTTCAGACAGTGCAATACAGAATGAGATCTTGCACAACCCTGCACTCAGACCTGATCTGCAGTAACTTAAGAGTTTCCATAGGAGACGGTGAGGTCTGAAAGTGGTTCATTACCAGACAATAATGTGAAGGTTAATGGGTGTCATCACTCTACCTGTAAGAAGTTCAGGTTTACGGATCAGTTTGAGTGCAAACCAGACACCACAGTCAGTAGGAAGCGCCCTTCCTTGCCCCATCTACCTGGTTGCACTGTCCACGTGATTGCCTCTTTCACACTCCTAACACCTTTACATTGCTCCTTGTTCTTCTAAGTAGTGCGACAACTTCTCTTTCTGTTGGGAATACAGACTTCTCCATCAGTTCTTAGCTGGTCATCTTTGCTGCCTGCTTTCAGATGAATGTTGAAGACGAACAGGCAGTGCTGAGGGGCAGCTCTTGGACTCCCACACAAGCATTCTCATCATCTTCATTGGTCTTTCTCGTGGAGGATAATCAGGAATTGAAATCTGTCACACAGATAAAAACTAACATATTGTGTAATTTGAATCCTTAGTGAGACTACAGGGCAGTAAACCTGTATTGACTTGCAGGTGGACTGTATAGTACCCTCCCTTGGCCACATCCGAAGCATCCAAACCCCATTTGCCCAGGTGCTCCAGAGTAGCTTCCAACAGAAAACATTGTGCTACTTGAGTTATTGTTCATCTCTGCTTTCCTCCAGTAGCTAAAAGGGGAGAGTAAATCATGTTTAGCCTCTGTACCTGCCAAACAGTACTACCGCTCTGGGAAGCAGCCTGTCACATCTCCTAATAACGAGCACAGAGCCCAGAGCTCCCGACCGGGGAGCAGCAGTGTCAGTGCCATCCCCCAATGCTCCTCCTAGTGTGATAGACAGTGCAGTAGTACCTACTAAGTCTTGTGGCTGCATGCCAGCGTCCAACCACAGCAAGTTTATATTCTGTCAGAATACAGCTCTGACCAGAAAAAATAACTGCATGCATTCTGCAAAAAGCCAGAATGCAGGTGTTGATATCGGCAATTTTCAATATGATGAAAATAATAGAATTTTCAAGAAAGTGAGATGGTTACCCTCCTGACAAAGTCATCTCTGGAGTCTCTCTAGCAAGGAGCTGTGTCAGTGGTCCTTGATCCTGACAACCCATGGGGCAGCTGCCCCAACCATGCAGAGCTTTCTGCCCCTGGCCGCAGAGAAGTCTAACAGCACCCTGGGCTGTATTACAAGGACCGTAGCCAGCAGACTGAGGAAAACAATTGTAACCTTTTACTCCATGCTTGTTAGGCCACATCTAGAATGCTATGCCTAGTTTTAGGCTTTCTAATGCAGGAAAGACGTCGATAAGCTGGGTCAGTTCAGGGTATCCAACAGCAGCCTTCCAATACCTGTGAGGAAAGTACCAAAATATGGAGGCAGCTCTTCATTGCACGGCATGGTAGGAAGATAGAGGACAATGAATTGAAACAAAAGATGTTTAGAATAGAGGGAGGGGAGGAGAGGAAAAAAAAAAAAGAACCAAATCAGTCATGCAAATGAACAGATTCACCAAGGCAGGAAATCTCCATCCTTGGAGGTTTTCAAGACCCAACAGGACAAAGACGTGAGCAACCTGCTCTCACCTCACAGCTGACTGCTGGGAGCAAGAAGTGGGTCAGAGACCTCCTCAAGTCCCTCCCAACCTGAATTGTCCTTTGATTCCTATGATTTTGATTCCATCCCCATAATTTTATTATGCCAAATATAAGGTCAGTAAATGGGACTGTACTTTTCATACGTGGGATTTGAATAAATTAAAAATAGATCCTAAGAGTTAAAAAAAACAGAATAGGAAGTCCAGAGGGAGGTCTAGTGGGGAGAGATCAAAGTTCATACATGAAGATCGGAACTCAGATGAAATACGAAGTTTGATTCACTGCTGAGATGTGTGACTCTTACAAGTCATGTATAGGACTCAATTATGTGTCTTCTGGAAGTTCACTCCTCCACCTTGCATTTATTTGTGATAATTTGGGGTTGATGTATGTAACCTTACAGGGTGCAAGCCAATGACTCCTCCTTTCTCTTCAATGAAAAAATTGCATTTCTGGGAAAAGGCAAAGAAATAAAAAGACAAAATTGTATTGAAGAAGCAGGTTTATTTTTTCATGCACCTATTATTAAACACTACTTTTTTGTTGCTTAGAAGCTTTACCCTAAAGTCTAGTAAATATAATCAAGCTCTAATTAAATGTTCATGTAGAGTCAGTGTGTTAAAAATTCATAAGTAGTGAGCAGATGTTGTGTTTTAGTTAGCATGGTCTAATCGATGGGATCAGATCCCAGCTGTGGAAATGCTCTCACTTGACACACTGGCAGAATGGCTCCTGTTGGCTGTACATTTAGAACCACTTGTATGGGTGGCAGCACACTAGTTTAGGACACAGAAGCAAAGGTAGAACTATCTCCAACCCATAGGCTATGTCCAGCCCACACTCTAGTAGCTGGACCATGCTATTAGTAGCTGATGTAATAGTGCAAAAAGCAGCTGATGATCTGTACCTACTGACACACAACGCAGGTACTTGCATTGCATTTTTAAAAAGTCATATCTCACTTCTACATTTTAACAATCAATTTAAAGTTCAAATTTTGAAAATAGAAATCCTGCACTCTAGTCCTACTTGACATAATGATCATTATTTCCAATAACATTTCTATGAAAAAAGTGATTTCTCATTAAAAATGTAATTTTGAATCTGTTAATAAAAAATAGCACTAGTAAAAAAGGTCAGATTTTGTCTTTAATAAAAAGTACTGATGAAATGCTGAAAAAAGTACAAAATGAAGTTTCCACAAAAGCTTTTATTGTTGTATTTGCCAGTTCTAAATGAACACCAAATACAATGAAGTTATTTGTCACTAATGGAAACTTATTAAACTATTATCTCCTCTATTATTGCTCATTTACCTGTTATCTCGGTCTCATTCTAGACTACAATTTAGGTTAGATAGGTAACCTGACTATCTTACTAGCCAATGTAACCAGGTAGTCATAGTTTCTTCTATGACATCTTTTACCTTTTCTTCTAATTGTAACATCTTGACTTTGTGTCTTCAGCTAAATTAGATACTCACTGGGGCACAGACCGTTCCTTTTCTTGAGCTTCACAGGGAAATAAAGCAGAATGTCGAAAGATGTGGTGTTGCACTGGATCGAACCATATCTGTTCTTTACTTTAGAGGACATACGCATTCCTCCCCTTTCTGCCTACTAAGCATATCACTCCCACAAGCCCCCCAAAGCAGCACATGTCTATTCTTCCTTACATGCACGCACTCTCCAGAAAGCATGCAGTCTTGGTGCTCGGCCAAGGATGGGACCTAGAACTGTGCCCGATCCTTTTGTGCGTGCTATAAAGATGAAGGAAATTTCCTTTCTCCTTGCCATAAAAAGTCTGGCCATGCACAAGACAAAGCACAGCTCTGCTGCAGCCGTCACAGCCTGAATAATTAATTATCTTGGTGGGAATAACCCTGACAGCCATTTTGCTTGACTCATGACCTTGTGCTGTGTCTGCACAAATGCCGGTGTTACAGCCAAGTCTCTCTTTAAAGTTTTATGGTTCTGCAACAGTGCTGAGTTGGAACGAGGTCACTACTGCAAATGTATGCTGTGTGCACTTTTTTCCTACTGTTTAAGTTTGGTTCTACAATGTAAAGGAAGGCAAAACCCAGCAGAAATTATGAAATAACAATGTCTACCCCTATGGCTTTTCATAGAATCATAGAATAGTTTAGGTTGGAAGGGATCTTTAAAGGTCATCTAGTCCATCTTTTACCATTACTGATGCTGCATAGAATTGCTGGGAATGTTTTCACAATCATTGTACCTGCCTAAAAAAATGCTGAAAGTCATTATTTCTCTTCACAAAATGAGTCAAGCAAGGGATTGTTTCCACGAACATTTTAAAAGAGTCTTGTCTCTGAGGGAATCTTAGTATATACTGAATGTTGATTAAACATTAAGAAGCCTTTTCTGGGAGACCGCTCATTATTTCTCAGAATTGCTCTTCTTTCCTTTATGTACATATTCCTGAATTTTATCTGACATAATGTGAAATTCTGTCTGAGACAGACTGCTTTGACTTTTTTTTATTTTTTTTCTTTTTCTGTAGGGTTTTAGTTTTGTTACAAATAGAAATTGATTTTCCAGATATTGTCAAATATTGATACACTGGCAAGAGGAGGAGGTTCTGGACAAGTTTTTGTTGCTGATTCTATTAGTACATTAGATTCAGTTTTCCTCAGTCCTGGTATTTAAGATTCCGTGCACCAGTCATTATTGCACGAGTGGGCTTACGATACAGTAATGCATGTGCGTTTGGTATCTGGCGATCAGTTTCCCCGGATGGCTGGTTTACTTGCCAGGGAAGAACCAGGGAAAGGGACTATATCTTCTGGGCCACCTCCAAGTGTACTATTCCGTTCTGTAAATATGTGAGGTAGAGCTAGAAAGCTAGAAGCAGAAGTAAAATGTGTGTATCAGACAGAAACACGGAGTGCCAGAGTGAGACTTCATAAGTCTCAGAAAGATAACTGTCTTACATCCCCTTCAAAATTTGTGGGGAGGGTAAAATGGAAGCTCTAAGAGGTGAAAAAAATTAGGAGTCACTAAGTACATGAAAAGTTTTCATGAAATTGTGGGTCTTACAGAAATTCTTATTTTCTTGTAGTGGTGAAATGCCCAGGAGGGATTTTCTGAGGATCTGTATTTGTGAGAAAATGCTTGATGTTTCTAGTATATATGTATACAATGGAATATACTTTGGTTCTGTAACTCAATGGAAACACCACCACCCTCAAAAAAAACACCACACCCCCAAAAAACCCCAACCCCCCACCTCTTTGCATTGGAGGCAGCCAATGTCTCTTTCCCTTTTGCATCATGCAGTACTTTACTTCCCGCTGAATCTTTAAAAATCCCTTCTTCCATGTTCTTTAAACGTGAACACTGCAGGATAACTAATGTTCTTACTCTTTCTTTGCTTCTTTTTCTTCTGTAAGGAGACTGTTCTGACAAAATGTACAGGCTTTGTGCCTGTAGATCCCAGGTGTAAGAAAAGTTAGTTTTAGAATCAAATCCTGATGAAAAGGGAAGCCTGACTCTTATCCAGCATCCACATTTTCCTGGGCACAGAAACATCCTTGTGTTTCTAGGCCTGATTTTCACGGAAAGCACCATTATTTCCAAAAGAGACAAAAAGATCTGACAAAGGCAGCTATACCTAAGTCATACTGCTTTAGCTATCATCTAGCCCCATTTGTATCATCTGGCTCCATTTGTAAAAGTTTTTAGAGCTTAAGACAGGTTTCTAAGCACAGTGGCACCCAAGGATTCAGTGAGGTGCTGAGTTAACCTTGAAATCCACAGTCAGTTTTTGCAACACCAGTGCCTCCCAGGTAAAATTCCAGTCTAGAGATGATATGCTGAGAATATTTTATAGTCTATCATCACATCTTTCACATAAAAGGCATCACCAATCTTGTGTGTATTAAAGATATATCAGATTTGTAGTTTTATTGAATCTTAATTAAATCACAATGTGATTTTGTTTTTTAAGTCACAATAGCACCTTTGGGGCAAAAGCAAGTGCTGAAATGGAACATGTTAGCTTGTTTGGGTTTTTTTCTTGCCATCTGCCTTAAGGGATTATGTAATTATGTGTAAAAAAAGAATCAAACTAAAACCAAATGTATAAGAATAAATTAATGAATGAAGAAAGTAGCTTTCTGAATTAGTGTTTTATATTCTGAGATACAGTATTCTGATAGTAAAGCTAACACCATTTTTAAAGAATGTCAGAGTTTTGCTTCTGAAAGACATGGTGAAAACAGAAATAAATTCTTTTCTGTGGTCAATTCCAGTTCAAAATCACTGAAAATGGATGAAATCTCAGCGCTGTTTAAGTCAGTGACAAAACTTCTTCAGTGGAGCTGTGATTTAGTTAGGTTATCTTTTTTAATGCACCTTAGATAAACAGAGGTACATTTGTACTTTGAAATTAGCAGAATATATTAGTTTCTCTGGAAGCACATTTTTACAGTTACATGCATTAAAACTTATGTGTGTGGTTTCCATATAACTGAGATCTTACAAACAACTTTGTAACTTTTTTTTTTTTTTAACTTGTGCTTTCAGTGCCTTTCAGTGCTCATTTACATAGTTAAATGCTTTCATATAGGTCTGGTACAGCTGACTAGTTACAAACAGGGGTTTGGGTTATGCAGTGGGATATTAAAAGGCAGGAGCATTTTATTTCTTGGTATGTATAGATCTGAATGACATTTTGTTGAAGCCACAGCAAAAAAGAATTTAAACGCAGGTTAAAGAGCATTTACCATCTTCAGTGTTAGTCCTGGAAGTGAGTGAGTTTCCTCAGCATTTTATTTTCTGCTACACTACTGGTTGAAACCAAGGAGCATAATCTCTTTGTGTCTTATTGTTCCGTCTTCCACCCTCCCCATGGGACACATCCTTTTGGAGGATCAACGTAAGAAAAGCAGTTACATTTCTTCATACAACTGGCTGCTAAAATAATTAGAACCATTGCAAGCTGGAGCAGAATCTGGTTCATGCAGTTGACTAGGCTTTCTCTTGTGCTTGACTTCAAGCACCAAAGAATAAGACCTGTGTGTGAAAACGAAAGAAAGAGGGAAAGAAAATCCCACAGGCTGGGATTTCCCAAAGAAAGAAGAAAGAAGAGTCAGATATGGCTGAAGTAGTTTGATCCTGACAAAAAGTTAGGAGAGCAAGTTTCCATGTAGAAGGTGGATTCCTGGAGTGCTTGAGGCTGACAATGTGCAGGGAATCACAGGACTGCGTTGTATACTCCTTGCAAATATACAGGCCATGCTGCAGAAATATCCGAGTCTGGCCTCCTTTCCTATCCCATAGGAAGATCATTGGCAGAGCCCCACATACTGATTATTTTGTTTATAAGTAGTTATACTTTTATCAATTTACTAGCAAAAAGGAATGCAAAAGGCCTGGTGTTTTCAAAGACTGGAGAACAAACTGTTTTGCTTTGTGATGATGCATTAATCCGAAGCACTGCTGCCTTGGTAATGATAAAAAAATGGACAAACAAAAAGCACACAGCAGAAAACTTGGATTTATGTAAAGCCTTCTGTACAAATAAAGATCTTGGAGCACTTTATTCGAGAATCAGAGAAAAACAAACATCGTCTTGCTCAGCTCAGGGGGAAAGGTATGATGCTGACATAGACTTATAATATGAATATAATTTGCTGCACTTCATTATTTTCAAAGGGGAAGAGAACAAGCATGACCTGATGATGATTAGCAGCAAGCAATCACAGTCAGGCTCCAAGGAATTGGTAGTTGCCTAAGCTCTTGTACAAAACACATTTTTGGCTGTGATTATTTGCAGCTATTGTACATTAGATACTCTTTTTCTTTTTTTTTTTCCTTTTTTTTTTCCTTACTAGCTCTCCAGATGAAATTTAATTACAAAGCAGCCAGATTTGTACCTAAAGTAGAACTCAATAGCCTGCGACAGCATTAAAGAGCTTAACATGCTCTGTGAGTTAAAAGTTTAACTTTCTGAATGAGGGTTTTCATGAAGTTATGCGTGGAAATTATCAGTATAATGAAAACACATAAACAAGGCTGGATATACAAGACATTGATTTATCTTAACTCTCTGCCAAGTCTGTACTCCCTTCATCAAAGACAGCACATGCTAAGATGGAATCTAAAAAATCCATTTATATGTGCTTTTGTCAACTTTTCCACAAATGTGACAATGATGAACTGCATCAAATTCAAAGACCCAGTTCTGCTGGCCACTGTGCACGAGCCCTTCAGAGCTTAAGGGTAGTAGTGAACTGATCTAACAATTACTTCCAGGCTGGTTTTAGTTGTCCCTATCTAGTTAACAAGTGGGAATGAAGAAAACGCAACTGTCTCAACACCATTGAGAGGGGGCTGAATCCAGTGACTTCGGAGCAATAAGGGAAATGACTGACTCACATGAGCTCACCTGTGTAAATACGCAACTTAGAAAAAACATTTTAAACAGTTTAACATCATTCACAGGGATCAGTGAATACTGAGGAAGATCAAATGTATTTTTCTACCTGTTATTATATGGAAAACACAAATGCTTATTTGGTGGAGGCCTGGTTTAAATTAGAATTAATCATTATGGGCAAGCAAGAGGTGCATTCAGTAATTGATTCATACCTTTGTTTGCATCAGTACCCTCTAGAATGGCTGCTGTAGGCTGAATCACTATTAGTTGTAGAAAGGGGAAGAAGCAATAAATGCTTGGTCTACCTATAGCTTCTCTAGACAGAGTCCATTGCTCCGTCTTTTCCTTTTTTCCTTTTTCTTTTTTTTTTTTCCTTCCTTGTCAGGCTGCCTAAATTTTGGAGGTGATTCTGGAGATCTGAGAAATTTCTAAAAAAGAATTTTAAGCCAGTACTATGTCTCAATATAGGAAGCTAGACAGATATGTGAGGAAATATCTTTCAGTGGATATGAGAACCAGTCATTCTCAGATGCCTAGTCTTCTTCCCTAGAAATACCTTTTGCTGGCAAATCAGGTCTTTCTGGATTAGGGGTACTTTAACTGCAAGCATAAGTGTTATCTAAGCAATAAACCACCACAGTAAGCAATACTCTTTTTTATGGAAACATTCTCAAAATCTTGATCTATCAACACTATTTGACCTTCCCAAGAGCCCATCTATGTTTAGCAGTTGATTTTTTTTAGTATTTACTGGGGTTTGTCCAGGAAAGATTGTAAGGTGTTTTCAGGTGTGTTTTTCTTCCTCATTATGAAATATAAATGTTCCTAAAAGAACACTTTAATATATTTTTATTTTTTTCATGTCTATGGTGAATGCTCTAGATACAGGTTGCTTTAGAATACACAGTCTGTAGGTTATCTAGGTAAAACTAGGAATTTCCCGTTTAAAGATATCACTACTTGTGGAAGGAGTTGTATTCTCCTTAGAAATTTTGTATATGAAATTTTTAGGACTGTGGAATGAAGAGCGTTGCTTTTCATAATGAATCACTGCAGCACATTTATTGTCCCTCCCCATCCCTCCCTAACTGTCCTTCCATAGGTGCTTAAATTCTCCAATTCCAAACCCCGAGTCACTTTTAGTCTCTTCATCTTGTTAATTGTCACATCGAGTATCAGAGCTTAGGTAACTCTCAGAGTTTGAGTTAAATTCTCTCTACTTTTTTCAGAGGGTATGTTTATGTGATCTCAAGTGAGTGAGTGAGTTTGTTTAATGAAAATACATCCCACAGCTGGAGATTTCTGCTACTCAACTGAGGCACTCTAACAGTGTGTATATGTTCCTTTTCTGTTATGACCAGCACAATTGATTAGCTGAGCCCAGTTAGATCTTTCATATGTAAATTCTGGGTTGGTGTGTGCTCTCTTGTCAGCATTCTCATTCTCTTATCAGGCAAGAACTGTGCAAACTGAACCTGGGTCTTCCCATGTGAGTAACGTGTTTGGCTCACTATGCCACCTAGCCTTCAGACACAGTAAATATCTCTTTGAATACCAATCGTTTATAACCTTTGGCTTTACATCTGCTAAGTGCTTCAATGCTTGGTGTTTGCGCTACGTTCTTTTTGCTACAGTTGGAAAATTCATCCTCTCTGACCCCGCAAGCATCTACAGCATCTGTCAACTGTGGAGAGATGAATGGCATAGATAAGAATGGCTGTTATTCCAATCAAAGAAAGAGAAAAGGACTGGCACTGAAATCAGGGTGGTAGTGGGGTTTCTTTCTTTTTTTTTCCCTTTTTTTTTACACAAACTTCTTGTCATTGGAAATGGTAATTGGCACTACATCAGGAACCTAAACACCATGTCTCCAAGATGGATTTACTAAAGCATGATACAATAAAATTTGCTCTAACAGTTTTACAATACAGTAGATTCAAGTTGTGATCTCTCTCATGCAATCAATATTCTGTTTTGAACTGACTGTTGTTATTTAAAGAAATCAAATGTAAAAATCTATACTACTTTCCCAAAGTTTTTCTTCTCCATTAAACTTTTCAATGTCAAGTGTTAAAAAAAAATCCCAAAGGATACAGATTTTAAGAAACATTGATGTTTTAGGCACTCAAAAATTAGTTCTAGATCAAAAATATTATATTGTATAACTCCATTTAATAGTAGATGCATTGAAGCAGGGAGGCTTTTTATTTATTTAACTAATAAGAAGACAAATCTACATAAAACCTTCCAGCCGTGTAGAAATCTGTAGAGGCTGGAACTAGATTTTGGTGTCATCTGCAGTAGTGTGCTAAGCCTATTTAAATAAATGGAATTATTCTAGACTTGTAGTTCAGCAGAGGTACAACTTGAAAGCATTTCAAAGTGTGGACTTTTATGGTTAATACAGCTTTTTTATGGCAAATGGACTTATATTCATCATTTTCCTTAGACATAGCTGATTTTACACTTAATAGAAGATAAGGAATACCATTATTAATAGTAATATTAAAACAACTTAATGATCAAAACCTGTAATGACACAATTCACATTTACCATCTGAAGATATTTGCAGTTATTTCCTCCTCAGCTATTGTAACAATTAGTTTAGAATACCTATGTGTTTTGATTGCAATATTTATGCACTTTTAGTTAGGTTTTAAAAGTGCGTAATAATGGATGTTACAAGAGTTAACACAAATACATCAAACGCGACACTTTGCGCTGGACCTTCAATGAAGTCTGTGGGTAGGTAGACTTATATGAGGTCAAGTGGAAGATGTGAAATTAACTTCTGCAAAATAAATCACTGATAGAACTTCTGACAGGCTGTTTGGGCCCAGAGAGTAGCCTGGTAAGGATGTTGGGTTCAGGTTCTAGAAATAAGCCCACACAAACAGAGTTAAAAGGCTTCTAACCAGAAAATCATTATTTTTATTATTATTTATTATCCATTATCAATTCTCAATTATTAATTATTAGTTCTTTTTCCTAGGCAAATGCAATAAAGACACATGTCATTCTAGATACAAAATAATTGTTTTCAGAAGAGGAATAGCAGGACTCTCATGTATTTAGTAGGGGAGAGCAGATGTTCTTTTCCTCCTGCTTTTTAGAAGGGCAGGCAATTGCCCTCTTTTTCTTATCATCTCAAAAGACTGATTAAGAAATTTTCTACCTAAGTGGTTTTGGCAGTCATTGTCTTGGCTGGCACAAAGTAATAATTATGTGTCTATAAACCTTTAGAATTCACCTATTATGTCCCGAGTGAGGTTGCTACCCTCTCTTAATTTTCATCTATCCAAACTTGTTTTGAAGTGGAACACAAAAAAAGAATGTTAATTTTACATTAAACAGAACTGGTAAAAATATGATGAGAATTCATTACTCCTCTTTTTGAAACCTGTGAATGGCTTCCTATACTCTACCATTCCCTGATATACATTGTTTTAATCACTTATAAATAAACATATATTATATTGGTACAATAACTACATTTGAAGTTTTTTGTAATGTTCCTGGCTACATATTTTCTGCTGCCTAATTATCTCCAGAGTTCATTATGTGCCTATTTTGTTATCCAACAGAAGTGGAGATTATATCAAGCTACTGCTTGTGCTGGAGGGATCAAACTCATTTCCACACACATTTTGAAAGAGTCTGATATGATCAACTCTCAACAGCCAGTGTCTTCCTGCTGCATGTCCAAGTATAATTATTGTCCTTGGGATGGCTTATTAAAAAGGCATATAGATGGGCCACTGAAGTTCTCAAATTTTCCCTAACTGTATCTCTATCTCTGTATGACTTTATTATTATCAGGATTTCCTGGAATAAATTATCTGGGTCTCAATTAATTGCAGCAACAGAGAGTTAACGTTATTAGCAAGTCTTTGGCAAATAGTTGGGCATTAGTATTTATTACGGACACAGACGCATGAGAGGTGCAATCAATTTTGTCTTTGTTGGATTTCAACTTCAGTGAATTGTTCATTGATTTTGGAATTTGAGAGGCTTCTAGGAAACTATTAAACAAATGGGCAATTTTGGGAACCATTTTATAACACATACAACAGTCTAGACAATAGATGTCACGCCATTTACAAAAAGCTCCTCTTCTGCCTTACTTGGCGCATGCTGTCTTCCACCTCATTACTTATTAGCCCATGGTAAACTGTGTTCTTTAGGCAATTTCTCCCTTAGGTATAAATGAGAATAAAAACAAACATGGAAACAACTCATATACAGTTTTTGTTTGGTCATCATTATTTTTATTCCTAATAGTACTCTTTATTATTTTTAAATTTTGCTTCTAATATTGTGTGGTGACTTACCTGGTACATTAGAATTCCAGAATTCAAATAAATTTTAAAATAACCTTTTCTTCCTGTGTTTTGGGGATTGAGTTGTTTTCCTCTATGTCTCTAAAATATATGGAATTATTTGTAAAATTTCATGGATTTACACAGTTAGTTTACACAAGGTACATTCTCTGAGCTTTGCATGGGATATGTTTGTATAATTTTGGTAATGATGTGGAGATACAGTTTTGTGGCCGCTCGAATTACCAAAACCCCAAACTCCCAGAAACAAACCCAAAACTCGCCAAAACAAAACTCCCAAAATGCATTGAAACAATGCATGAAACATTTAGGCATATAAACACCTTTTAGGAACTGTCTTTCAAGCACACTGAAAATGTGACTCTGTCACATTACTATTCATCAGTTACATTTGATTATATTCTATTCAATATTCATTGTAGTGTATCATTTAGAAGAGCATTAATTTTCTCTTCTGTGCCTGTTAACAGTTTCACGGCCATGAAAGAGTGTATGTATTACTGCATAAAATCTTTTTTTGCAATAAAGTAAGAAAATAAGGAGAAATCTTTTGAAACAGGATTAATTTTTCTCTCCCAGGATGTAGAATTTCTGCTCCCAAACTTTATGCTATCTTTTACTAGCAGCAGAGTGTATCTGCCTATTTTAATAGTCTAATATATCTCATCTGCAAAAATTATGTCTTCAAATGCAAATATATGCATTTGTCCCAAGATAACAGTGGGGTTTTTTTCCCCCCCCGTGCACTCATCTATATAAATTTTAAAGTTATTGGCTTTTGGGGGTGTTTTTTCAAGTAGAAACTATCTAGAAATCAGCATAATTGAACTTTTTGTACATATTTTTTTTAAGTTTGTGACACAAAATTTCTTCTTATGCCAACCATCATCTCATATAGCTTTTATTTTCTCATGAGATGGTGTTTTTGTTTAAAAATTAATTTTTGATAGCTTTTTCTTAAAACCAGTCCTTGCTGTTTGAACTGATACACTGAAATATAGGAGTATAGGCTGTCATTCATGTAAGACTGTATTTGTTCAGATGCCATAAAGCCTTCTGATCAAACACAAAGTTATTGTCTTCACTGCTTCTTTTCCCTTTAGTGCTAATCCAGTCTTAGCATTCTCACATTTAGACCATCTATATTTTTAGTGATTGTACACCAGCTGAGCATCCTCTTTGCATTTTCTTAGCCCACTTCTTCTTCAGAGAAAATCATTCTCAGGTAGAAAACTTACCATCCTTTCCTACCAATTACTCTCCACAGAACTTTACTTTTCCTCAAGATTCGGGGAAAATTTTTATTTGCAAGTTTAAAAGTTACATTTGAAAACATTTGCTATTTTAAATAGAATCAACACCCTTAAATTGAAATAAGCTGATATGTTCTTTTTGTCCCATGCTAAGGATGGCAAATAAATATTTTTACTCGTGAGCTGTTTAAACAACACTATGCAACAGGAATCAATTTCTCCCATACATGTCCAGTCTTAGATTAGCAGCAGAAATAATTTGTTGGTTATAGAATAAGGAAAACAAAAGCTGTCGTGGTACATCCCTTCCTATTATACTACTACGTAACATTACCGGCAGTTACCTCTAGTGAATCTGCCTTGCCGCCTGGTGTGATAAATCCTTACACTATTTTCCCACCTACTCTATGTAACTGTTGTTGTAGACTCATGTACTGACACTGCTTAATATAAATTTTTTTAAAGGTGAGAAATTTTAGAATTGTAAGTGTCCTAGAAGGCCTTTAATGTTCCCCCTTAATTATCTCCTCTCCTTTCCACTTGGTTACTTGTCATTGTTGTTGCCTTTGCCTTTTGCTCCTTATAGAAGATGCCATTTTAATGTTTTTTGGTTGTGAGGCTTCTGAGATATGGCTTATTGCCAAGTCAGGAGACATCCTATGTTGGCATCATTTATCAATTTAGGGTCTTTTATCTCAAAGTATAATTTCAGCCTTTCAGGAATTTTTACCTATGAGCAAAGTTCTGTGTCATAGTCTCTAGTTTTACCACAATGCCAATACCTATATGGAACCACGAGCAATGGATTTTATTAGATTAGCTGAGCACTTCATTGACTGTTTTCTAATGTGAAGGAAGAAAAACCATGAAAAGTAACCAGTCCCTGCACTTACAATACAACATTTCATATCCTAATGGCTCTCATTAAGTGATTCCTGTTTTCACAGCAGTGAAGGCAGGTAATACTCCTCAAAAAATGCTGGATGATTGTATATTTAAAATTAGTTCTTTCCCTTTTGTTACAGTTTTCTTGACAGGATCTCAAATATTTACTTTCTGACAATTATTGTTTTTTAGTTTAACCAGGAATCCCTTCAGTTTTTTATTGTTTTTTTTGTCTGCTGTTATCCACATATCACTTTTTAATGTCAAATAATATTTCTATTTCCATCTGATCTAATCACTTAATGTAAGTGATTTTCACCTTTGGATTTGGGATCTTTTTTTCATTTTTTCCCATGAAGCTGTGGCTCCTTTAGGTGTTTTTCAGATTCCTCTGTAGTTCTGTCGTGGTTTAAGCCCAGCCAGAAACAAAGCACCACAAAGCTGCTTGCTCACTCCTCCCTCCCAGCCCCAGTGGGATGATGAGGAGAAAATATAAAGAAACACTCGTGGGTTGGGACCAGGACAGGGAGGGATCACTCACCAGTGATGGTCATGGGCAAAATCCAGACTCAACTTGGGGAAAAACAAATTCAATTTAATTTACTACCAATCAAATCAAAATAAGGGTAATGAGAAGTAAAACCAAGTCTTAAAACACCTTCCCCCCACCCCTCCCTCCTTCCTGGCTCAACTCCACTCCCAATTTTCTCTCCCTCCTCCCTCCAGCAGCGCAGGGGGACGGGGAATGGGGGTTGGGGTCAGTTCATCACACGTTGTCTCTGCTGCTCCTTCCTCCTCAGGGCAGGACTCCTCACTCTTCCCCTGCTCCAGTGTGGGGTCCCTCCACGGGAGACAGTCTTCCATGAACTGCTCCAGCTTGAGGCCTTTCCACGGGCTGCAGTCCTCCAGGCACAGCCTGCTCCAGCGCGGGCTTTCCCACAGCGTGGCGGCCATCTTGGGGGGCATCCATCCCCCTGCTCCGGCGTGGGCTCCTCTCTCCCCGGGCTGCAGGTGGGCATCTGCTGCCCTGCTCCCCTCCTTGGTCTGGAGGGGGACAGCCTGCTGTCTCACCGCGGGCTGCGGGGGCATCCCCTCCTCCGGCACACCTCCTCCCCACCTTCTGCACTGACCTGGGGGTCTGCGCAGGGGTTTCTCTCGCATTCCAATCTCCATCCCCACAGCAGGTTCTCCTTCCTAAATCTGTTCTCCCAGAGGTGCTACCACCTCCACAGATGGGCTTGGCCTGGGCCAGAGGCAGGTCCGAGTTGGAGCTGTGGAAGTTTCTAGCAGCTTCTCACAGGAGCCAGCCCCACAGCCCCTCCCCCGCTACCAAAACTCCACCACAGAAACCCCAAACAGGTTCATACACATTTGTTTTCCTCTGTCACCTTCTGCAGAAGTTGGAAAAGCAGACCCTGTGCCCCTGTGGCCTGTAGAGGAGAGGGGAGCATCACTAGCTTAGTGCACCTGAGAGTTTCTCTAAGCCGTTTCCAGCTTGTCAGTCTAGTTTTGTCAGTTCCTAGAAGGAGATTTGTACCTTGGGTGCCATTGATTTTATTTGAGGTAAAGAATCTCCAATATCCATCTTTGTGACAAAAACCTTCCTGTTCAACACCGAGATTCTTTTAGGTGGCGGTGTTAGTTTGTGATATCAAGCTGACCCTAGAGACTGTTCCAGTTCCTCCCTTCACTGCCTAAAAGGAACAAGTATATGGTTTTTTGTGTTTTGTTTTTTTCTCTGTTTCAGTTTCTTTCCATGGACTCTCTGAGGAAGGCTGTAAAACGTCTCTGTATCAAGTCTTTACATCTTTTCAAAGTCTCTCCATGGAAAGTGTGTTTGCTCATTGATATTCCCTGGGATATCCTTGTTTGAAATATCTGTTTGCACAAGCCAAGGAAAGCAAGAGGCCCTTAGCCCTGACAGGTCATGGGTCAGGCCCTGGTGGGAAGTCCTTTCCCTGCTCCAAGGCTCACCAGCCACAACTTCAGCAGCCATCCCGTTCTAATTCCTAGTCCTCAGCAAAGACTGTGAGTCTCGCCAGTGCTAAGCCTGGGGGTGCACCGAAGGAGGGGTGTTCTGCTCAGCCCTCCTGTACATCAAGACAGGTTTCGGTGAGCTCACTCAGGGAGAAAATGAGGACCAGTCCCTGGCTGTACCCAATGCTGTTCGTTAAACAAGTGTGATCATCCCTGAATGAAAAGATGGAAATTGTTTTGCTTGAGGAAAAACAGTATTGGATTCAACTGTGAAATACTACACACCAAATTGACTGCAACACTCACTACAGTTAAGTCTGAAGTTTAACTGTATGTTACAACAGCTGTATTACAGTCCAAGAGGGAGTTTAGGAAGTCTTTTAAACAAGAAAGAACATAGTAGGTTTGATATTGTTACTGTGTTCTCATACAAAGTAAAAATACCAATAAAGAGAACCTGAGATTCAAAATATATTTTCTCCCTAATTGGTTGCCTGCAGGAAAATATATGGTATTTCTGTGTCTGAACTGGTACAAGTCCATGTAATTCTACTTGTGTTCTGTCAATTTACAATGGCTGAAAATTTGGTAGAGCATTTTATTGACTTTCCAACAAAGATGGAAAAAAAATCAACAACACAATTAAAACCAGATGCTGAAATAGTAAGTCAGGCTGATTCAGTCACTCAGAATTCAGAATTTATAACTCTTGAATGACACAGCTAAGTCAAATAATGCAAGAAATCAGCACTAGGGCTACATAAGTAAACACAATACACTTCTGGAATTTAATATAATTTGGTGTTATAAAGAAGAATATTAAATACATCTAATGAAACTTTATTTCATTGTTAAGTAAAGAACAAAGAAAAAAGAGAATAACACATCTGTCAACTGATCTGATTCAGACTGAAGAGATGAATAGAAACTTACGCCTTCTCATCGCAGCAATTGTACTTTGGGTCCTGCTGGTTTTTAGAGGATTAATCAGATGATTAACCTATGGCTTAAGTCATGGTCTTTGGCCTTACTGACAAATTTCAGTATGAAAAAACCCCACCTGACTCAGGACACTGCAAGTGTGAAAATGGCCATTTTTACAGTAAATAAAAAATAACATCTTGCTTTGACTTTGAATTTTTATTCACTTCTGTTCCTCCCCAATGCGAATGTCTGCATCTACATTTATTTGCATAATGCCGTTTCAAACCCCTGCGCTTCCTCAGAGCAACTACTACTGGAAGGTCCAAGAGAGACTGAATTACCCAGTTTTCAGTAAGGAGCTCCTTCCCACTTCTCTCCAGTCCCCACAGTTGTTTTCCTCCCCTTCACCTGTCCATATCTGATCACCCTCTGTTACTAATTATTAGTGCCTGCCTCAGAGGTAAACTGCGGAAACTCTCCTCCTAAAGAAGTTGAAGACCTTATTGGATAGGAGTGACAGCAGGTAGGAGATAGGCAGGGATAGCAGCCTTCATCCCCAGCTTGGAACAAACCAACTTGTGCGTGGGACCAAAGCCACATAATAACCGTTAGTATCCATGACCTTACGTGGTCGCTTTCCACGTCCCACACAGGCAAGTGCCAGGATCCTCTCCTCCGGGTGGGAGTACTGGGCGAGGGACTTGGCAGTTGAAGGCTTCAAGGGAAGTTCTGACAGGTGAGTGTGTAGCTTACAGTTGAAGTCCTTGTTTGTGGACATGGAAAGAGGTGGAAAGAAGCAGAGAACATAGATGTTCAATCGTTCAGAAAGACAAAGATGTAGGGAGATAAGGGTTTGGGAGATCAAGATTTGTGATTGAAAATTGTCCACCCTTGGCACAGACAGTGGGTGACTCACTTGTACATTTTCCTTTTTAAAAAAAAACCCAAACGCAATAAACAAACAAACACACCCCCCTCAAACCATTTACTGAAGATAATGCTTAGAACTTCACCCTTTACACATGCCACCACCTTATTTTGCCTCTGCAGATCGTGATGCATCATTTGCCCCTCAGTACCTATCTTCTCTTTCTATAGATGTGGGAATTCTTCACTCCTGTCCAAGGTTTTGTACAGAAGACAATATGAAAGTATAGAAAAATCTCTTGTTGCTGCTCTTTTTCTTGTTTCTATTCCTATATGCCCCAGAGGAGATTTGCAGTGGAGAAACTGAGTTTACAAAAGCACTCTGAATGAATGCCTTTCCCCAGAAGGCAGGGAAAAAGGAGGAAAAAAAATTCTTTAGTAGAGTTGAAAGGTTGTTAGAGGGATAGAGTTTCTTTCATCATTAGAAGACTACTTCTAATAAAGGATACTTTGCCAAATTAATACTGTAGCTACTAGCTGAATCTTTCAAGTTATTATCCGTACGGATAAATATTGAGGAAATAAATAAGACTTTATTCCCTCTCTAGGGAATCTGGAAGGAGGACGTATAACAGAAAGTGTGACATGATAGGTACTTCAACCAGTCCTTTGTAGTTAGGACCCTAATTTCACATGGGACCCAGCCTTACTCCCTCACAGTTTCGCAAGACTGCTCACTCTTCCTGAAGTGGTTATCTGTATAGTTTTTATGTTATATGACATAAACCAGGGTTTGCTTTGCTTTCGATATAAAAGCTAGTTTCAACCGTACTTTCATTCTTGCTTCTTCACTTTCAATATTAAACCAAGGGTGGAAGTTTAAAAGTGACTTACCATAAGATATGATCCAATATTTAGAAAAGTTATGGGTAAATGTGACATATATTTCACTGCTTGAATATCTGGATCTCTTCCATCTGAAGAGAACACTTTTGTTCAATAAGAAATGCTTATGCTGATTCTCAGAAGAGACGTGGCTATAAAAGTGTAATACTATTTGGGTCCTTCAAGATTTACTCTACCAATGATTTTCTCAGTACATTACAGAACTAGATACAGCTATAATATAATGCAGATATGATCTGTGTTTAAATGAGAAAACCTGAACTGAGTAGCTTACCATACTTTATACCACAAACCATCTTGAAACACTAGAATCTCCTCTGAGCCAATCTTAGACAAGAGCAAGACATATAAATTTTGTACATCCTAACACCCTTCCCCCCTTAGGATTTATAAAGAATCACTTTCTTCCCCTCCTGGGGTGGAACGCAGCAGCTATTTGACTGTGCACACAACAGTTTCAGAGAGGAAATAAAGATTAACACATTGTTCAGAATGAAAGGAAAGCTTTCGTAAGCCTAATGTAAACACTTAACAGGGTTAAGACAATTTGGCTAATGCTGTATGCTTGTGAAAGGCTTTATTGCATGTTCAACGGTGGCAAAACTATTGCTTTTATGTAAGTGACTGCCCTGCAACAAGCAAGAAGAAGTTCCTTTAACAGAATGACAGATAAACCTTGATTTTCTCATGGTTACTCTTGTTTTTATGCAAACATTCTATTAAATCAATGGGTATCTAGATGGTAAAACCAATGCACAAGGGAAGAATCAATCCAAAAAAATATCTGAACATTTACTCAAGGGAAACATATTGCCTAAGATACCGCTTGTCAAACTTTCTTTAGATCAGATCCTCTGCTAAAATAAAATAGCTCTCTAGGTTTTCCATAGGAAAACAACAAATCAATTTCACTTTGCTTACTTCATTAGAGTTGTTAAGATCACAAACTAAGGTGGTCAGGCTGCAGGCCCCTAGTAAATACCATTTAGACAAATTACATATTCATCATGTTTGACATCACTTTCATAAATATAATTATTCTGGTATTTAGTAACTTAGTCATCAATTTGCAGAAAAGTTGCATGCCAAATTTTATGGTTACTTGTATGTGCAATTACTACAATAGGGCAGTCAGACAAAGTAGGTAACCTCATTCAGTTCAACAAGGAGAAGTGCAAAGTTCTGCACAAATACATGCTGGGGGCCACCCAGCTGGAAAGCAGCTTGACAGAAAAGGACCTGGGGATGCTGATGGTCACCAAGTTGAACATGAGCCAGCAATGTGCCCTTGCGACAAAGAAGGTGAATTGTATCCTGGCCTGCATTAGACAAAGTATTGCCAGCAGGTGGAGGGATGTGATCCTTTCCCTCTACTCAGCATTGATGAGGCATACCTTGAGTACTGACTCCAGTTCTGGTCTCCCCAGTATAAGAGAGAAATGAATAGACTGAAGACACTGCAGCAAAGAGCTATGAGGATGATGAAGGGGCTCGAGTATCTCTCCTATAAGGAAAGGTTGAGGGAGCTGGGGCTCTTCAGCTTGGAGAAGAGAGAGCCTAGAGGGATCTTATCAACGTATATAAATACCTGAAGGGAGAGTGCAATGGTACAATGAGGATGAAGCCAGGGTCTTTCTGGTGGTGCCCAGCGACAGGACCAGAGGCAATGGGCACAAACTGAAGCACAGGAGGTTCCCTCTGAATGTCAGACACTTTTTTTGCTGTGAGGATGACAGCACTGGCACAGGTTGCCCCAGGAGGTTGTGGAGTCTCCATCCTTGGAGGTATTCAAAACCCAACTGGAAACTGTCCTGGGCCATCAGCTGTAGGTGGCCCTGCTTGAACAGGGGGGTTGGACCAGGTGACCTCCAGAGGTTCCTTCCAACCTCAACCATTCTGGGATTCTGGAACTGCACGCATAAGGGTACATGAGGTTGTATGTGTACTCTCTGTATCTGTACAGAGGGTATTTGCATTTCTGTACAGCATAAATGTATAAACACACAGCATTTTTCACAAAATACAATATAATGTACAGCAAAGGCATCTTAAGTTAAAACTGGATGTAGTAACACTTACTGTGACAATACAGACTTCATTATTTAAGGTGAATTTCATCTGACAGTTTTTCCCTGCTGTTTGAGGTTTGTTGTCTTGTGAAAATCTTATGAACTCATAACAGGACCCATAAATTCATCTGGTTTTATCTACTAAGAATAATATCAAGGTGACTGGGAAATAATGTATTGGTCTGACAGAGACTGAGTACTTTGATAGAGAGTTTGCATTCTCTGATGCAGCAAGATAAATTACAGAGGTTTATTTCCACTTTAATACTTTTTCATGATAGCACAAACAAGGTGACCATTGAAAATAAATAAATAACTACACCAAACAGTTAATTATAAAATACACTCCCCCCAGCTGAATTTGATACAGTGTTGGCCCCTTGTCTTTCTACGTTGACTTTGTCATCATAGTTCAGTGCATATATTTTACATTTGGGGGGATAACGGAGGTGCACAAAAATGTTTTGCTTACTTGCAATCTATAGGAAATTTTTAAACCCAACATAATTTAAAATTTTTCTGCCGTGTCTTCTTTCAGGCAGAAATAGCCTTTGCTATCCAAGTTACTATGTGTGTTACTATCTTAATGTTATTGTCTTCCTAAGTGTTTGGCTAATCAGTATATTAAAGTCATATGTATAAATTTAATTTTTTAGCATAAAATCTTCTGCCATTGATTATTCCTGAATCATTTTTTCCCCCTCTAACTTGTGACACATGCATAATGTCATTGAAGCTGTTTCATTTAGGCTAGAATGTGACCCTGGCATTTTAGTGCAAATAAATGAGAAGAGGAGGAAAAGAAACAAGGTGAGCTTTAAAAGATGGGGCTGAAGGTAAGAAAACAAGTTACGAACTGAGAATTGGAGAGAAAAGTGGACAGGAAAGTGCAAGTGAAACAGCACTTGCATTTGTAAGCGGAGCGTAATCGCAGGCAGATCCAGAAGTGCCAGAGTACCCGGTGCACGGCAGGTACAGTCTCACCAGGAGCCTCCGCACTGTGGTTTCGAGGCTGGACTGCCGGAGTGCCAGCGGCGCACGTACAGACCGGCAATCACTTTCAGTGGCTCCCTTGTTTATGACTCATCTCCGAAAGGATGAGCAGCATCTGAAGGTAACCACAAAATGAACATCTTAAAGTCATAACAGGCTGGCTTGTGCCATTTGTCCTCTTTGTTACCATCTGTCATGTGTGTAGATTAATGTAAGGTTATTTCCTACTCTTGTTGCAGTCTTTTGCTATGATAATAAAGTATGAGAATTTGAATGTCTAGCATGTCCTTGGAGTACAGCAGCATTTGACATTTTCCATTTTAGTACCTGGCTTTGTCTTCCCCAGAAATGAGTATGGCTGTAAATGTTGATGAGTGGAATGAGTAACCAACCAAAATTAAGAATATTATAAAGGTCAAGGTAATTTACCACTACCATTCTCAGTGTGCCGTATTCTAGCCACTAAACACCATCACGAAGTCTGCAGTAAAAAAAAAAAGGCAAGGGCACACAGGCTTTTGGGTTCGTTTGGGTTTTGTTGTTTTGGTGTTTTTTTCAAAAAAGATAGTGGCAATAGTAACAAACAAATGAGAAACAAGCCACTTTCTTTACAAAGCACAGATACTAATTGAATGGTCTTTGTGCTACAAAATAGCTTCCATTTACTTTGCATCTCAAATGACTTTCGGGAAGAGAACATAACTGAATAAGGTCCACGGAAAACAAAAGCTATAAGACCCGAGACTAATAAAGCAAAACTGTTCTTTGTAGTCCTTCATTTTAATATTGTGTGGCTTTTTCACTTCTTTTTTTTTTTTTTTATCTTGTACACATCAAAATGGAAAATCAACTGTAACGGCATCATTCTAAAGAGAAATGGAAATGTGACATTTGTCAGTCCAGCCCAAAATGGTTGCAAAGAATTTATGCATGTTCTCATAAAACACAGCTGTGATATTGCTGTAATTTGAGCTGAATACAAACTGTAATTTTAATGACAAAATGCTTCTGTTGTGTAAAGCTTGCACAAAAACATGATTACATCTAATGTTTTGATCTCATCAAAATGGAGAAAAGTACTAGTCGACCCCGGACATATGTTTCTATTATTAAATCTAATCTATTTGCACATCAGTTGCACTGCTGTTAATTCATTGAGCATTGCAAAAGTATAGGCCCTGAATTATTTGGGACAGATTCTGTTAGAAGAGGAAATAATTGATTAGCACATAGGACTGGAGAAAGCCCTTAAGTAAAAGCATTTCATTGCAAAACAAAAAGCCCAGTGTAGACAAGACACACGTCACTGATGTTACTCCTTTGAAATTTTCTTGAACAGGAGTTCATGGCTATCACCGCCAGTCTGGTATGTTGTGATCTCACATTGCACAGAAAATAGGAAAATAAAGTCAGCCTATCCATCCTTTACAATCAGCTTGCCAGACCTTTTCCATACTAAAATATCTGTGCCAAACTGAAGATTTTTAAATTTTTTTTGAAGAAAAATAGCTAGGTTTGAAGAGAAAAATGGTACCAGTCTGAACTGTGCTTACAAATAGTATTTAAAAGGTGGGTTTTTTTAAAAAATGCTTATTTTTATTGAAAAAAGAAGCATAATTGCAGACTATTACTATCCTTTTAATTTTGCAAAACACTAATGAAGATATAATAAGTAGTTGGATTTTGGTGGGATCTGTAGTTATAAAATGGGATATTTAGTTTGGGTTCTTTTTTGACTCTTTTGAAAGCATGCAGGTCCAGTTGCAACTTTTTTCCCAAGCCCATCTTTATAAGGGATCATTTTATCAAGTTATGTAAAAATTTGAGTGAAAGAATTAAAAATTTTGCAGTATTGTTAAAATATATTTTATTTTGTCATGGTTTGTTTTGCTATAAATAAAATCTATCTTGTGTTGTCTAGATAACTTTACTGTAAAGAAGTGTTATCAAAATCGGTAATGGTTATGGGAGAGAAAATAAACACAAAAGAAAGCCTAAAACCAATTCAACAGCAGATTCCTCTACCTGTCAGACATAAAATGTACTTTTAGAGACAGTGTTTAGTTTTGTGCTTCATTTTTCCTATGTTCTTTTCTCCCTCCTCTGGCTGAAATGTACCTTGATTTGGGGACAACTTTTGTTGGTTAAGAGATGTCATTTTTACCTCACAGGTGCAGGATCAGGGCTTCTGAAGGCACACACCATTGGACTGGTTAGTGACCAAAAAAAACCCATAAGTATCATTTGTATCATTGGTTATTCATTGATTTTAGGATCTGCATTACCTTTATATATAGATTTATTTTTCATTAATTGACTATCATTTGCTTAAATGGAGTGATTGTAGAAAAAAACAGGATGAATCATTAAATCAGCATGAAGCTTTAGATTAATGGCATTTCCCCTTGTTCTTCTAGACTGGGCCAGGAGACGTTTCTCTAAAGCCTTAACACATCCTCACACTGCAGGAATCCTTATCTTATAACATTAATAATCCTAATATTACCCAGCTGGATGGGTTTCTCTGTAACAAGAACCCTTAAGTAATTTGCAGAGGTGGAGGTTTTCAAGGACAACCTTACAAACCTTTAGAAAAGTGGAAGCCTAGGAACAAACTATCAATCCTTCTTTCTAAAGTGATGAAATATCCATCTGCTCTGCTATCTCCTGGAAGATAAATCAGATTCTGCTACGGGGGCAGAGAAGACACCTGGAGCTAGGCTGGACTAGCTTGTGCTTCACTAACCTGTTGCATTTCATGACCTTTGGCATTTCTGTTCCTGGGCTGGTGGCCCAATGCCATGTAATTGGGAATTCCCAATTAATTAATTCCCAATTAATTCCCAGCAAAGGGAAGACAAAGCAGCTCTGGTGCTTCCTGAAGGTGTTGTCCTGGAGATCCCTTAGTACTACGCAGCGCAGATGGGTTTTGAGGTAACCAGAACTTTAGCTGAGCTTAGACTTACTACATTCAAGTAAAAAAATCTTCACAGTGATAGTGGTCAATATCTGAAGAGTCTGTGCAGGGAGGCAGTGGAATCTCCATCTTTGGAAATACTTAAAAAAGCTTGGACAAGGCCCTGAGCAACCTCATGCAATTTCAAAGCTGGCCCTGCACTGAGCAGGGGATCAGACTTGATGGTCTCCTAGGGTTCATCCAAACCTATGCAATTCTAGGAGTTTGGTCTTGCAAACCCTTGAGATTCACAGAAATCTTAGATGAGTACGTGGAGGGAATTATACAGAAGGGCCAGTCCTGATTCATCTGGCGTTCCCTTGTACACCAAGATGACATAGTCTATGCTTGATGAAGGCTTCAGTATCTACCGACTTACTTACAAGCTATTATAAAGCCATAAAAATATTATTAATTACTATTATTAGCTCAGCTTTCATTACTGAGTAATTGTCTGCCAGTAATTCTTTGTTTAACCTGTTCTTTTGGGGGGCAACCAATAAAGAACCAATGAAATTTAGGAGATTCAAGAATTTAAGCAGTAACATGATTTCAGTCAGCTTCAGCAAGGATCACACAGTGGCAATTCTTCTTTCTCAATATACCTTGATAAATACTGTGCTAGACTCTTTTATATAAACCTCCTTATTTGCACCTAGTATGGAATGAATATTTTTTGCTTATGACAAGATTGGAGTTTGCTGGCGTAATGAAGAGGTCATATTTCTTTTTCTGAAAGGGCGATAGATCATGATGTAGATTTTTACTATTTTTTTTTCTTTTTACACCTCCATATTCTCAAATAAAACTAGAAGAAAATTAGAAAATACATATTTCTGGTATTTTCCTATAGTTCAGATGTTTAAATATGGTAACTGTATTTCTGAAGTCAGTATATATCATTTTCTGCTTAAGATGCACAGAGGATCTAGGAGATAAATATTCATAAATGGATTTTTCATTTCTTTTATTTGAAATCCTGATAGGCTCTTCTTTTTTTGACAGGCTTACTAATGGCTTTTTTGGTGCGAAAAAAAAAAAAAAGAAAATTCTAACTTTTAATATTATCCATACTTACTGAAGGTTGCCATAATCTGCAGTTTTTCCGCCTGGAATGTGCTGTGCTTATCATAATAGCACTGTGATATTTAAGAATGTTATCCTTGCCAACTTGTGGATGAGCCTCGCTAAAAATGATTTCTTTGTTTTGCTGACATGAAAGGAAAAGAGAGGAAATTGCGAGAGGCTGGGGAAGGGGTGGTGGAGTCTGGTGAGCGAGGACATCTTTCAATAACCTCTTTACCAATTTAAGAGGATCTCCTTTGCTGCTGCAACGTGTGTCCTGGAAGGAGGTAGGGAGCAATCTAATCTGGATGTATTGCTAGCATATGTGGTTAAAGCCACCTGAAAAGAAGGATTGCACACTGCAAGAGGAGCGCACTGCACAGAGAGAAAAGGCTCCTCTGAGGAGGGTGTGGGAGCTCAGGAGAAGGGGAACCTCCCTCGTCCCCCTTTACTTTAACTGCATCTTGCAGGCCACGAAGACACCAAATCACCGTATTTGTTGTATTGTCTCTCCCCTACAAACCCAGACACTGAGAATAGGAGTAATTTCATCTAATTAGTTGTCTGGAAGTTCCCATTTTAATCAAAGTAAGTTATTACTTACTATCAATGATTGAGAGAGCCTAGAGGAATGAAAGAGAGGGACCTCCATAGTGCAATTATTCCCATCCTCTAGGGACCAATTTAGACCACATAACACAAACATCTCTCTTAAAATGGGATGAATAGCTCTCCAGAGATGCCCCTCTTTCTCTCCACTGACTGTAAAGGAAGCGGTAGACACCTAGCACTGATGAGAGAGAGGCACTGGATGCCTAGGCAGATTTAGGTAAAATGAATTCCCGTCTGAATTTCTCATATTATTGACATTGTCATATAAAGTCAGGGTAATGAAATGGAATTCTTCCATTACTTTAATTTACAGGTAAAGAAGAAATGTGTTCTCCAATACTACTCTTAAAGGTGAGAATATGTGCTGTAGAACTTCATTTTTCTATAAAAAATACAGATAAAGTACAATGCTAATAATTGATGGGGTAAGAATAACATAATTTAAAGTACAGCAGAAGCTTGCACACTGATCTCAGATTCATGAGAGCTAAACTAAGTTGGTTTACTGCTTTTTGTCTCAGCTTCATTTTACTTAAGAATAAGTTTTTAGCTATCTAGAAGCAGAAATGGTATAAAAAAGAGCAATAGGGATGATCAAAGGTTTGGAATAGTTTACATGCTAGAAGAGATTAAAATGACCAGTACTTTCCAACCTGAGGGACAAATATGAAGGAGAACAAAATAGCAACAAACTTGGAAAAGTAAGAAGTGAGCAATTACACATTGCTTCCTGTGATGAAATGACTTGGAGGAATAGAATGAGATCATTAGGGAAAAAGTTTGAGATAGAAAAAGGGAATACTGCTTAATTCCATCTTGTTTAAAACAGTAGACCTCTTTGGAATGGGATGTTGCAGGCGACAGAAGTTTGTATGGAGTCAAAAAGTATTTAGATCTATAAAAGTCTATCAAATAGAGTCTCTTCCACAAGAAATACCTGAATGGCTCATTTCAAAAGCTTTCATGATATTTCAGGCAACATATCAGAGTATGGTTGTCCTATTCATACACACTTTCATAAGACCCTCCACAGAGAAAAGTTGCTCAGCCAGTTAGGGCTTTACTGGTTTTGATTCAGAATAATTGTTCAGATATCCATAGAGCATTCTAGATTCAAAATTGTAAAGTTCCATAACATTTTGAGTGTGCTATAGTTACAAACTTAGATTACTAGCTTTATTCACCGAAGCTGAGAAAATTTTTTAAAGACAAGTCGTGTTCCACTGGTATCAGACAATTAAATATGGCTCGCAGTGAAATAATATCACTGTTTTGTCTTTATTTTTGTTTATTATCAGGGTCATATACTCAGAAGAGTCTTCAGTTTCTTTGAAATCAGGCAACCTAGCTACATACCCTACAAGACAATATCTTCACTTGCTTTTTTGTCATGAGTGTTTATTCTTCCTTACTATTTTTAATAAATAATGTCAGTTCAGCTCCCTGCCAACATGCTGTTAAAAACTTAATTTGACAACTATGCTACTAGCACGCTGGAAGCATGATAACTGTGATATATTTAATGCCTGACTATGGCCCCATGACAAAACCAGGTTTTTTTCTTTTTCTTTTTCAGGTTTCCAATACACTATCAATGTGGAAAGAAAATCCTGGAAGACATTACTGCAATGGTCTTGCAAAAGTTTTGTCTTGGTCTTTCACAGCTCTCATCGAAATCAAGCTTCCTTCAGCTTCAAATTATTCATCAGTAGTTCAATACTAAATATTTTTATATTGCATGATGTGTGGGAACACTAGCAATAGTGACAGATCAACATTATCATTCAAAAATTCCCTTGGGGCCATGACCAATTGATTTTATGTTATTTATTATGATTGGAGTATCCTTCCTACCACTGTAACCACAGAAAGTGGCAGTTTTCAATTTGGCAGTTCAGAACTGATTGGTTGTTTTTCTCTTGTAATTGAATGTGGTCATCCTTAAAACCTCCAACCAATTTCACAAGCTTCTATTTTATGTGGATGTGGGCTTACATTTTTTAATAAACTTGCTTGCATTTAAAAATATACTCAAGAGAATTGCAATTTCTTCCATGTTGATGCTGATGGACTTGGAGGATTTCAACTGCTCTCGCAAAACTTTTGCATGGAAAAAAAATATTTCCCTTTGATCTCTTTCTTTAACTAGTGGCAATTGCTGTAGGTATTACTGCAAAACATATTAGTAAATCAAATGTAGATATCTACTATGTCAATATCTGCAATTTTTTCTGAAATAATCACTCCACGTTCTCTTCACTGTGACAGGAGAAAAGTAGTCATGCCAGAGCTTGACTCACAGGCATCTAACTAAATCTGAGGTATTGACTCCAAAGTTTGTCTACGTCTTCCTCTTTTCTCCACAGATACTCTCACCTGGATCAGATTTTTCTTTCGTGGTCATTTAAAGTCAGGTGATGTGAATCTCACTTTTAAACATGCAACAGCTAAATCAAAATAACCAAACATTCAGATCTCAGCTGCTATGTGTGCTTACAGGTGCTAGTTTATGTGGTATGAGCTCTACAGTGTATGAGCACTTTGGTATAAGTCCCCTGAGCACTAGTTATGCTTACCATAGTTAAGCACTATGCTTACCTTACAACAAATGCTTTATTTGTGAAACTGGAAATTCCTCTCATCCTTCTTCCTAGTTTGGAACTCTCCCTAATCCTGAGTATCATTACAATAATACAGCCGGGTTTGAAACAATCTCCTCCTCGTCTAACTTACAGCAAGCATGTTCTTCACTGACCAGAGACAGTTTTAGTGACTGAAAAGTTGATCTGTTGTTTTGTTTTGTATACTACACAAAGAACCCTAGAATCTTCTCTGTCCTTCCAAAATGTTGAAGCATGGGGAGAAACCAGCAAGTCCCAGACATTTTGCTTGCCCTTACTGGTCAGGTAGCTACACGCAGGATCACACTGACTGGTCTTGTACAGTGTATGCTAACCTCTAACATATTCCTGTGAACCCTTTGTCTTCCCATTTTTTAATATGGTGATAATCAGAACAAATTGATTTTGTTTCCCAGATTGCTAAAATCCTCCCAACACTTTCTTCAGCACCAGTGCTGAATAAATCATTGTAATGTTCCCCTGAAGTGAATTGAAAATTAATTTACACAGCTAAGATGATCCTCCTAATAACAGGGTACATGGAATGGGGAAATTGGAAATCATTACCCAGCAAACATTATCTGCATTATTTTTGTAGCTGCTTTAGATTGCATTGTAATAGAAAATTAGGAGACTGGCTGTGAAGAAGTTTAAGAGGGTCCCCTGAAGAGCTTCTGCTTTAAAATTGATTCTTTAAGAAAGCATTAAAAAGCTATTGGAATTGATTGCCTGCTAATATAAAGGAAAAACTCTTTGCCACCATTTGTGTTAAAAAAGAGCATCTTCATTCATGCATGTTATTAAAACTACTGGCCTGAAAGCCCCTGTAGAAAGATAAAGGATATGGATGGGATATTAAAACAGCAATCTTTACTTTATCTGGGATTTAAAGTTAATATGTCGCTTTTATTAATTCAGCAGGAACCATTAGTTAGGATGTCAAATAAGAGATTTACAATTAAAATACTATAGAACAGAGGTGTCTTTAGTAAACAGTGAACGAGGAATTCTTCATTAATCTTCCAAGCATGAGGTATAACCCTACAAAGAATAAATCCTGCATTTACAGTTTTCTTTATTGCCTGGTTTGCTATGCAGCAGCAATAAAAGTCAGAGCTGGTAATACCCCTGATTAGCTCCAGCAACTTCCACTGCTGTGGGGTAATGGTGAATCAGATCTTTGCCAGCAACGAAATGGGATCCACCACACTTTGTTTACAAAGACTCAATTGAATGACCTTTAGAAGCTGCTGCTGTATGTAACACATTTGTAGTATTTAAAAATTACATGGAAATATAATTTCCTTTCCTGACGTTGAACTGCTCAGACCTTGTCACGGTTTTCTGATTTTTAACACATTTGGAACAAATTTCCCTTGTCTCTTTTAATTTGGGATAACAGGAAACATTAAAGGGCAATGAACACTGAGGAGGAAAAATCTTAATAATGATCCTATTAGAAAAACAAATAGTATGAGCTTTAATGCAGCAATTTACATGGGTGCATTCTTCAGTTTTCCTTTCCTTTTTAAAGGGAAAGAGAGACTGTGCAAGAGGGAACACCATCTTGGGAACTTTGCCTAACACAGCAATCAGCAAAATCTCCTTAGGTAAAGTTGCAAAGAAAGGCAAGTTGATGAAACTTTATTTCAATTGCAGATTCAGAGAGAAAAGGGATAGAAACAGAAGAGTGACATACCAGATTAGCAGCCAATACGGAGATTAAAAAGAAATAGCCCCATCAGGAGAGTGACAAGCCAGACAGAGCGGAAGGGCACCTAACTGATAATAGCAGCCAATGTTTATTTATTTTGGATTTTAAATGTCAAACAGTAGGAAAATAGTTTCAGAAAATAAGAAAAAAAAAAAGTTGGCAGAGAAGAGGGATGAATTAGCTTAAATGGAAAGGAAAGGTGTTGAAAAATGAATAAGCATATTGCCTACAATCAGGACATCATACAAGGACAGTAAATCTTTTTCCAACATTTTATACCTTTATGATGGGAAGGAAGATTATTTTGTAACTCAGCCTATGAACCAACACTAATTCTTGGACTGAGTAGATCTGAAGAGAAAAATGTAACTGCTACAAAGAATTAAAGGATAGAAGTTTCTGTAGAGAGAGATAACATTCTTGGGAATCCCTGGTTCAACCTTTATGCATATCAGGTCTGGTGCCTGGAAAATAAGAGGTAATGCAAACCTACAAGGATTTTATCATGTGGCTCAGAATTCAGTAGATAATTTAGTTTGTTAGACAAACAGCAGGAACTTGTCTACCCAAGAAAATTCTGGAATTTTGGTCTCTGGCTTTCCCAATCAGTCTAGAAAGCCCTCACGTCTTTTCATGAAGTAGTACATTCTGAAAACATTAAATTAATTTTATAAAGGGTGAGTGTAGTGATGAACTCAATACGATGCATTTTACATGTCACAATAAAATTGACTTTGCTGAAATGACAAATATTGATATTAAAACAGGCAAAAATCCATATGCTCTATGAATCATTTTCAATTTTTCACACTAAGCTTTCCTGGCAGAAAGCACAACTATGCCAATAAGTGTTCCACCACTTCTAGTAATTACACCATTTTTGTGTGTTTATATTTTTTGGAATGTAATTTTTTTGGAAAAAAATAATAATTCAAAACCTATTTCTTGTGCGGAAAAATAAGTGTTTTTAAAAAGGAACTGGTAAAAAAAAAAAGGGTGTTAAAACTTGGGAGGATGCATTGGAAACAGGAAAAACTTTTATTTACAAGGAAGAAGCGTTGATTCCTGAGTGGTGAAAGCTATATTGGAAAGAATAAAAAGGTATACATGCAATTCTGAACATATGTACAATAAAACTTCTTAGAATTTCACCCTCAATTATTTATTGTAAGTGTTGTGACTGTCAATGATTGAAGGATTTAACTGCTTGTATCTACAATCAATAGGCCAACTTCCTCTGATGAGCGAACACAAGTTACCTACAGGCTTCACCTTGTGGTGTGTTTGCCATTCGGAAGCTTGGAGGAAGAGGGGGAGGATGATAACGAAGAAAAAGCACTAGAAGTCTTCTGAGAGCAACCAAAGTAAGAGGAAAAGCCAGTTACAAATTTCCTAGTCAGATATGATGAGTTTAATGTGTTGTGTTTCTCAAAAAAATCCTTAACCTTTTGCATTTTACTTTTTAAAGCTTGTTGTTAAAGATTTGATAATTTCGGTGCTGTGTTGATTTATCTACATGTGCTGATTATAGCTGAGTTCAAAAAATACCTGCACAGGAAGACAGCTACATGCATAAATTGTTACAAGGTAAGCTGGAATGTAGATTTATAGCTTTTTTGCTACTCTCTAACAACAGCCTGAGTGCTTGCTCTCACTCTGCAGTAAAAGTGAGACAGCTTATCCCTCACTGAAGAAGAAAACTACCTACATTTACCATGGCATAAGAACAGGCAGTTATTACAGAGTAGCTGATATCATAAATCCAAACTATAACTTACACCTCATTAACCTGTTCAAAGACTGGGAGTCCTGTACGATAAGCACTGTACAAACACACAGGGATAAATATTCTTTGTCAGGAAGAACAAAGAAAACAAAGGATGAGTTTAGGAAAGATGATTTGAATCATAGAAAGCAGATGACTTGCTCAAGGACATATGTAAAGATGTGAAGTCGCAGACCTGGGACTTGAATGTTTATCTTTGAAATTCGAGTCATAAGACCATCCTTCCTCACCTCAGTCGTACAAATCCTCTTCTGCAAACAGAGTGTGCATTTAAAATTTACCTATGTTCTTTCACTTTGGCATTGCTATAATTTGCTGCAGCCGCATCCCTACCCAAATCTGAAAAAAGAAACGGGGGCTAAGAACCCATTCAGCAGACTCACCGAAGGGTCACTGGAGCACACTCGTGGGATGTTATCGCGTTCTGCTGCTCGAGCAGATCCAGGCAGCTTCTTGGCCACGTCCCCAAGGGACAACTTACCTGAGGGACTGCTTGGGGATGGGAAACGTTCGGGCTACTCGTACTTGTTTAAAATTGTATCTCTCACTTTCTCAGCTGCTAAGCATAATGGTGTGCGCTGAAACAGTTAAACAGGAAGGTGGGCTTCTTGCTGTGACCCTGAAACAGACGCTGCACTGACAAAAAAGCCGGTCATCCCGTGCTACCCCTGCAGACTCACCTTAGAGCTATGGCAGGTTATTCGCAAGACCTGACAAAGCCTGCCCTTCTCTCCTCCCTCTCTGCTCCTGCCTCAGCAGCCAGAGCTGCTTTGGCCTCTCCGAGCCACCCTCCTGAGCACCAGAAGACTTGCTGGTGCCTGCACCCTCCAGGAACCCTCTGCTGAGGAGGGTTCGGGACTTCCACCCCAGGTCCCAACCCTTGCTCTCACTCTTATCGGCGGGCGTCTTTCCCTGACGTGCAGTTGGTTAGCGTTTTGGAGAGCCGTGCCAAAATAATGAGGAAATTGCAGTGAGCTGTCAAAAATGCAAATCGACTAAAATAGAATCATGAGCACCAATCACTGATGCATTATGCTTTGGGGGGGTCCTTTTTTTTTTTGAGGGGAGAGGGCTGTTAAGCTGGGCCAATGCATACATACACAGCATGGGGTATTGCTCTATAACAAGTTGGGAAAAACTACTGTAAAATCCAAATAATTACCCTCAAAACCCCCTACATTAACAAATTACTTCTATGACAGTGACCTGTGGTACGTTTCTGTTATGTCATAGACTATGAAAACGATTTTACAGATTTCTTCTCCTTTTCCTGTGCCATATTATTCTTGGGGCTTCCTTGATTTAGAGATGGATCTGGGTCTTCCAAAATCTTAGTAAAAAGTCATCATCCTACTTTTCTCCTTTTCTGCTTAGTGTGTTTAAACAGCCCTCTTGCTAGCAGCCTTTATTTTTATTGCAAACTTGCGTCAAAGCAGAATTCCAGGCACATATTGGACATTCGACAGCAACTTTGCATTGCGATTACAAAGCAAATCAGCATCCCCTAGTAATTAAAATAATAACATAGCACTGCCTCTTGGTAGTTGCTAATGCTTATCTCTCTTTTGCTCATTTTTTCCCTTCAGTTACCACAGTGAACAGCTGTGGTCATATATATGATACACCTGGCAGCTTCAAATGTCCAGATGCCAAGCTTATCTTTCCAGTATTGGCATTCGTTTATGAATTTAGCTTTATTTGAAGTGGAGATTTCGCTTAGAAAAAAATGTTCCATGACAATTGCCAGAGAGGGGACATGCTTAATAATTAACAGCAATATTTAACGTCCTGTCTGAAATTTATTTTGAGTGGTCACAGGTATCAGAATTAAAAGGACAAGTGAATTATGGGACTAAAGGAATTTTTGCCTATTGGAATTCATTAATGAAGGCTTTAATAGTTAATGTTGAACATTTAGGTAAATCTTCAAACTGAGTTTTGCATACACCTCCCTTGGCAAACGGTAAGGCCCCTGATCCCATCTCCACTGATGCTCAATAGACAGGAGTAGGTTAAAAGGTAATAAGATTTGCTTTTCTGGAGCACTCAATTCCATCTGAAAGTGCCAGAAGGTACCCTCATGACACCTTCACAAGACAGACTGTATCATTTTCCCCCCAATTTGCTGCAAAATAAATTGAGGATCAAAGAGGTTAAACTACTTGCCCATGGATTCATACAAAGCCTGGGGCACAGCCAGGATTAGAATACAAACTTCCTCACTCCCACCCTGTGTTTTGCCACAAGACCATTCAACACTTGGTAAACAACAGACTTGTAACTTAGCCATGGAGAAAATACTGCAGTAAATTGGTTTGGTTTTTTCCATGAGCAAGGAAGTTCTTGAGACAAAGAAATTACAGTATGGTATAAGGAAGGGATGGAAATCTTAAATGTTTCTGAAATTCTTCAGCTCTGGGACTATCAAGTACTGCTTTTTTATAGATCATATAAAATTATATATACTGGATGATTAAATAATTGAAGAATTCATAAACTCCAAGGGTGGAGTTCACATTGTTTAGGATGGCAATCAAAATCTATGACTGAATTATTACAAAAGTGAAACATTAAGTCTAAAAACATTAGTGTCTTTGCAGTACTTTTTTCCTCTGGCCTACCAGTCTCCAATATTTCCCTTCAAGAAGTCATAATATTTTTTTTTTAATTCACTCCTTTATTTAAAATATGTAAGCTCCCCTCTGTAAACTATGGTATTGCATCGCTCTCCTTGTCAAGGTAGAGAAAGGCCATGCATATGATCTTACTCAAATGGCATAAGGACATTATTTTGTTTTCGTTTTTTGAATGTGCTGCCTAAACCAATGTCAAGATCCAAGTCTACACATCATGTACACAGTACGCTCCATGTTTTCCAAACTGCGATAAAATCAAACCTTCTCTCTAAAAAGAAAAAGCCTTAGTCTTTCTTTTCTTCAGAAAGTCAACATTTTATGGAAAAATGTGATGCCGTTAAATGCATTTCACAAGTTCAACTTATGTCCCCATCATTTGCTTGTATGTTTTATCTGAATCATAATGAAAGCTAATCTGGAGCCTAATTGAGTACTGCCCTGTAGCTTTCTTTGGTGAATTCTGATGTCCCAACATGGGAAAGCTCCCAGGAAGAGGGGGGTTCTCTGAATTGCCCATATTACCTCCCATTGCAATCCTGGAGACTGTCAGGAGCATTTCCAGGGAAAATCAGACATAACTGATTACCATGTGCCATATACAGGTAGGTAAAGATTCAGGTAGGTCTGTTGTTTTCTATACCGTGTGAGAGAAACTGGTCTCCAGGCAGACCCAAAATCAGTGAGATACAAATGGGAACAAAAGGCTGATTTCTGTTTGGTACCTGCCTCTTACAAAGGCTTTTTTAAAGTCATGTTTGGAAAAAGTGAGTCTGGGACAAGACAATTTACAAATATTTTTAAAAATACTACTATTTGTAACTAGACAAATTACAGAGAAGCTCATCCTGAAATAATACAGACTAAGCTAAAACATTTAGCTAACAGTAGATAGCACTGGTTTAAAATATAAATAGGAGAATTTACTGATTTTGTGTTGTTTTGTGCTAAGAATGGTAATGAGATGTTGCACTTTCCAGCAAGCCTTTTACATGTGAAACTCTGTGGTATAAGAAAAAAGCTTACATTAAAATCTGAAGCTGCTAATAACTATAAAACCAATTAAAGAAAGTATAAACAACAATTTCAGCAATTTGAATCTACAAAAAACATTTAAGAAAGTGAAGGGAATATTACATGTTTTCATTTAAAGTGCAATTTAAGCAAGAATCTTGGTTGTTCTCCAGTGTGTTCCTTTCCTAGTGGTTATTGTGAGTTACTCCAGCTGCATGCTATGAAGGTATGGCAATAGCCCACAAACTGAGAACTTAATCTAGACACATACTCCCAGACTTTCTGTTTCACTTATTTGTCATTTTAGGTCATGGAGTAACTCTAAAATTATGAAGTATGGTGGAGAGATTTTCTTCAGGCAAATTCTGACCTACTCACCAGATCTTAATAATATGCAAGCCTTCAGAATGGAATGAAAGGTATAAAGAATTAAATGCAGAAAATGTCATAAAACATGGCAGAACTTTACCAAATGGATTATGTTAAATTAATCTGGTAATTTGCTTTGAAAATACAAGGGATTTCTCTGAGATGTTCTTTTAAGCATTTTATATGGTGCTTTGGGAAAACAAGTTGGTTAACATGGAGAAGTTTAGGAATAGTACAGAAGTTAGACAAAAAGTAAAGGAAAGGGAGAAAATAGCTGAACATGCTGAAGGAAGCTTACCAGTAAAGAATCAGTACTGGGAGCTACCTAATATTTTCTTCAGTGACCTTGGTGCAAAAGGAAATCATGTTTAAATGGAATTTACTGATGCCATGAAGTAGGGAAACATCCCCAATGCAAAAGAGGTTTGAGAAACCTGATGATCTTGGGGATTTGCATAATAGTAATGAGATAAAAATACAATCATGCAAAGGGAAATGTCATATGCTTAGGTGCTAATATTAAGAATTTATGTTATAAGCTCAAAATATTAGAAAAGGAGAGGATCTGTTTGTACCAGTGATGCCTGTGAACTGTAGTGATATATGCAAAAATGCAAATGTAATTCATACTTGTATCAGGTGAGGTATTTCCAGAAGGAGCCATGACATTTGAATGGCTTTACACAAGGTACTGCTGACAACTTTTGGAGAACTATGCAGCATGTGGGACCACTCAGCAAAGAACAGGTGAAGAAAAGGCTCTCGGAGTGATCAGAGAACCACGAGTCCTAGAAGAAGAGTAAAACTGGGTTTGCTTTGGGTAATCTAATAAAACAGAGGCTAAATGATATTGAATTAGTATCTATAAATACACAGACAGGGAAACACCAGGGAAAGAGAGGATCTGTTTAAACTAAAGGATGGCATTGGCACAAGTACAAATGGATAGAAATTGGCCATAAATAATTCTAGTGTGGAAATCAGAAGGAGGTTTCTAGTCATTAGGAAAAAGATATTCCGTGTAGCATCTTTCCAGTAGACTTCTTGCCTCCCCCACTCAGTAAGTTTATGAAAGGGATTGTGAAGAATGATTGCTCGCAGCAGCTGAGATTTAGAACCAAAGATCCAGGAGCTTCCAGTCTAGGTTAAATGCCCATTCCTATCTTACTAAATAAAGCAAATCTGCTGCACATGACATGTCATGCTACAAAACAAAAAAAGTTAAATCTTTGTCTTTGCTGATTAATGTGTCAAACTGTGTGGTGGAGGAATTCAATAGAAAACAAATGCCTTGTAAAAGGTAAAGACGCCTAACTGCAAACTGCCTTATTAAACTGCCTCTTAATAAAAGATATTGTATGGAAGGGCAAATCCTGTGGCCTGACCTGTAAAAAAAAAAATATAATGATGTAAAGTTCCTACATGACCCCTTTAAAGTTTACTGGAGAGTTGTGCCAGCCTGGAAAAGGACACTGCCTAAACCTTTAGATCATTATTTATTTATTTGTACTCAGATTTATGTCAAAGCAAGACAGGAAGAAACACTAAACTTTTTACTGTAATGAAGCTTGGCGTTTGACTTCTTCCATTATAAACAATGTGAACTAAAAATGCCTGGAGGCACTATACCTTGTGCATCTGGCATTTATACAGCAGATTACCAGCACTCTCAATGACCTTGGTAGCTCTGCAGGGGACACTATTTTCATCTAGCTGAGGTGATTTTAAAAATCTCTTGTCTGTGCACATCCATATCAGGATGAAGCTCAACTTGTCTCCATCATCGTGTCAAAGGGATTCATCTGAACTTCATCATGCTTTCAGCAAAGCACATTTGCAAAGGTGTGAAATCAGATGGCAAGGGTTTTTAAAAGCCCTCTGTTCCAAACGCCTCGAGCTTGTACATGTGTTTGTAGCCCACTGGGTTCACTACAAATAATTGTGGGAGTTATTTGTTACATACACTCAAGAGCCTACCAGATCAGAGGATATAAACATTAAGGGTCAAGCTTTCCCTAGGCTCTTCTGCAATTGTGGGGAATAGCTGGACACAAGAAGTTTTCTGTCTACTTACATGTTCTGTGTAAAAATCATCTCTACCACTTCAAAGAAATAAAGTTTGAAAAGTAGGCCACTGCCATCAGACTTGCTGGATAGTAATGAAAGGCCCACTGACATGAAAGGTTTGGGGGAACAGATGTAGCACTCAAAAGCAGAGACTGCCTTCACTTTCTTTGCTCATCATTCCACCGCAACTTTAGAAACCCAGTCTCCAAAAATTCCCAGCAGACTAGGCACCTCTGGGCCATCCGATCCCAGAAATACTTTAGAACCAGAGCCTGGCTTTTGCTGCAATGCACTGCTTTGCTTGAAATTATAATAGTGGTAGCTGTAGTAATATTCCTAGTCTCAATTTCTCTTACTGTTAAGTTCTACTTAAAAGAAGACTTCAAATAATAAAAATGCAAAGAATGAAAATGAGTTCTTCTGGCAATTTATTTTGTGTGTGTTTACTTCCATCATAGTTTTCATTATAACAGAAACTTGGTGGGATGCTTAGAATCCAAACCCTTTGCATTTTCTCAGAAATAATACAGCCAAGATCATGAATACTGTGCTAAATATGAATTAAGTTATTACTGACCAATATATATTATTACATATAGACATATTAATATGTATGTACACCATTATATGTATATGAACCTTCAAAAGCCTCTTAAAATATCTGTTTCACTACACAGTAAAATGGGTATCTATCAAAATATGTTATTTAGACATAACGGAGTCTATAACACTTCTTTTGAATGTAGCATTTACCATTCTAAAAACAGATCTGGTAACAGCACATACTGATTTTCTCAAGAGCTTTATTTCATGAACTTGCAGAATAGAAAAATCTTTTGACAGAACAGAAGAATCTTTTCTTTCATTGAAAAACACAGTAGTCCGAAGAGCATTTTAAGTCAGATATAGCTGTCTAAAATGTGTTCTATGGATTACTAAAAAAATTATATATCTGCATTTTGAAGTAGCAGGCTGACTGAAGAATGTACACATTTTCTGAGAAGTATTTACCAAATAATGATTCTTATTTTTGCTATATGTTTTTTTCAAAAATTTTCATAGATATTTTTATCAGAAGCAGAAATAACCAAAAACACCATGCAGTAGCTTTGTTCTTGCAGTAGAAAAATACAAACTAACCCCTCCCCCAGTTCCAGCAATCCTAACAAGAAAAAAAATGAGACAATGTTGGATTTGCATTTACAACATCATTTTCAGCAGTCAAAAACATTGATCAAAATATTCCCTAAAACTAATTAACCAATTGTAATCAATAGCAGCCTCAGTATTTCACTCATTTAAGCAGGTTTTGTTCATTTGACATGCTTAATTTTGGCTGCCAAGCACAGAATGAGCTTTCTAGTCATCTAATTACCTGAAATTATGAGTATCTTCCTGACAGCGAATGCCACGGTCATGGTTAGATAGTCGGGGCAGAACTCTTGGCTTTTGTTCCAGAGTCTTTATGTTGCTGATGTGGCACAAAGCTGACCCACTTGCTCCAGTTTCCAGTCCTCAGCCTTCCTCAAAACTGTTATTGAGGAAAGAAGTGTAGGGGCAAAATGGGATGGGAGAAGGTAGAATGGCATGTGCAGTGCCCTGTTGGATCCTTGGCCGTGAGCAGCGCAGGCAGCATTGTAAGTGACAGTATCCTAAAAATAATCTTAAATTATGGAGCAGATTTTCTTGACTAGACAGGAATTGTAAAAGCATAGGGAAATGGCTGAGAGGCACCCTCTCCCCAGACATTTCTGCAGGTACCTTGAAAGGATGAATTCTCTGCTGACACCAGTAGAAACAATGAAAATATCTGACTTTCCATATACTAAGAGCATGAAACAATGAATGCCTGGTTTTTAAAATTCTTTACTATTTAATGGCAACCAGTGTAGGGTTATTTGAAGCAAATGCATATTTCAGTTCTCCCTTTGGAGTAATATTTTCTGCTAACTTAACAGGTCAAATAGTTTTCTGTTTTTCTGCTAGAATCTGGCCTGTCACGCCTATTGACACGTAGAATATAGCAATGGCAATTAGCATGTGTATTAACATTTAAAGAGTGTTATGTGCCTACATAAGAAATGAGGCATAGTTTGCTGTATTGGTGCTATTTCTATACTGCAACAACTCCTTCAGGTCACACAGCGAGGCAGCATCTCATCTAAAATGCAAGAGGGAACAAGGAGACATTGTTTCCATCTATCTTGTTGTTTCAAATATGATGCTAGTTCTTGGAAGTAAATTTATACGATTTCATTTATCTCTCCAACATATGAAATTTCAAGAGATGCCAATTTATTTTTCATACATATTTTTGAGTGTATTCATTCTGAGTGCTGGTTTTCATGTTTTTGCAAGTTCAGAGTGCCTGTCTCACGCAACTTGAGATATAATTAATCACACAGGAGTAGGATTATATGTTTAACATTTTGCCTGTATTTTGAAAAAATCAGACTCTCCAGAGGCTGCTCCATTTTCTGTGTGGTAATGTATATAAGGATGTTTTCACCAGCAGACATATTTGAGCAGATATACATAGCTTTACAGCTCCTCATTGGCTTCAGAACACAGAATAAAAACCACAGACTTGGTTACACTAATGAAATAGAGTAACTTGCTTTAAAGAAGTTTTTGATGGGGGGAAAAAGTGAATGAGTGTTTGGTAAAAATCTCTTCATGGTTAAGCTATGTTTTAATTCAGTATGGCTGCCACAATATACATTCACAGCAGGAATATAGAAGAAAAACTAATGAATATTAGGGGGGGGGGGGAATCAGCAAGTGAAACCTTGGAGATTATTCCTTTCTTCTGCAGAAAATCCAAGCATCAGCTACTGCTCAGAGGAAGTTCTGCGGCAAGTCAGGGTGAAAATACCCTTCAGTGCTTTGCCATAGCAGGCACTCTGCATGGGATTCAGCTGAACAAATGTAGATTTCTACATCTGAGTGAGGCTTCCTTTTTAGTCCCCACAGAGAAACAGGCATTTATATGCTGAAATTTGTCTCATTTTGAACTAAACATCTACATTTGGTCAGATGAATCATGCAATAAAAATGCCTATCTCCACTGTGCTGCTCTCCCCCAGAGTTAAAGGTGACCAGGTCAGCTGTAGATGTCCTTGTTGTACTTTCTGACCTTTAGGTGACAAGAATGCCACCCTAACTACATCTGCAGCTGCTTACAATTCCCTCTCACCCCGATAGCCGTCCAGCTATACCTCCTTGGGCAGCTGTGCACAAAACCCACTGTGTGATGACCAGCCTGAGCTGGGGACTATTGCTGTCCCAGCCTGTATTGTCAGGTAAGTCCTATAAGACTCAGCAAGTCCATGTGGGAGGAGTACTGACTGACTGGATAATGGTACATTATTTCTAGTATAGTAGAATAAGAGCAATGACAAGTTAAGGTCATAAGGAAAAGCAGAGAAGGGAATTAAGTAAAAAGAATAAAACTACATCTTAAAAAATAAAGCTGAAAAAACACTCCAGCTAGGTCCATAGCAAATGACAGAAAATTATGCTGTAAGGTGAAAAACTATAAATAATTTTGATGATTGTTATAAACCACAGTCCTTCTCCTTTGTACTCTGAGCAGAAGTCATCACAAGCCCGACCTGTACAATCCTTCTAAGGGTGCCCTAAGCCTCCATGCCTCACCATTTCTCTATAGCCATTAACTACATTTCTCATAGTTGTCTTTGAGCTCTGTGTTCAGGCTGATCCTCCTTGGCCCCTTTTTTTAATTATTTTCCACATACTTCACTCAATCCTCTTCCTCTCTCATTCATCCAGAGACTGATAAAAATGATAAATTGACTATTTTCTTTGACCTAAATGTAGGAACTTCCTGATACCGCTGATGCAGCCCTCTGTCTTCTCTCCTGTTTTCAGTTCCACCTGCACTGTGGACACTAATTGAGAGGGAAGAGCACAGCTGTTCATTAAAACACAACGTGTGCAGCAGCTTAGTCTCCTAAAGGAGTCATTCCTCCAATCTGTTTCAATATGTATTCCTTTGTGTGTATATATAAATATAAAAGAAGAAGAAAAAAAAAGAAAAACAAGAGCCCAAGTCCAAGGGTACTAAATTCTGCTAAGGGAAGGATATTAATTTGTAAATGTCATGCAGTAATTTCCATCAAAATTACTCTGAAAGGTACTTTTCTATATAACAACGGTAGCTCAGAAGAGATATACATATCAATAGCTGCAAGTAGTTGATATATCTAGAAACAACAGTTGAGGAGAATCAAAATCAAACAGGAGTGCATGCTGGGGCAAAAGTATGTTCTGGAGAGCGTCTTGCATTGGCAGTGCCCAAAAGAAGAATAGAACATCAGAGGTGCCTCCAGCCCAGTATGCTGTCTCCAGCAGCGACCCAAAGCAGATGGCAGAGGAGAAGTCAGAACTAGTAACCATTGTTTCTCCCAGCTGATCCCCAAGACTTCAACAGTTTTCAGGTCAGGCCATTTCCTGAACCAGGTAGGGTTTGTCTGTTTAGTAACCTCCCATGGATATCTCTTCCAAGAATTTATCCAGTCTCCCTTGAACCCATGCAGACATAACATCTTTTGCTGCGGAGCTCTTCAGGTCTGCTATCTAAAAACTAGGTAATTCTAAACTCACCAGTTGTGAGGTAAAATCAGGACAGAATAGTAAGACAAAACTAACTAAAAGTGATCCATCTTTCTTACAGCATATACCCAGAATGAATACTGAGGAATTTTACAAACCTCTTGCACTTTCAGATACAACCCATCCATTTATAAAATATGTATTTCTTCTGCAGCAGTATTTAGGTTACTCAAAATTTCCTGCTACTCTCTCCAAATGGCTCCTTTGCATTACTATTAATGGTCGTTCTATAAAGTTTGACTCTTTTTGTATAGATATAATTCATTTGGTATTACAGTCAATGTCACTCGCCCATGAATTTACAAGGCTGTCATCGCTGTGACACTTCTTGGTTTGTTTGCTCAGTTTTGCCAGAATACTGTAGGTGGAGTTTTAATTTTCGCTGACTCATGCCAGTAAACTAGCCCCATCTTCTCTCCAGACTTTTCAATGGGGAGTATTTTTTTTTTTCTTTGACGAGAAACCAAATTGTGTTTTAACAATTTGTAAGCTGCATGAGGGGCAACCTACCAAATCAAAGTTTTAGGCCTGAACTTCACCTTTTTAGGTCGGCTTTGTAATTTGCTGTGATCCTTTTTCATTTTGAATCCTTTTACTTGTAAGAGAATCTACAGCCTATAAATCACTCTTCAAAAATATCCACAGCAGTATCAGACAAAAAAGAAGTGAGCTTTGTGCTTGAATCTCAAAAGGAAACATTTTCAGAAGGATACTATAGGAACTAGTGAAAGAAATGATGAATCACTTCAAATTATTTTTTAAAGAAGAATAACTTAATAAAATTTTTTTGAGAAATGGTGAAAACAGAATGGTCTGATTTCCTGAATAAGTTGTAAATTATCAACAGCTTTTGCCTTAATAAATATTATTTTTCCCTGCATGAAGGTTTTTTTAAGTCTCAGATGCCTGGATTTCAAGGACTAATGATATAGATAGTGTAAGAAAGAACACAGAGACAGTGTCTTTGCATCTTAATTATAGCAGCCCTCTTCTTTCCAGCACTGAACCAAGCTACACCCAGAGCATGGGGAGATAAATGTGGGAGCTGTAAGCTTGACGTCTAATATCTGCTACTGAAGATTTGGGATTTGATTTAGTGCCTCTATTGGAAGGTTTGAAAAAAACAGGTCTTCCATCTTCTTTTAATAAATTCATTTTCAGACCTGCAATTTACCTTTTTGGCAGTTTTACGATTCAGAACAATGGGCCTTTTTTAGTTGTGTAATTTTTTTGGCTGTTTCCGTTTTCTCTCACATTTATAAGCAGGAAAGTGGTGTTCAGTAATTTGCAGAATAGTGAAGCAAGAGACATTCATAGCTCCCTAGCTGGAAAAACTTCACCATGATTCCTGATTGCAGAAAATGTTGGGGGACTATTTGACATTTTTTAATAGTGACAAACCGATACTTGCACATTACCAGGCCACATTATATTAACTCCATATACGCCTGCTATATTGGAATTTCTGAAAAGTAACAAATTCTGAAGTGACATAATACAAATAGCTCCCAGCAGAAGGGAAAAGAGATTTTCTGCAAGGAGGAAAAGAATCCCATAATAGTATGACTTTGCTTTTATTTCCCAGTAATCTAAACCCAAAAAGACATCAGGGTGGGGGTGGAGATGTTTAAAAGGACAGAGATAAGCTCTGGAGACTAGTGACGTACTATGTGAACAGCTATCTGGTATTAATAACAGCTAGATTCTTTTAACAACAAAAACTTAATAAACAATGGTCGTTCTAATAAATCTTGGTTACGATCTGCCCCCCTGACTCAAGAACCTGTCAGGGAAAAAGGAGGTGACAAGAGCGGCCATCACACCTCTGCACACATGCACTGCATTCTGTCTGGTGGTGGTTTTGAGTAACACATGTACTGTAACTGCATTTTCTTAAAGAATTGGACAGTTTAACTCAGAAAATTAACAAGAGTGACACAGCTCTTGGGTCAAACACAGCAGTTTCTCTATTGCATTGACCTTTCACAAACTTGGATGTCTTGAGCACTTGGTTCAACCAGTTGTTAAATAAATTTTAATTGCTTTTAAACAAACTGTAAAGGAGGAAGAAAATATTCTGTATTCTGTATAAAGATAGCATCACGTGATCTGTCTTCTGTCGACCAGAAGAAAACAAAGAACTGCTGAGATTGATGCAGCTTGCATCAATGCAGATTGCTGTTGTGTCATATCACCATAAAGCTGAAATAACTTCATAGTAAATCAGTCCTGTTATGTCTGCAACTCACAGTAGATGCTCTGTGCTCCAAGTTCCACTTCTTTGCTAGGAAGCAGATGCTGGGAATGTCCCTTGGTCAGAAGCCAACACCAGTTTAACAGTTCTTTCATGCCTTGCTTGCACATAGACCTTGACAGGATCCCAGGGTGTGATGGCTCCATGTACACGTACCTGCACTGGCTTCAATGTCCCCTGCCATTAGTAGTGCAGCTAGGATGATTAGGGTGATAGGGTGATAGGGGTTTACGGGTTTGTTTCTATAGGGAAAATATCTTCCCTGCATCAGGACCAGTAACAAGAAAAAGGTTGTGGTATGTTATCATTTAGGTTGCTCATGGGTCGATGTAAAGAATGTGTTGTTAGCTATAGCATGGCTTTATTTTCATCTAGATGCTTTTCTACAGATTGTGGGGAAGACTCTTGGAATGGTGCTGTGCTTAGCATTTATCTAAGAAATGAAATCACAGCATTATTCATATAATAAAACATTTGTCTTCACTTTCTCCAGATTTCCACAAGAGTTTACTATGTTATTTTAAGGGAAGCACAACTGCTTTTATATTTCTATTAAATTCTGTTGATTAACAGTAAGAGTCGGGGTTGTATTCTTGTTCCTTTGATTCTTGCAGTCAGCATCCTTTTCAGTAAATGAAAGTCCCATAAGGCATCTTTGCCCTTCCTTTTTTACTTATTTGTCTAAACACTGTAAGAATGGAACACTTAGGCTTTCAAAGTCAAAAAAAAAAAAAATCAACACAAAACCACCTCACTCCAAACAATATAATTAAGACAATTAAGGATCTAGTCTCCACTTAGTATGCATACATATCTCTGATTAATGTTATCAGGAAATACAGACTCACAGACTGGAGAATAGGTCCCTTAGCTCAGAAGAGAGCATTACTCTTGTATCTGAATGTGTCCTTTTAAAAAATGACCCTTAAGTTTATCCCACAGCAACTATTTTCCCTTTTACTGCATATTTGAAACTATTTTAGTCTGAAGTGCTGTCAGGAAACTAAAATCTTGTTATAAAATTCCCCACAGAATTTGAACCACATGTTTAAAGAATCACTTGATATTAATTGCAAGATATGTGGAAATAAATTCTGCGATGCCCATGTGGCCTATCTCACAGATGGCAAGGGGGCTATACGGATGTAACAGGGAACAGAGTCCGTCCAATTTATGCTCCTTAATGCAATACCATACAGGAGTATTTTTGAAGAGAAAAACAAAAGGAAGAGGAACTGCAAACTGGTTTTCTCCCCTTGTTTTCTTAAATGTCATTATGGCTAATGATCCACGGATTGTTTCCAGGTCTATCTTCTGCAGTAACAATAACAAAAAAGGAAACATCTATATGCAGATATGGGCTCCAGCAAAAAAACCCTCTCAGGCAATTACAGAATCTTACTCCTGTTCCAATTTTCCACATTGTAGAAGGGAGGACACCTATCTTAGCAAGGCATTTACTGAAAAAAAATCTCAAAACCTATTTCATTAACTCATGTTCCTCATATCAGCTGACAAGGAAAATATGCAAGGTTTTGCCTTCTCAGCTCTTTTGATGGGCAGAATATTGCACCTCCCTCACAGATGTGCCATCATGCAGGGCTGCTTTCAAAACAGTTTGAACAAGAAATGCTGGACTGGCAATTAAATTCAATCACCCTGTTTAGCTAACACATCCTGAACAACAATCTTTTCTTTTTGCCAGTAGAATACAGATGTGTTTCTAACTTGCTGCACACACTTGAAGGCCATCAGGTCATTTCTACCTAGATACACTAGAGATGGTCCATTGATTTGATACTAGGTGCTGTAATTCACTTGCATATACACAGTTCAATACCTCTTGTATTCCTCTGTGTGAAGCCTGTTATCTCTTCACTAAAAAATAGATGTGTTTAATCCTGGTAGAATGTGATTCTTCTGGAAAGTTTACTGAGAATGGAAAGTAATTAAATAATTGGTGTGTGGCCTAAGCAGGCTAATGATCTTTGTTATCTTTACAGAAAAAAATCTACTGAGGTCAACTGGAGTCTTTTAGTTGGCTTCACAGACTTTTATGGCTAAAAGGAATCATTAAATCTTCTAGTCTCAACTCCTTCATATTCAGTTTCATCCAATCAGCTTTCCAGTGTGTTCACTAACTTGTTTTTGGCTAAAGCATATCTTTCAAAAAGGCATCCAACCTTGATTTTAGGACCCTAGCAGTTGAAGGACTGGTCACATCAATACATATGTTGTTCCAGAGATTAAAATCTGTGAGAAAATAACATCTGCAAACTTGTGCTTTTCAAGCATTTTAATTTGCTGGATTTATGTTTCTAGCAATTGGCTGTTGTCCTTCCTATCATCCATAAGTTTTAGCCTTTTACCACCCACTGTTTTCCTCAGAAACTTATTCATGGAAATAAGTAATTTCTCAGTCCCCCTTTTAATAAACAAAACAGAATTGTCTGTCTTCATAAACCTTGATCTAGTTCTAGTTAGTTAGAAGCTACCTTGAACTAGTTTCTCTGGTTTAAAATCATCTGTCTGTATGAGACACAAAAAATCTCATTTCTTTTCTTCCAGTTTTTAACATAGAGCTAGAAACAAGAATAAGAGTAGTTTGCAGCTAACAGTCTGATTTAAGCCACATTGAGATGTAGAATTACTGAAATGTATCCTAAATATGAGTCACTGTTTCCTTATCTATAATTCTAAAATTTATTTTGCCCTTTTACTATAGCATCACACTGGACAGTTTCTTGTCTGTTATAACCACTTCTCAGGGGCATTGCTTTCCAGAGTTGCAGCCCCTCATTCTGTAAAAAGTTATATACTTTAGTTTTAGATGTATAACTTAGACCTATGCAAATATGATTCTAAGTTATGCTACTACTATGCATTTCAGGCAGTTTCTACTGATCTTAACTGTCCCTCTCCTTCATTTACTGATGAACTTCCGTACTGGATGCTAGCATGGCACTAATACCTAATGCTAGCTCCTTTTAACTCTGCACAAAATAGAATAGAAAAAAAGGGCTAGTGACTGGCACGGGTGAGTTTCAAGCTAGTGAGCTTGTACATTTGAGTGAAAAGAGTAGGAAGCACTGCAATGGAAGATATATTACATCATTCTCAAACGCAACTGTGCCAGCAACAGCAGCTGGGAAGAGTATGGGGTTCTAATTACAGATTGCATCAATCTCTGTGAACAGAAGCAAATCTCCTTCCTAGGTTTCAGAGTTGCAGCTTGCTTGGAGAGGCATAATGAGTTAGGATTAAATGTTCACTTACAATAGGCTGACATTATAGGATGTAAGCAGATGTTGCATGTAAGAGCTCTAATGATATATATTTCAGTGCACCAACACTTCGAACTTCTAAATAAAGTCTTTACTAACCTAACTGTAAGTGTAAGGATCCCTGTCTTTATTTTGGGATGCAGAATCAGTGATTGGAAGAATGTTCTCTATGCATGTTAAGACTATAAACCAGCTAGAAACATCTTAAAAGAAATATTGGCAGAGGGTTTCCACTCAAGAATGAGACAGTGAATGTTGAATATGAACAGAAATAGTGAAATTACAATGCTAAAAGTCAAAGTTTACCAGAGGATACTGAGAGGTAGGCATGTTATCATATTATTTCTCCCATCACAACATTAAGACCCAAAGACTCCGAATTAAGATAACACTGTTCTAGTCCCTTCAGTTAGGAAATCTGTGTTACTAACAATGCAATTGTAGTTCTGAGAGGTTAATGAAATTGTATTAAATAAATCTGACCTAAAAGTACACACATTATAGTCCAGGTGTTTGGTTCAGCTACATCTCCATGTTGTTTGCTTTTTATTCCTATTACTCTGACTTCGTCACTGCTGCTGGCTTAAAAAAAAAAATATTCCTACTTTATAAGGAAGTTTATTCAACAACAAAGAACGTATTTAAAACCCCTTTAAAGGGTGTATAAAAATCAGTAATAGGGGTTAGATGGATTTCCTCTGCATCATCTATACCACAAAACCAGGTTTACTGATATCCTTGTCCTTCTCTCCGTTGTTTAAAAGCCTACACCAAAACAGGTAACTCTCCAAGCATTTGGAAGTCTAAGCAGAGTCTTAACAAATGGTGGCAAGGGAATTATTTAGAAGCAGAAGACTAGATACCTAAGCCAGGCTTCTGCTTCAAATTGTTGGCAAACCTGAGGGATCCTTACATCAGAAGATCATTAGAGCCAACACATCTGAGCTTCCACTGATCTCCAGGCATCGCATCTTCCATGAGCATCCTCTCATAGCGGGACACATTGCTACACTACACCAGCCTTCCTCTGCTGTAAAGGACTCACTGATACATGTGAAAATTAGGACTGCCTGGCACTAAGACTGGCCTTCAGAATCAGACAGTTATAACCAGACACTGACAAACCCTCCCTCTCTAATGCCAAGAAAACATCTAGTGCAAGACTATTGACAGCATCAGTTGCTTGTAAAAACATTGTTTGGATTGTCAATGCAGTTGATGCTAGAAGACAAACAAAATGCAAGGGCTAGAAAGCCAAAATAATCCCTTTTCTCCTGTTTGATGGAAAGGAACAAAAGGGCATCTGAGAACATTTTCGTTTGATATTCCTAATCATTCCTCATAGAGTAATTGTCTATGAGCAGAAGATAATATGTTGCTTAATAAGTTTTCTTGTTTACTAAAAATGAAGACAATCATGAACCTACAAAAATTAAAAAATGGTAAATAAAGCTTTTAAAATATTTTTAATGGAAATCCTTAGATAAATTTTGTGGTAAACTCCATGGGGCTGTATAGAAGCATCTTTCAGAAGAGAAGTGCAAATAAAGAATGAGCATTATAAACAACTACTAATTTTTTTCAGCAATTACAGTGCTTCTGAACAGAGTTTTACTTCCACATTCCTCTTCTAGTAAGAGAGCAGTGCATACATTCATCCCTGTGAATGATCTACCTTGTACACCATTCGTATCAATGATGATTCTTTAAAGAGTGGGGGTGTCAGGGAGCAGCAGGAGCTGCCCTGTGAAGGAGGACGAGCAGGAGCCGAGGATGACTCCAGGACATGCTGTGTCCTCATGGACAGGCACCATCCTGGATTAACCAAGCAGGCAAGGAGGGCAGCGTGGTCACAGCAGTGGATCCTGTCAACAGTCCAGTGAAAAGGAGATGAACATGAGATGACGGATCAGGTCCAAGGTCAAGTCAACCCAGGAAACTCAGCCAACATCAGCTGGGGACAAGGCACGGATACATCTAAAGCGGGCTGAGCTGAAATGGGGCACCCAGACCCACGTGTAGAGTGTGGGAGAGGGTCCCAGGTGAGGCCGGTCAGAGCCACTAAGGCCTATTAGTGCCCTCAGGACCTTGACACAGACACCATCTTTTTTTTTTGTCTTTTTTTTTTTTAATGCAAAGTTCACTGCTTCTGGGGTATACTCAGAATGTAATTACTTTTCTTATATTTTGACAGACATGTACAGCTGTGCTCTTCAAGCACTTAAAATTCTTATTAACATGGGTTTATTCATTTCAGTAAGAGCAATATGCAATACCTATTCATAAATAAATATGAAATTGGGTCATATTAGTTCAGTGACAGTGGTTTATTTGTGCCTCAAAGCTTCCTATGCAAAATTAGCCAGAAAATATGAAGAAAAATTCTCTTAGCGGTCTCCTAGGATCTATGTACAGGAGGAGGTGGGTTTGTCCAGCCACCCACTGCTGCAAGAACTGAACCGCTGAGCCACAGTCTCCAGAAACCACGCGAAGTCCAGTGCTCGCTGAGGGCTCCTCTCTCCCTGGTTGCCATTTGTATGCACACACCTGCTTCCAGCAGCACGGCTCCATCCCTACAGGCACTTCCCAGGCACAGTATGTTATTTTCATTGCTATGGCATGGAGAGCTTGAATTTAACACTGAGATTACTTTTATTTAAACACTGCACAACTCAAGCAGCAAGAGCTTGGCTTTGACTGCAGACCAGAGCCTCAGGCTTTGAAAACAGAAGCCAAACTTTGTTCTCTATAGCTGCAACCCACTTCCTTGCTGAAAAATAGAAAATACTCCATGCAGAGCCTATGCAGAAGTTGTGCAGCTTCACAAGGATAGATTTTTATTGAGAAGAGTCCCTGCATAGAGAAAATCTTACTATTACTGAGGTACCGAATAAACATAGTGACACAGAGCAAGGACAATTAGCTAAATTTAGAGCACGGATTCAAAACCCTTCACCTTACATTGACGATTATGCCTATTTTAGAAGCAGAGTTGCCACCAGAGAAAGACATCTCCACAAATAAATTAGAACACTTGTGGCCTGAAGGTGCAATTTTTTTTCTACTGTCCATACACAAAGTCTAAGCGACTCTCCTGATTTAAGTGGTCCATACTAGGTGATTTCATCGGAGCCTAAAATAGTAACTGGTAGAAATATCACTTCTGCAAATCTTTCTTCTTTTTGACCCATGTGTGCTTGAGTTTAGGATAAGATCATCCATTTTTTCCAATTAGATGGGAGTACAAAGATTATTCTTTCCCTCATGCAGGCTGCTCAGGAGTTTGTCTTCTGACCAAGACAGGTTTCTGTGTGCCTGGAAATGGTACTGGGAGGAGATGTGGCTTGGGATAGGCATGGTTTTGTTAGCCTAGTCCTGCTGTGAATCCGAGAGTTTGGAGGGATCTGAATTGTCTTGGATTTATCCTTCGTTTTATGTTCTCTCTGCAAGGGAGTACCAAAATGCATAATATTGCACTGAAATAAAATTTTATTTTTTTTAATTCTTCTCCTAGGTGTGTAGTTTATCCAACAAACACTACTCTTCTTTGTTCTCTCTCTTAACTGCTTAGCCCTTTTTGAGACTTTTTTTCCTGTTTTGTTTCACAGCCATGTCTACCTTCCTTTGACATCCTCTGCTCTATGGCCACCCTTCTGGAAGAGCACTGTTTCCCCTGTCACCCATCCATCTATTCTTATATTTTCATCTTGTCTCAGCAACCAGAATAAATCCCTTTTATTGTGTTTGTTTGGGCATGCTTGTTTTTTAGTTTTATATCTAAGTGTTTTTTATCTCACTGGATGTCTTTAAGGATTCAGTTGACACAGAGAAAGCAAAAGTTTCATTATACTGGATTTTTAATACGACTTGTGGATTACTTATATCAGACCAGTGCCATTTAAACCACTTAATCCAATACCTCTCAAGTCAAGAAGGTCTGCTATTCTCCTGAAGAACTGATTTTGTCACCTTGCTAATATTATAAATGCACTGCCTGGTTGCTCAGTCAACATTTCCATTAGAAATACTGTTCTTCTTATAACTCAACCATTTCAAAGTGAAATTGGACCAAAAGCTGGCCTACAAGTACTGCCCACATATATCGTTTTGTTCAAATCTGAAAAGGAAAAACAAGGACCTTTTAAAAGCCTTTACTATTCTGAATCCAAGTAAAAGACTGTCATCTTAATGGCTAGACAAAAACTATTGCCTGCCCTGTCTTCCTTTCCCATTCCAAGGTAATATTACTGCACATAACAAGTGCTGTTCTGATACTTCATCTTTAATTTAGACTTCCCTAGAATTTGTCAGCTTAAGCCAGAGACTTAACACTGTTTTTATGCAGCTTTTTTGTACTTAACGACAGACAATCCATTCTGCTGTGGAGCAGTAAACAAGCTCACTGCAAGATGCCAATTGGGAATCACAATGGGAAATAACTGATCTCCTGTGTGATATTAGCTAAAATTGTGTGTCCTACAGCCAACCTTGAGACTTGGTAAAACATTGTTTTGTGAGAGATTAACTCACACTTAATACAAACTGCAGCAAACCCCATACATTATCAGATAATACAGAGGGGGTTTTTAAACAATTTTAGTTTATTGAGAGGCAATTAAAGCTAGCAGTCGTACATATACCTGTTGAGAGAAGGCTGTGTATTTATATTCACGTGTGCATGTGCACCCATGTGTATGAAGTTAAAAGCAACTTTAAATCTGACCTCTGCTATTTTGTTGCCACTGATACTAGCAGGGTACTGAGGTACTGTTGATTAATTTAGAGACACGTAAGAAAATGTGAAGGATCAAGTTTACCCGTTTTCTCAGGTGGCTACAAGCTGCTGTAGTTCACGCCAAAACAAAAGAACTGTAAATCTGAAATAACTGGCAAAGGGGGGTGGGGTGTGCTGAGTTTCTGACTATTTTGATTTAGAAAAATAGTCCAAAGCAGCTAAAATGTGCTGATGCTCTTTGCAAGCAATCTTAGTGAAGCATTTTCATTACACAGTAGTAAGATTGAAAGAAAGAAAATTTAGGAAAAGCCAACTCTGTATATCCACCAAATACTTGCCTCCTCTCCAAAAAACCCCTGAGACCATATAACAAACTCAGTCTAGCTGGGATTCCTGTTTTGTTTGGTGGTGAAAAGTATAAGAAAGAGAATTTACTTTAAACTTAACAGCTAACAAACTAAGGATAGTGCATCATCTATGAGTTATTTTTAGCTTATTCAGGTCATGGAGAAGGTAAAAGAAAATGTGACAATGGGAAAATTATATAAAAGGAAACCATGACTCAGGATGCCTGAAAAATATGTCTTCATTTAAACAAGTTAGTTGGGGCCACATGATTCCCAGTCTAATGATTGTTCTTTGGTAAGCAGATAAGGAGAAGACTTGTTATTCTCAGTCGTTTCATCTCAAAGTAATCCTGAATGCTGCTACACAAAGCATGGTTACATTCAGTGTGAAAGGGTACTGTAAGGAAACTCAGGGAACTCCAATGGGGGGGGAAATAAGAATTAGCAGCATTAGCAGTCCAGGTCTCTCTCAGTGTCCTATTTCATTCAAATCAGGAAGCTGTAAATGGAGATGTATCGGCTTATGCCAGTCAGCGTTATTCCATTTTCTCTTGCCACCCACTAGCTGAAAATTTCTATCTTGTACTGTTCAAGTTGCTCTGCCACCTGTCAGTGTTATCTTGATAAGTACCTTGCCTTTCCCAGTTAAAATGCATAGCAGGTCATGCATATGAAAAGCATTCCTATTTCTTGTAAATGATCAGAGCACACATTATGTCCTGGGGTTATCAAAAAACCCCTATGAATACGTCCAACTGTTCCGCAGCTCAGGTGATGCTTAAAGTTGCACAGTATGGGCTTCAGGTATTGCTGCTATTAAATGCTTTTCTTTGACTGGGAAACTTTTATCAAAGAAAGCTATTATCTGCCTTACCTCCTGGACAACACCATAAAGCTGAAGATTCTTTGCTGCTATTTCTAAAAAGTACTTGCTACATTTTAGTTACTCATTCTTCCCTTTGTGTGTATGGACAGATATACATATAGAATTGAAAGTTCCCCATTTTATTCTGCAAATGGAAAATTAACAATAGCAATTATCTCCATTTCTTACTTAATTGCACTTGCAAGCACAGAGCCCTTTTTAAATAGCATATAAACAAAATGTGCTATTTGAGCACTGATAATACATATCCCCAAACCTCACCGTTACTTGAGGGGAAAAAAATGACAGCAGAAGTAGTATTTCCATGTGCCAAATTCATGTGCAATATTGACTCTTCTCCTTCGCTTACTTTAGAGGCTGCCGGCACTGTAGGTTTCAGGGTAGGTGGGACAGCAGCATCTGTGTAAAGTACTAGTGCCACATGCCCGGAGAAGGGAACAGGCAGTGTCAACACAGACGAGGAAGTCAGCATGTGGTGGAAAAGCTTTCTTCTCTTTTGGGGTGATGCTGGAGCCACGGAGAAGCAGCACCTGCTCCTAGAAATGCCCTCACTAAGAAGTGCTTCATGCTGGAGCTTCATGGTAATTGTGCAACTTGGCATTCAGACGTGTTTCCAGGAGAGCTTAAAATGCAGTAAATGATGACAGATTGTGATAGGCTTATATTTTCTCTGTTTAGTGTCAGACATGATTCCCTGTGCTGTAATGTGGGTAAGCGTATAAAAATAATGATATTTCTGGCATAATGCAGTTTTGTCAGGCTGTACATGCAGACTAATGGTAGGCAAGTGGGACAGTTTGCCCCAACACCCAACACTTGGAAGGATTAGAGAGTCCAAACTTTTTACAGTAGAATATACCATCATATAGATAAGAGATGTACAGAGAGCATATATTTGTGAATATAGTGGAGGGAGTCAAAACTTTTGGCCTGGGTCTCTTTGATGCTCTGTATGTCGTTACCTTCATGGGAAGGCCTCAGCCAGGCACAAACATGTCCTCAAACTAAAGTCTCTTGGAATAAGACTATGTGGCTAGGTCCTATTTGAAAAGAAAAACAAAACAAAACAAAACAACAGACAACTGTCCCTCCAAAATCAAAAAAACACACCACCTTTTCTTTTTCCATGTGTTGCGTATTTGTAAGGGCAGAGCAAGGAAACACTGCTTAATTTCCATCATCTTGCCTCATCAGGAGGTAAGAGTGAATTCATTAAATTCTCCTGCATCTCTTATGCTGAAAAATGTATGCTTCAGAAGAAACAGCCTAAGGAGTTTATACTTTACATACCTAATTTTCTAGAATGTTAACAGTGAAACCTAAAGCTACTTAGATCGTATTATAAACATGTTTAAAACTAATCCAGGGCCCTAAGTGCAGCCCAGAGGGGATTCTTTGAAATAGGAAGTTCTTGGCCAAAAATGCAAAGACTTACATGGTTCAAGTCAAGCAGTGTAGCAAACTGAGGTCAAATAATAAGTACTGTGTTATTGACCTTCCTGTGGTTTCTCTGTGTAAGCATTGGGTAGCATAGCATAGCTGATAATTAAAGTTTGAACATACTGTACAGCTTTCCAATATCAATATGATTTTCTTTTTCTCTCAGAAAAAGCTAGAATCAGCATGTTAAAGGTCATGTCCACCTTAGATTTGAACATATCTGTAAATGTTTGCCTTTGTGCAGGTTACAAGCCTTGTAATAGTGTGCTAGGTGGGGTTTTTTGTTTGTGTTTTTCTCTTCATTGACTACGAGTCATATATTGCGTAGAGGAGCTGGCTAAATTCAATCTGATATGCAGTCCAACTTTGGTTTATTGCTACTATCTGATTCAAAGAATTATCTAACCCATGTGTTGCTTCAGCATTGGGCTTTCCCAGTTAATATGCTAGAACCTGTAATTTTTCTGAACTCTTGGATGTGTATATGAAATACTTTGTACTTTTTTCTCTTCATTAACACCCTAGCTGATTTCTCTTGAACTACTAAATAAAATGACACTAAAAAGCAGAGCTGCAAAATGCCATTTATCGTCCTCAACAGCAAGAGGTGTTATTTCTTGCATGCAATAATGCATAAAAGTTCTTATCAGGGAACAAACCAGCAATCAAGTGCCAAGAGCTGAAGCATATGAAGTAAAAGACTCTTACATTTTAAGCGGAGTGGATAGAAGAAAAAGACAAAAAAATAAGACAGTGGAAAAATCCCAGAAAGGAGAGAAGTCAAGGCAATAGGCACATCTGATATGATCAGCAGCAGTCATAGTACACTCATTATCTAACCAAGTATGTTTCACTGGAATTCCAAATCGTTAGATGAGCAAATATTTTGCCTTTAGAAAAACTCTGAATGATCTGATAACAGGCACATGGCATGGTATAATTGTCTCATGCTTTAATCCTGGCTTGTTTCATGGCATACCTCAGGACGAATCACTTTTCACCCCTCACCATCTTCTAAGTGTGAATAATTATAGCTATCCTGCTTCACAAAGGTGGTATTAGGAACAATTTAATTGATGCCTGTGTAGTGCTTTAAGAAACTTGGGTGGGTAGATCAATGCTAAATTAGAGCAGGCAATTATATTCAGCCTGAGGGAGAGAAATCAATATCCATATGGCAAGGCAGGAGGAATACTTTCATGGGCCTGTTTTAAATCTCCCTTACTGCACTCTCACATCCCCATATTGTGTGTACTTCCTTGGAATTAGTTTGGGACAGCACTGGAAAGATGAGAGCACGGTCAGACATGATGAGTCCATACTGGTGAGGAACAACGGCCAAAATGCTCTGCACGGGACTGGAAGAGAAAGCAAAGAACAAAAGTAGTTACAGCTGAAGCTCCTCCATACTGTGCAGACTATTTTGATTTCTCTGCTTTTACACAGGCTTGGTTTTTTATCAATTTTTACCTTTTAGGGAAATAATCTTATTACATTTCTAGAGAAAAACTAAAAATGCTGACACTGAGTTTTTGCATTTTATGGCAGAACCTTTTTCTTTTCCTTCCTTTGGAATAATGACTGAAACTTTTATTTAGTTACTGTCTTGATAAAATTATTTCTTAAATGAAGTGAAGTATGACCTGAACCTTCAAAATCAATTCACTGGTTTTATCTTGGGGGGGGGGGGGGGGGGAGGGGAGGAATTATAAAGATGATTTTTATGTCTAAATACATAAATTCAACTAATAAATATTTTCAAAATATTAGATCTCTCTCAAGCTATACTGGAACATGATAACACTGACATATGTTTCTAAAGTATTTTTCTCATATGCAATATGGGGAAAAATCCTGACAAATTTTATGGAGAAGCACACTTTTTGCAACCCCTCCCCGCCCCCCCATTTAAAAAGGGTTATAAATAAATTTGTTTTCATTTACGGGACCCAGATCTTAATTTTGCTGTGATCTATGCGCCACTCCAAAAGGTTCAGAGAACTGTTTTATCCAGCAGGTGAGGACTGTTTGGGTGAGGGGGTGAGTTACAGCAAATGCAGTGATCCATAGTTATTAGAACAATTCCTTTGGGTAAAGGGGAAAAGTTGGCAGCTGGGGTTACGTTAGGCTAGCCCTGAAGCTTGAGACTGCCTTCACTTCTCAGATCCAGTGCCAGAATTAAACAGCCACTCAGATTTGGACCTGGAGATTACGCTGTATTAATACCGACAGATGTCTTCCTGGAGAAAGCGTATACACAGGTGTACATGTGTGTTGCACTTCACACTCCTGGGAACCAGCAGAGAGCCTTTCAAGTCAAGACTGGATTAGATTTGAACACTGGCCTTTTTTTTTTTTCTGGTGTTTATTGCTAATGAAATGCATGTTTTGCAAACTTGGTCCAAAGCACATTGAATTTCCACCAGCTAAAAAGGCTGGATCCTCTCACAAAAATGTACTTCTACCTGAAATCTTTCTCTTTGCTGTTACTTATGATGCTGTTGCTGGTTGTTGAGACTTGCAATTAAAAGTTAAGTGAAAGTTTTTGTTTATTTTGCAGTAGAATTCTTAAATATTTATGAAGGACCTTAAGTCTAGCTTGCCTTGAGGAAATATAGATGAATTAATAATTTATGTAGTTGTTTTGCAGAAAATTAAAGGTTGGGAACAAGTGTTTAAAAATTAAATCATCCACAATCTAAGATAGCAGATGTTATTTTGTCAAAATCTTGCAAACAACAAAGTACAATGAGGTGTTATCTTCTCTGTGGTCCAAGTAAAATCTTAACGATTCATTACAATTGAGCAGATTCTAAAGCCTGAGGCTAGCTAATGTCAGAATAATGAAGAGGAACTTCAATTATGTAGCCTAGATTTTTTTATATTTGTTTTTGTTTTATTTTATTGCCTGCAGTGAGAAAGACTCTGTATCTGTATATTACATAGTGATTTGTAAGATGTTGCACTCCTGCAAAAAACACTGCATATTTCATTAGTAATCCTACAATGGAATCCCCTGCAACTAAAATGTGTGTGCATCTACCTGTGTAAATAATGATGATGATGATGATGATGATGATGATGATGATAATAGTTGTTGCTGCTGTTGTTGTTGTTGTTATCATTATTATTATTATTATTATTATTATTATTATTATTATTATTTAGATGGAAAAGACATCCTGCAATTACATAGCTTAATACTTTAAGGATTCTTACTCTTTTTTCCAGTATCACTTTTTTTTCCCTTCTTCTTCTTTTTTCTTTTTTATCAATGACAGCTGTCTCTAGCTCTCACTTAGTCTAGACATCATAGTTAGCCACTTTCTGGTCAGCATCAGAAGTCAATAGACTAGGAAAGATGGCTTTCAGGCAGAGTCTGTAATGGGTTTCCTTCTTGGCTTTAATGAGCTGCCCTAACAATACAGTTCCAAATTCTGCTTTTGTATATTTAAATGCCTTCCATGATGAAATGTATATTGAGACGTTGTAAACAAATTGTCTTGCTGGAAGCAAGGCCAGGCATGCAGTCTTTTGTAGCTATCTTTCTACAATAAAGTTCTCTTTACAACTACAGTATCTATGTCCTTAACATGGTCTGATGGCTAGTCCTGCTTCTGGGTCTGTTTCCAGCGCAAGCTTTCTGCTAAGATCAATGCAAACCCCACATAAAAAGAAAAAAAAAAATGGTACCAGAACTTGGAGAAAGATCTGGTCTATGAATACAAATTCCAAGAGGTCTGTAACTGCAGAACTTTATGCCAGGATCCAAAGAAACCATACATTAATTTCTCCTCTCATTTTTTGCCTGTTTGATTGTGGCTTCAACTGCAGGTATGAAACTTGGTCATTTTGGCAATGTAAAGACATCAGCATATCAGTCTGTAACCACAACTGCAAATATAAAAGGTATTTCTTTACCCTTCATATAAAAGATCTGTACAGCAGAGCAGATGAGAGAATTTTGTGCTTAGATCCCATCTAATAAGAACCCAAAGGATTTCATTGCTATTAAAAATGTAAGTTAAGCAGAGACATCTTCAATTTAAATAAAAAGTATATGTAGGGAAAAATACAGTCATAAAGGGGTGCTCTTTCAAGATACCATGTGAGGATTTAGCAATGTGATTCCCAAGATGTGAATAAAGGCAGAACAGCTAAAAACTTGTACATTGCTTGATAATATAATTCAGCTCTGCAGTTTGGCATTTTCTGCTCATAGAAAGCCAAGTATTGGCAATTCATCTACACTGATGCTAAATTATGGTTTGTATAGATATGTAGGACTGTAATTGCACAGTAATAATAAATGAGAAACTTTCACAAAAAACTACGTATATAACAGTTCATACACTCAATCTGTTCCATTTTCCTTCTAAATGTTCATCTTCAATCAGCATTGCAAAAATCAGTCTTTTTCTTTTTTTTTTTCCTGTTCTGAGTTGCTGTTTATGAGATTGACTATTCCTAGTGACTTCAGAGGAAGCTAGGTTTGCCTAGCACACATATCTTAATAAAATGGCAGTGCTCTGAATAAACCGGAGTGCTTGAAAGTAGAATCACTTTTCTAAATATTAAATGTAAGGGACATAATGAGCAGATTGATTTGATAGCATCAGAAGCCTGCATCTCCTGACTTTCTTTAGATGTGTATTTCCATATATGTAATCTTTCCTTTTTTTTATGTTCTTGCTACTGAGCAAATTAATCTCACATTCCCACTGCTGAGGTTATTTTCATCATTTGTTGTGTCAGTGTTACTCAACACAGTCAAAACATAAATCTAGTGCCTAGTTTTTAAGGGTCCATTATGAGATGCCAACCATTTTGTTCCCCCTTTCCAGATACAAAAATGCAATTTATGAATGTGATCAAGTTCTAGAGACTTCCCGCGTGATGCAGAGCATTGCTGTGACAAGTACTAGTACTGCGAAGACAAAATATTAGAAATGTTCAGATTTTGAAACAGCTGGTTTGATTTGCTGTGAGATATGGTTGAAAACCACAGTTCTTGCACACAAAAAACATCAGGGGTCTGAAATTTGCTCTTGTTTACTAGTGGTTGAAAAAGGAGAGGGAAGAAAACCTTTTGAAATCTGTCATGGAACAGAGGAGATCATCTAGCATGCCTCAAAATATCTGGCAACTCAGTCATTAGAGAACACACGTCACCTCAAAGTTCAAGGGTCAGATCTTTACTCAGATCTTTACTCAAAATAATCTTAAATTAAAATCTCTGCCTTCCTCTTTCCTGATAAAATTTCTGCAAAGACTTTCTAAGAAATATTTTAGTTGCAATGAAACAGTACCTCATAACAAGAAAAATAATTTTGGACCAACATTGTTAACTATTGCAATTTCTTAAATACTATCAAAATGTATGCAGTTGCACCTCTGTAAAACAGGCTGGATTTAAAATTGTTTAAATGTCTGAAGCTCTGTTGACTTCAGTAAAACAAAACCCCTTTTAATTCAATTGAAGTTCTGGCCCAAAAGATCTAAGAAAAACTGTCAAGCATTAAATGAAAATAACTTATAATTGTGTTTCTCAAACCCCTCCTTTTATCTAGAAACCAAAAGTAAGATACAGAAATGTTTTGAGAAGTTGATAACATATCTGACACTTCTTCCCATTTCCAAATGATCTGGAATTCACAAACAGCTGGTTTGCATAATATCTACAAGCATTGCAGATTAGATGCAAGCTATCACTTTCAACAGGACTAGCCAATCTGAAAGTGCGGTCTCCTTTACATTTTAGCAGTCATGTCTCATTACACAGCTAATGTTCTATTACTCTGTCTAATGTAACATGACGTGACTGGTAAAATTCGAGGAAGCAGACAATTTTTTATATTAGAAACCCACTCTTCCTCTCTCTGAACTGGTTGTCGATTCCATTTTGAATGCACCAAACTGTAATCTTGCCTAAATCACCTATATGGGAGAACTAGCTAACATAGAAGCTATCTTACTACCAGAGGAATGAAAAGCCAAGCTTGAACAGCTTGGCATGTCACTTAAAAAAAAACAAAAAACAAAAGCATGACATATGATGTTTGTTTCTCCGAATTTGCTTTGAAAGCCTGTTATGGTTGAATACAAGCTTTTTCCCTTCTGTTTATGCATTCAACTACCCACATACAAAATATAATCGGGTTGTACTTTTTTAATTAAGAAAAACATCACATAGATAGATATAAAGGAAAATATATTGCAAAGTTTGATTCTTTTTGGAAGCTGAGTACTAAGAATTGAGAGCAGATGGAAATATCTTAGTCCTGCTCGTGTGACATGTATATAGTCCTTGGATAAATGCAATTCCCATTAACTTTGGCAAGTGATCTGTTTCATTAATGATTTTGAGCTGTAATGAACAAATACTTCTTTGGCACATCTATCTGGAGTACGAGAAGGGCTGTGTCCTAACCTGAATGGCTGCTACACCAGAATCCTCAGGTGGATTGATGACTCTACCTGTGGTCTTCATCAGGGCTAAGACTGATATAAGCTGTTATTTCAGTCTTAAGATTGGGGACCACTACAAAGACTTAGATCTATGAGATTTCCAGTTCCCTCTGTTCTATGTGAGGCTGGAATGTGGAGAAAAAAGAAACCTTTATATCTGAACCTACTTAAGTTTGATAAAAGAAATATTTTAAATGAGACACAATGAATCTCATTATGCTCTTTCTTTAAGGAACATAAAAAGTTAACCAGATTCACCTAGAATATTTCTAATGAAACAACCATTACTTAACACTTCAGGACACTTTCACAATCTCAAAAGTGACCAGGTCTGACTAAGTCATTGATAATAATAGGAGGATGATTACAGAACTAGTAATACAAATTAGGCTGGTAAGGAGTAGCAACAGTCTTACAAAAGCAGGTTCTCCCAAGTTTGTGGCAATCACATGTTTGGCTAGATCTTAGAAATTCTAGTGCCTCTAGCTAGTGGCACCAACTCCTCTACTTGCACACTGCTGGAAACAAAAACTATTAATAAGATCATTTAGTGATGCCCTATTACATAAAAAAGGGCCCTCAAAACCAAATTTGAACAGCTCATTGTAAGAGAAGTTCAGGTTCGAGACCGTCTAAGGAACCTGAAGGTGCACAAGTCCATGGGACCTGATGAGATGCATTCACGGGTCCTCAGGGAACTGGCGGATGAAGTGGCTAAGCCACCATCCATCATATCTAAGAAGTCGTGGCAGTCTGGTGAAGTTCCCACTGACTGGAAAAGGAGAAACATAACCTCCATTTTTAAAGAGGGAAAAAATGAAGACTTGGGGTACTACAGGCCAATCAGTCTCACCTCTGTGCGCAGTAAGATCATGGAGCGGATCCTCCTGGAAACTCTGCTAAGGCACATGGATAAATAAGGGCGTGATTGGTGACAGCCAACATGGTTTCACTAAGGGCAAATAATGCGTGACAAATCTGGTGGCCTTCTACAATGGGATTAGAGCACTGGTAGATAAGGGAAGAGCAAGAGATGTCATCTACCTGGAGTTGTGCAAAGCGTTTGACACTGTCCTGCATGACATCCTTGTCTCTAAATTGGAGGGACATGGATTTGACAGATGGACCACTCGGTGGATAAGGAATTGGCTGGATGGTCACAAAGAGCTGCTGTCAATGCCTCAATCTCTACATGGAGAGCAGTGATGAGTGTGATCCTCAGGGGTGAGTATTGGGACCAGAGATGTTTAACATCTTTGTTGGCGACATGGACAGTGGATTGAGTGCACCCTCAACAAGTTTGCCAATGACACCAAGCTGTGTGGTGTGGCCGACACGCTGGAGGGAAGGGATGCCATCCAGATGGACCTTGGCAGGCTCAAGAGGTGGGCCCATATGAACCTTATGAAGTTCAACAAGGCCAAGTGCAAGGTCCTGCACATGGGTCAGGGCAATCCCAAGCACAAATACAGGCTGGACGATGAGTGAATTGAGAGCAGCCCTGCAGGGAAGGACTTGGGGGTACTAGTGGATGAAAACCAGAATATGAGCCAGCAATGTGCGCCCAGAAGGCCAACCGTACCCTGGGCTGCATCAAAAGCAGCGTGGCCAGCAGGTTGAGGGAGGGGATTCTCCCCCTCTACTCTGCTCTCGTGAGACTCTACCTAGAGTATCGCGTTCAGCCCTGGAGCCCCCAACATAAGAAAGACAGGGAGCTGCTTGAGCAGGTCCAGAGGAGGGCCATGACGATGATCAGAGGGCTGGAGCACCTCCCCTATGAGGACAGGCTGAGAGTTGAGGTTGTTCAGCCTGGAGAAGAGAAGGCTTCTTCTTGTAGGCTTATTGAAGCCTTTCAATATGTAAAGGAGCCTACAGGAAAGATGGGGAGGGACTCTTTGTCAGGGAGTGTAGTGATAGGGTGAGGCGGTAATGGTTTTAAACTGAAAGAGGAGAGAGTTATATTAGCTATTAGGAAACAATTCTTCCCTGTGAGGGTGGCGAGGCACTGGAACAGGTTGCCCAGAGGTTGTGGCTGCCCCATCCCTGGCAGTGTTCAAGGCCAGGCTGGATGGGGCTTTGGGCAACCTGGTCTAGTGGAAGGTGTCCCTGCCCATGGCAGGGGGGTTGGGACTAGATGGTCTCTGAAGGTCCTTTCCAGCCCAAACCGTTCTATGATTCTATGATCATTCTATGATTCTACGAAATTTCTGCTCTATTCTGATGTCAAGTGCTTCTTTCTTTCTCTATTTTTTTTCTGTCACTTAGTCAGTGTCTTTGGAGAAAAAATCCCTGTCTTGGCAGTAGTTGGGTTAAGTATTAATTGAGCAAAGGTATTTTATGTGATAGAACTCATTTGGGCTTTGATGCATCAAAGCTGCACAACCATGAAGGAGGGCCACACCACTTGTTTCTTTTTCTACTGAAATTTTGGAAAACTTCTGAAATTTATAAAAGGAAAAATAATAAAATTAATTCTTTTCACTCAGTGTCTAGATATATATTTAGTATTTTTGATAGTCATAATAGTATTTTCTTAATTTAAATATACATAAACTATATACAGCATATTTATATCTGGCACCAGGAAATCATTAGCGATACTTCAATTTTTTACATAAAATTTGTTGGAAGAATAAATTTTGTTGTGTGGACCTCTTGTAAAGAAAGGCTATTTTTCAGTTTACAAAGAGGACATTTTCATGTTGTAATACTGCATACTCTAAATATATAGTATTGTAATAACCAGAAGATTACAAGTTTTCCTAAACTGTCAAGTATACCATACCATGCTTCAGCAAAATTATTACTTGTTTATACTTCATTGGGGTAAAAAAGATAGTAAGTAAGTGATATAATCTGCAGAATAAATCTCCTACGTGTAAATTTTTTCTTCTGTTGCAAGACAATTATAAAAGAGTGACATTAAAGAATACTCCTAGATTTTACCCCAGTGTAAATAAAACAGTTTTTATTGCAAACTTTTCACTCAGGAAGGATACACACTTGTGCTATATCTGTTTTGCATACTTAAAGAATAAAAAAAAAAATGCAAGAGTATGACAGAACTTAATTTTTCTTAGTCATACTGCTAATGAAAAAAAAAGGAAAAGAAATGAGAGTAAGCTATACATTAAATATCTGCTATAGCAATTGATAAAGGTTTATTTACATAACCACTAAGACATATTCAAATTTTTTTACATGTCTGAAAATTGTAGACTGGAACCCATCAAAAATATATTGGCACAACAGCTGTTTTTTCTGACTGACCTAATTTTTATCTTTCTCAGTTTTCCCTAGATTTTTTTTTTTATTATTTAGATCTCCCATTTTTAAAAATAATATATGAAAATGAAATGTCTGTATGTCCAGCAATTTGAATATTTCGTGTCCTTTTTGTTTCATCCTCACCTCATATACTTAATATGCACTCAGAATACAGTATTTACTGTGCAACACACCTATCTTGCAGAGCAGACACAAAGACTATAAATAGGTCCTTGAGACATCTATTCTTGGACAACTAATTTCTTACAAATGACCATGAGGTGACTTTACATAAACAGAGGTAGTAAATATTGTAATGCTCTTAAAACAAAGTGTTTTTGATGAAAAGCTTTCAGGTGTTTTTGCTTACCAGCATGATCTCATAGGGAGCTAAAAAAAAAAATGTGGAAGGACCATAAAAAATCATTTAGCTTAACTGCTACCCAAAGCAGAATTAGCCATGCCTAAAAAATTCTTGACAATTATTTCTCTACACTGCATTCCAAATTTCCAGTGAAAAAGATTCCCTAACCTCCACAAGAAATCTGTGTCCATATTTAACGACCAGAAGTACTTTTTCTCTGAAGGGCTGTAAGCCTTACAAAGGGATAGTTCCTTGCAGAAGAGAAAAAGAAAAGGAAAATTTTCTTTTGAAAAGGTGTGTTTAGGACAATGAAAAGCAACAGCCCAAGCTGCTATCTGCTGTGGACTTCATCAGGAGAAACAGTGTTTTCTTCTTCTGAAAGGCAGTTATTTACCATTCTGAAAGGGGCAATTTTTACATTCTGCTTTCCTCCTGAAATATTATCCCCAAAATAGTCCATATTGTCAATAGTCATCTCCTTAGATTCTAAGTCTCAGATTTACTAGCTTCCTAGCTATACATATATATGTGTATATATATGTATATGTCTATACATACATATATATATACACACACAGAGTCCAATCCCACATATATTTCAACTCTAGGAAAGAACATATCCTTGCTATCATGTCAGTGTGCCAGCTGAATTGGTATCCTTTTTTCTTTGTTGCCAGGACCATTACAATGAAATTGCTCCACTTGTGATCTCATATTCTAAAGATTCCCGAAGCTCTGACAACTCAAGGCATTATGATATACTCCTCTTACACTGTTAAAGCAGACATAGGGAGCAGAGTTCTCTGTAGAGCATAAGTAAAGATTTATAGACATGGTGAAAGAACACTTTCCCTGCTGCCTTCTTAAAATAATTATGACTTTCCATGAATCTCTTTCTAAATCAAGTGCAGAATGACAAAAGCATAAGGAAACAAGCTGCAAAAAATACCATTTACAATAAGCCCTAGTGGACTTATTTCAGCAGCATATCACAACCTTGGGTGAAAACTGTATATAATTATTTCAAGACATATATGCCTTAATATGAAAAAAAGGTATTTATTGTGCCCACTACCATGTTTCAAAAGCTTGCTTCTTGCCTTGATTGTTGTGTTACTGTAATACTTTCATATGATGGTACTAAATATTGAAGGAGTGAACTGATACAAAGTGAGAGACACATGAAAGGGCACTATATGACACAAAATAAACATAATAGATTGATTAATTCTAACAGTCATGAAGAAGTATTCGTATTTAGGAAAAAAAAATAAGCACCCCTGAAATTTTACAGAGACCATTGCTGCTCTTCATTCAGGCTGCGAGAGAAAGCTCTCTGATTTCTCTGACCCAGCAGCAGCAGCTACGTGGGCTTATCGATACGTGGGGCTAGGTAGCCGCTGGTTGTTCAAGGGCATCAGTGACTTTCCACATGGCCATTTCTGCCTAAGCCCAATATATCTTACTGTAGCACCACACGCCACTGAATTCATACCCTTCATTCTTCGTGTTAATTACACAGAATAAAACCGTTCGCTATTAGCTGTTAACTTGTCAAGAAACGGTGGGGACAAAATCACCCTTCGGTTATGTGGATTGTAAATGCAGAATTTCTCTCTCAGGTGCTCTCTGACGGCCTCTCCCAGCTGAACAGTGCCTTGACGGGCTGTACGACCATCCTGACGCCTGGCTGTTCATCCATCCTCACGCCTGGCTGTTGAAAAGTGCTTCAGCTCACCCACTCAGCCCCTCACCTTGCTGGCAAAGTTGCCCCTCGGCCTCGCAAGCGCTGGGCAACACACACAACCCTCTCGGAACAACGGGGTTATTTCATTCAGCGAAGGGCAGTCTGTTCATGAGATGTCATCGGCGACCCTTTTAATGAGCGGTCTTCATTTGCAGTCATCCTTAACTGACAATTTCCTTCATAGCTGATGTCTCCCTGGCCGTGTGGCTCCACACGGGTAGGTAGGCTGGGTCACCCCATTCTCCTTGGGATTGTAACCCCAATTTTTCTGACTTTCAAACACTGTCACGGCCTCAAATGCTGTCTGTGGTTTCAGGGCATGAACCTGATCCCTGCATTTTAGAGAGAGATTGCTAAAGCCGTTCAGATAGACTCCTGCTGTTATGTAGTAATATAGTCAGTTAATAGATCCAATGAAAATCACTAAAAGTAGGCACTAGAAGATGATCTGGACACAGAAAAGAAGCGAATAAGAACTAGTGATCTAAAGGATTTGTATGATTAAATTGCATTGCAACAAAAGATATCAATTTGTATGATGACTTCAAAGAAAATTATAACATAAATCCAAAAGGTTTATGAACTACAAAGGGTCAGCACTCAAAACAGAGGGTCTTATAGCAGACACGCATGGCAAAGCACTTTAAATAAAAGACCCTGAACAGTAAAATACAAAAAGGTTGATTTTTGCAAAGAAACAGAAATAACTGCTGAATGAAAATAGTGACCTTAGACCCATCAGGTTTGCTTATTTTCTTTAGGCAAACCTTCCACACTCTGATAAACTTCTGTGCCCGTGGATCTTAGTGGATGGTAGAGCTTTATAACAGCTTGATTCTTTGAGATAACGTAATTTTATTCTTTAAAATAGAACATTTCTGATGTTTGTGTACTTGGAAGACAGGCATCCAGGTAGTTCTTTAAACTGTGTGTAATCTTGTGCATGCAAGGAGAAAAAAAAAAAACATTTTTAAATAACACTTGGTTTGCCAGTACTGTGATGTTAGCTTCAATTTCATTTAATCTAACTAGTTTACGAAGTAGTAATGCCCTATAAACTTTAAAACTATTGAGATTCTTTAATCTAAAGAAGACAAAGCAGAGGGAAGGAGCATGACAGAAAAGAAAAATGCGCCAGTAACAGACTTCAGATACAAATTAGACCATTAGCAAGACCTGTGAACACATCCCATTCAGATTAAGGCAGCAATGAAAGTTTTGCTCACATGTTTGTGATGTTGTCTCTGCAGTACAGCTTGTTCTCCCTTGTCAGGGAAGCAAAACATAAGAAATAGCTAGAAATAATCTGAAAGAGTGAAAACTCCTGAATCTGGAGCAAAAATTCTCCAGTAAAAATAATAGATCTGTAATGCTCCCTGCATCCTACTAACAACGGGATGGTCTTAGACTCAGTGGATCTTTAGTGAGCTCACTAACCCACAAGTAGGTATGTTTTTTGAAGCCCCAGTACCCTTTACAAAAACCTTTGCTTAGACAAAGAAGAAAACAAACCAACCAATTTTGTTTTGCTATTCTTTGATATATAAAGAAAAGCAAACAAAAAATGGAAACATATGGAAATGTTGTCATGCAGAATATACAAACTGCAGATGAGTACATTTATTTTGTTTTTTTTTTTCAAGACTGCATTCATTTCAAAGTTCGCAGTAATCTAGCTTTGCTGCATTATGTATGGTAATTTTCACTTCCACTTGGACTTAACCACAATAAAAATTGCATCATGCTCAACAAAATCAAGTAAGAAAATGCTTTAATTAACAATACTAACCATGCTTTAACTATTGACATCTTGTTTATATTTTGACTTTGTTTCTATTAGGCTTGTTGATAAAAGATAGATATCAAATACCTGTAACTGCATTTAGCATGAAAAAAATATGTCTTTTTTGCTATAATTTATTAATACAAAGCTGTTTATAGAGATGTTTTTACTGAATGAGCAACGCTAATGACTATCACTTTTCTTTTAGACAAGTTACATGGTAAATTATGAAGTTTCTAGTGAGCTTTCAGACAAGAAATTAAAATGAACAAGGTTGAATTCATGTCCATTTTACTTTCATCAAATTCAGTGAAGATTTGAATGGATATATTTTACTATGTGTTTATTAATATGTGTGTATATTTTATATGTACATATAGATAACAATGAATATCCTATATATATTATCAAAAGAGTATATCTCATTATATACTATTATATTACACAGAACATATTATTGTTATATATTAGATATGGATATTTCAGTGTACCAATCTCTAATTTGTAATGGCAGCAACAAGTTCAGTCCTACAGGATAGAAGAAAAGCTCAAGACAAAGTCTTTATAAAATTTTTCCACTGCTACCTTTAAGAAGAAAAAAAATATTCTTTTTCGATGAGTTCAAACACTGCAGAGGCTTCCTTTTAAAGTAGGCCTCTGGTACCCCTTTAACACTTTAATCAGCAATACACAGTACATTTTCTCTTGTGCTCCAAATTACGTTCACAACATATGACGCATGGCTTTTGTGTAATTAAATGTGTTACTCTTGACACTCATACAGAAAACATTCACATTTTAATGGGAAGCACTGTGTGGATGAAAAAAAAAGACCTATTTGTCATCCTTCATTATGTCAATTCACTATAATAAATTAACAGGGAAGAAATATTCTCCATATTTCCACCGCGCATTCTATAGCTCTTCCCCTTCAGCATGTTAAGAGACCAATCTCTTTAGGGAAATAGTGCAGGAGTACTTAAAAGCACTTTGCAATCTGGTGTCTGAATTACATTCTTGTAAACCCTGTTTGGCATTGGATTAATATCTAATTTTGCTCTGACAAGAAAAAGCAAAACTTACGCCTGCTAAAATGCTTATTTAGGCTGAATATGAGAACATTTGTTTCTCTGTGAGAAATACACATATAAAGCTACAAAAAAAAAGCCTGAGCTATCGAAAAAAACCCCACCTCTTCAAGATTTGGTAATGCTGGCAGTTCATGCAGCTGTGTACAAAAGAAATTATCAACATACATGAATGTTTTAATAATCCATTTCAAACTCTATGCAATATATATGATCAGTCACAAAAGAAATATAGATATATGAATTATGTTGACAGAAAATGTAATGGAAATGGGTAGAAAACAACATATACCCTACATTATATGAATAGTGTGCTCTGAGATGCATAATTAATTGGCAAAAAGATCCTATGGGAACATTGTATGATCACTGCCCACCACAGTAATCCTGCCTACAGGACTTCAGAGAATATTTATGAAATTATTGCATATTGTAGATAATTCTTTGTTAGGTCATGACCTACTTCTATCTCTTTTTTATTCTTTGTATCACAACTGCTTTAGAGCTCTTCAAAACGAAACAAAAGTCAATTGGTCTTTTTGTTAAATGCCTGGCAAAATTAATCTTTTCCCTGATTCCTCTCTCTCCTGTTATGACAAGAGACGTGGTTTGATTTGGTCACTTTTTCAAAAAGTGACTTACTTATTAGTATTAGTTAATTTTGAAATCAGTGAGAAAATCACCCTTGGATTTTAGTGAAAAGCCATGGGTTTGCCTAACTCATTGAAAATTTCAGCTCAAAAGGTAAGTTTTTCAGAAAGCTACAGTTGTCCACAGATAGAGAACTAGAAGGATTGCCTTGATTTCATAGAACCCCCACATATCATAGAGCATAGTATTTAACTCTTCCAACATCAAAATCATAAGCTTTGTTGTGCTTGAATATCTAAGCAGCCACAAATGGGTCTGGTGTTTTGTGATTTTTTTTAATACAGCTGAAAAAGCATTTTCACTGCAATAAAAACAATGTGAAAACTGTCCCTTCTCTCTTTGAGAATGATTATGAGATTTATATTTCTTTGATAATATAACTTTTTTCCCAGGCAACATAGTGCATTTTTCTATCTAGTCATCTGATAGGTATATTTGATATAGTAGCACTTGGGATACTATTAGTAAATCTGGAAAAAAGATTAGAACTAATAGAGAAATTGTAAAATTGGCAAAGGTATATTTTTAGGGACAGCAGCACACCGATGTTTCAGAGAGTAGTATCAAGTTGGTTCCTAGTCAAGTTCCTCAGAACATAATCTTGGAACTCATCTCATTTATTGTTTTCAATCTGGCACAGTTTTAGATCCATAGCGATAAAGTTTGCCGATGCCATGAATGTGGAAGGTAGGACAGAGGAGATCAGAACTGAATACCAAAAGATCTGGATGAACAGAAATAGGACTAGATTGAAATGCAAGGTCATGCACGTGGAGCTAATAATAAAAAGTTCTCCGGTATGCTGGCGGCTTATCAGCTGGAAGTGTTTTGTAGGAATGGGATGTGATAGTCAATCTCCGAATGAATGAACTGCCAGTATGATGCAGCATAAAAATGGTAAATGCAAACGGAAAATCTATCGCAGAAGGTGAATCCATGAGGCAAGCGCTGGTCCCATTACACTAGGCCCTGGTTAAACCTCGGCTCCAATGCAGTATTGAGTTTTCTGGTCAGGAAATGTAACCTTGAAAGAGAACAGGTGCAGAGAAGGCTGGGGAAGAAAAAAGCAGAGGCCCAATTTTCAGGATGAGCCTGAAACTGTTGTCCTGGTAGGAAAATATATAGAAAAAACGAAGCAGAGAGGGAGGTGACTGAGGTCCATAAGTACATCAGTGGATAAATAAAAGAAGAAAGAGCTCATTAAATGATAATACTGAAACAAAAAAACATTCTAAATGGACATAAACATACTGAGGTGGAAATGAAAAAGGCTTCTAGCCATTACACCAAGCAAATTTTACAGTGGCTTTCCAGTTAGATTACGTAAGAAGAAAGCTTTTAAAAGAGATCTCGGTAGATCTAATCCCATTATGAATGGGATTATTTGTCATATGCCTGAGCCAGGAGGGAAATGGGATACCTGACACATGTCCCTTCCATTCTCACCAGCAAGACTCCAGGGGCATCAGTGCTTCTAAATTACTCTAAAAGGGTAATATATGGTTGTGTAATACCTGAATGTATAGAGACTGAACCCATAGATTTAGTGATGTGTGTCTCTTAAGGGAAAATTGAACAATACCAAAGATCAGATTACCAAAGTTGGACTTGAAAGACTAAGATTAATTTGTAAACCAGCTTCTAAATATGGCATCTAGAAGGACTATGTACACTTTATAGGGTGTCACCTGCAATGCAGGTGCCACTTATCTCTATTTCTGCCAGCTACATGTATCATGAAATGCAAATTTACTAAGCATGTGATGCTGAGTGTTTGGATTTGTTACAAAAAAAAATCTGTTAAATATGGAAGTAAACGTAAACAGTCACGCTCACAGGCAGCTCTTGAAATACATTATTCAACACATACTTGTATGTATTTACTGTTTTTTTCCATCAGCCTAGAGTCTGAGTTAAAGAAATTCAGCTGTTTCCATTGTCCAGAGCTTGTTGTGGTTGTTGTGGATTGACAGTTCAAGAAGGAAATCACATTCAGCAAGGAGAGGGGCCAAGATGTGCATGATGAATTTTCTGAATTCTGGAGAGAAGAGCAGAGGGACCAGCTCTGCAGCCTCTCTCCACTGTGATCGAGATCTATGGATTCAAACAGGCACGTGGCTCAGTCAAAGTTCAGAGCAGCAGTCTGCAGTGTGGCTCCAACAGAACAGGTAAACTTAGAAAATGATGAAAAAAACCCAGGGTCCTTAGCTTTATTCCCCACAGGCCTGACCTTAATTAGGCTGGTTTTGGATTACAGACTAATCAGGTGATTGTATATCTTGCTCTAGCAAAGCAATTCCTGGCCAACAAGATTCTAGCCAACAAGAGATCAATTCAGAGGAAATATTCACTTTGTGATTCTTACAAAATTTCCCACAGATAAAAGTCCTCACCTGTGGGTTTTAGCAGAGAAAAAGGAGCTCCCTATTGTATATCACTCTGTCCTTGCTAAGCTAAAGGTTTTTGTTTTTCAGGTTTGGTGGAAAATGAATATAAAAATAACTGTAACATCTTATGTCCCACTGAAATTCTCTGAAGACATAATTTAGCAAAAGAAGTTTCTTGTTGTGGACAGTAAAGGAAGAAATGGTCATATTTCACTTTTTCTTCAATGCTTGTTCTAAATCCAAAAACAGGAAAGGTTATCCTGGCATTGCTGTTGTTAGAAAACTTGGAGAGAGAAGGAAAGGCTTCCAGCCCCCAGCAATTCCAAGCGATTTCCCTCTCCTCTAGCTCTGCTTGGATCCTTTCTCCCCCTATAAGTGTAATATTTTAAGTGCTCAAAATAATGAGATGACAGCACCAAAAGTGAAGTGGGATGTCGACTTCAAAGCTGGAAATTTTCCAGGCGCTTCTAGACAGTAGACAAACTTTTCCAGTTTGGCTCCAAAATAAATGTTCACAGCAAGCTTTTAAGTAGCAGATTATTCTGGGATTTAGTGTTTCACTGTGCTTGAGGAACTAATACTCTGTTATGACCTAAGTCTAAAGCATAGGTGAGTTCCAGTTTAGCTCGTACATGGATAGTGAAGATATTTGTTGTTTCTGCAGGACCTCTCCTCATCAGCACACAGGATGACTTATCTCTGGGGATACAGTGGGATGTGTTTTATAACAATGCTGTCATCTGTTTTCTCTGCCTTTGTCTTTTTTTTAATTATTTTTTAGAATGTATACAGTGAAAGAAGCTTCAGTATGCATTTCAATGAATGTTTCATTCTTAAACTGTTTGAATGGTGACATGAAGAGTGTGATACTATCCCCTTGCATTGCTGGGAAGTTCCAGTGGTAAGATGGAAAAGCCACTAAAACTGAATTGTTCACATATTTCTCCTAAGTTATGAGTATTTTATTTTTGGATGTCCTACTTAAAAGCCTGGGTCTCATTTGTAGAAGTGCTCACCTCTCAGCTGAAGTGAGCACACAATAGCCTTTCAAAAAGTAAAATGCTAATTCCTAGATAATTTACATTTACACACAAAATTGGTGGATACTCTTGCTTTAATTTGTTATGTCTCAGTTCTCATCTCTACAATGGGAATGATGGAAGCACTGTGAAAGTAAATTAATATTCATTTGTGAGGTATGCAGATGCCATATTGACTGCCATCAGAGAAAATCCTCTGAAGATGCAATTAATATTTTTTCCTAGTAGAGTTTGAATAAATTGGTAAAAAGTGTCTGATCTGCCCAAAGGCCAATGAAAATAAAACAAAACATTACACAGCTGCTTAGTCACTGAGTAGGACTCATCTTCTGCAGTGATAGATGTCCTATGCTGATTGAAGAAAAAATAGTGCATGGTTTTGTAATTTTAAACTGTGTTATAAAGTATATCCACAAGTAGGGAAGAAGATGAATGAAGTTAGTAAAGTCGACTTCGGTTCTAAGGTTGCCTAATTAGACAGCAACACTGTACTGTAATAAGAATTAGAGGGTCGCCTTCTTCCCTTTCCTTTTCCTTCCTCTCTGTCTTTCTCTTCCTTTCTATTTTCCTTGCCTTTTCTATTCTGCAAAGAAGAATTAACATAAATATTTCAAAAAATGGCCTGATACCAAGAAGATTCATCACTGAGGTCGGGAAGTTAGACCTACAGGATGTGTTTCTGCCAGTAGAGCTAACGTCAGGCTTGACAATGGTAACAGATGGTCACCCCTTGTGTAGAGCAGCACCAGAGGAGAGTGAGGAGCACGCTTTGCCAACAGGTTTCACAGATATTTATTGATAACAGCGAAATGCTGAGGTTTGGGATGGTTGATTCATTTCCAAGATCCGCATGGCAGTATGCTCTGGTATTACAGACTTTTCTGTTACTTTTCTGCTTCATGTCTTATTCCAGTTCTCTCGCTCTCTCCCCCACTTCTGGGACTTCATTCTCATCTTCACATCTTCACTGGCTTGTTTCCACCTGACTTTTTTCACTTAGCCAGCTACGGTCTTCAGTATTTAGATTTCTTCTTTTTCCTCATCAGCATATCCAAAATTATAAACTTCTCACATAGTTCTTTTCCTGCACCTAGCAGTTAGTCATCTGAGTTCAGTCTTTTCCTCACCAGTTCCTCCCAGGTCTCAGATCTTTCTTCCATACTTTTTACCATTGAAATCCCTGTCAATTTATCTTTGCCAGCTCCCCAGTCCCAAGAAATCCAGGGAAGACCTCTTGCCCTCCTGTGCTCAGCTGAACCAGCTTCCTTCTCAGAGCAGCTTTGGCTCTAACCAAATGAAGAGCAGAGGAAAGACAGACCCTCTTGCTGAAGAGCAACAGCATTGGGAGAGACAAAACCGGGCAACGTCTGAATATACCTGGCTGGAGAACAGCTAAACATATGCATTTATCTGCCTAACACCAACAAACTGCTATTTAGCATGTGTGAACTGAACTTCCAAACATTCATGAATGGAAAAAATTTAAATGAATCATTAGGAAGATTCCAAGGATTCTTCAACTAAACTAATACTTATCAGCTTGCGAACTTGCAAGTCTCTTCTCCATTTCCTGCAGGTTGTAGAGTCCTTAAAAAAGTAAGTCTTACAAGGAATGCATTGGCAAGAAATAAAACAAAGTGATGTCCCTCAATTATGTATAGCTGAGCCATTTTTGTTGGATATGCTAAAAACTTGCAGCCTGAGGCAGAGCTCCAGCATACAGAATTTCAGGTTGAATCACTAAAGTTTATCAAACTTATAAGAAGCTAAAAGCAGTGTAAGATAATGGCAGTGTCAGGAAGAAACACGGAAGGGGCAGTAAAATAGCTGAGAGTTATTCCTCTTCTATGCAAACCTCAGCTATTTTGTCAATGCTTATCTGAATGGAAAACAAGAGTCAGTAGGTCTCTTATGTCAGTTTAGAACTGAACAGAAAAGTAAAAACATCATAAACCTGTGATAATGATGAGTAGTATGGGTGCCCAATGACCAAATAACTCTGCACATATCCATTGATCTTCTATTAAATTTAATGTTATGTCTTTGCATACAACTTTTTTTTTCCTAGAGGGAGTCATGCATGGACATTTGAAGGCAGAATTTGATTCTAAGCCTAATATCTTTGGATTTTTTTTCTCCCAACATGAAAGTCTCTCTTTAACATGCTAGTCACATTTCACAACGATTTTAAATAAGCTGCCTCTCAACCTATTATGGTTTAGTATGTTTTCTTGTATATTTAGAAAGAGTTGTCAAAACTCTCAGGTGCTGCAGATAAGCCCGCAAAGCAGAGCTTCAACACAATAAAGAAGGAGATGGTATAAATTCTGAAATATATCAAGGTTAGATTACCTTTGTTGCTTTGTATGTCTAAGATTTGAATTGATTTTTCTGGTATGAAAACAATGGGGGGAAGGGACTTCTGATGTAATGCTTTGCAGAAGCCAGAAAAGTCAATAATATGCAGACAGCTCAAAAATATAGTATTTACTGATTCAGTGAAGCATGTTTTTAGTGGGTTATGAAGGCAAGTTCCAACCTAACAGAAGTATATCGGTTGGATTTCTTAAAAATTATATCTCTTCTTGTAATACATGAGTTTACATAATCTTACAAGATCCTTAAACACCTTTAACTTTTTATGAAGTTCTCAAAGGGCACAAGTTTTTTTCCAAAAAATAACATGCCATAAACTCATAAAAACTTGGGGTATGAGACACTTCACATTGAACAGAATGCAAGTTTCAGAAAGTGGGGTGCAATTACATCAAACATACCTTTATGACAGACCAGATGATTAACAAATAAAGCAACACCCTATTCTAATTGCTAGAACTATTACTGAAACTTAAATTTTAAACTGAAAACGCAGGCAGAATATATTTCTGTTACTATTAGCCACAATATTTTTCAACAACTGAGACCACGTATCTGTGTGTGACAAAACAGCATGTCTTTTAATGGTCAGATATTGGCTCGCGAACTGAATTTCATATTTTGTCAAAACACCATTTCAGGCTACTATCTCGGTTCCTTACCATTATATAAGGAAGAGTAGCCGTCCTATACCAACCAGTGTCATTTTCTCCATCATTTTGACTTTCTTTGAAAACCCTCTTAAGTACCAAAAACTTCACCTGGTTTAAAGGGGTCAATGAGATTACAAGCCAATGCAGCCATATAGCAAGTGTAATAAAGGCTGGGCATTTAAATCTTACCATTCTTTATTGTTGCTGGCTTTGCTTTTTCACAGTGAACAACAGGTTATGTTTATTATTTTATTACCAAAGCCTGTTTGTAATAAATGATACGTACTGCTTCAAGTTACAGTACTGAAAATGAATACAATAAAGCTGTTGGATAATATACCTTGTAGTAGAAAAAGAAATAAATTTAAAAACAACTTTATTAAAGAACAGAGGGCCCAAATTTGTATTTCCTTATGATAATGGCTACCAAACATCAGCTATTTTTGTACCACATGAAAGGCAGAAAGCTTGGATAGCCAGGAACTTCACCGTTTTGCATCATCTAATATCAAAGTGATTATCCTACATGGCATATGCAAAGAGGAGCCAGTGTGTGATGCCTTATACCTCTCTCATACTACAGTAGGCAACTCTCAAGTAAGGAGAAAATACTTTGGACTTAGTGAAGAAAACACAGTGAAAAGCAACCAGCTAAAATATACCTACTTTCAATATTTAACAGGCTTCCTACAGTAGCAATAAGCACTCATTCATTTTTGAGCTATTAATGACTACTCTTGCCACAACAGGTTGAAATATAGCCTAAATTTAATGCTATTTATACAGCGTAGATTTACATCTTTTTCCCACCCCGAACGTCTGCTCTTGAAGCCAGGCAGTCTCACGCACTCCAAACATTCCGCTAACGTATCAGTCAGTTCTTGATTTTGTTACTGATCTTAATGAAAATGGGATCAAGGCTTCATTTTCTCAGATTAAAACCATAAAATAGCCAGCAAAGAGTCTCGGGCCTTTCTCTCTTCGGGCTAAGACAGCATAGCGCCAGCTGATTATGTCTGAGGAGTTGGTTAGGGTGACAAAAAAAAAACCTAAAACCTTCCTCCTTGGGATAAACAAATAACCAAAGATTCTCTAGGAAGTGGGTGAGTCCCGTGAACTTAGATTTTTTTTAGCATTTCCCAGAGTTTCATGTTTGGTTTTTTGGGGAGGACTTTTCCTAAGCCACAGAGGATTTAGAAGCAATGCGTGGAGGTCTTGAGAGGGCGTAGGTGTTACCCTACACTCCTTATCCCCTAATGAGCAATGGGATGTGTTTTACAGCACAGCCTGACCGTGAAAAAGGAGATGAAGGTCTTCTTTCACGCTGCCTCCTCCACATGAGATGGCATTTTGTTTCCAGGCCCAGTTTCCCCTGTAACACACCAGCTTCTTGTATTCACTGTTGTCACCCAGCTAGCCCTACTCCCCATCCCCATCACCTTTCCCATTCCTTTTCCCCGGATCCTCATGGGATCAGTCATCTTTTTTGCACCTATTATCTTCCACTTCCAGACCAGACAGCTCGATTTAGCAGTGACAGATTCAACTTCTCTGAATGCAGACTTTCCAAAACAAATATTTTGGCATATGGCAGTTAGGACCAAAGCCTAATGTCAAAATGTCCTACACCAAAAAAAACCCAGAGAACATTGTACTTCCATTTTTCCATACACAGCTGTATTTCTATTAACTAAGTTGCTTGTGTAAAGAATAAGGTGCAAGGTATAACTTTCCTATTCTTTCTGTATCAGTGATTTCTATGACTTCTCCTCCAAGTGGTAGCATTTTTTTATAGCACTCGGCAGGGGGTTGAGAGCTGTGTTTTTCTCTTTGCTTCTTTTCTATACTCATTTTCTATACTAATTTTTTAATGATTTTGAAGTATGTTATTTATATAATGGGTGCATATATATATAGCATATACCCGTGCACTCACATTTATGTATAAATATATAACTTCAGACAGAATGTTTTTGGATTTAAGGGCATATATCTGTATATACACCTATAATATATATGGAAAGAAAAAAAGGGCCCTCTATATCCTATTTTCAGACTCTAATTTTGATTATGTTGGGGTTTGCTTGGTTTCTCTTTGTAAAAGAACCGGAACTAAAACTTTAAATGGCACACACTCTAAATAATACATAATTAAATGTGAAGGTAAAATTATCCAAAATCCTTGTTATAAAGTAAGAATTTTTCATGTGCTGCTGTCCACCTTTGTACATATTACCTTAAGCATAGCACAATGTTTTTGCTCATAAAATGAACACAAAGTAGCAAAACCCCCACAGTATATTTCTCATTACTTCTGTTGTTGAAAAGACCCTTTTAATTGCAACATAGGAGACTGGAGTTCACTATGAAAAGAAAACGGCTTGTCTTTAAAATATAAGAATTTGATCGCGTGCTATTGTTGCCTGCCAACAGTGAGCTAAAGAGGTTAATGGATCATAGGTCTGGCAACCAGCCACGCTACCTCCGGCTCGATACGTTCAACTGTGTAATCTGGGTTAAGGTTTGGTGATGTTTTTTTTTTTCATCAGGGCGTGAATTGGTGGTAAACAAAAGTTTGATTTTATCCAATCTTTTTTTCCCCGAAACAGCTCCCCGGGCTCCCTGCTGCTTTTTTTGCCCCCCTCCCAGGGTGCCAAACCCGAGGGTCCATGGCCGGGGCGGGGGAGAGAAAACACCCCGGGGTCCTCTACCCCCACCCCAAATTCCAACTCGGAAACCTGGAGCCGCCTCTCCGGCAAAGTATGTGAGGGGGGGAGTGTTTGGTTTGGGGGGCTGGGGTGGTGGGGTTTTTTTTGAGAGACAGAGATTGAGACAACTACGGCCAGGAAGGGGGAGCACACAAAAAGTAGCTCGCTCCCTCGCTCCCATCTTGCGTGTTCCTCGGGTGCGCGGTTGGAGGAGACAGGCGGCAGCGTTATAATGCAAATCACAAAGCGAGCAACTTTCAATGCTCTTGTGGCTATTTTTGCTCTCTCTCCCGAGAACGGGCTTTTTTGGTGTGCGCCTTGCTTTTTTTTTATTTTATTTATTCCCCCCCCCCCTTTCCGTATGATTGTTATAATTATGCCCTCCCTCCCCTCTCCGCTTGCTCCCCCCCCCCCCCCCTCCCTCCAAGAAACCAGCCAGCAACGATGCACCGTCCTCGGTCCTCTCCAGCGGGTCATTCCGCTCAGGCACAAGGTGAGCCGAGCCGGGGGGGGGACACACACACACACAGGCCGTTCGCAGGCATGCGGTGGGGCACCGCACCGCCGGCCCCCCCACCGCCGCCGCTTCTCCGAGCACGGCGGAGGGCCCTGCCCTGCCCTTCCTTCGCCCCCCCCCCCCCGGGCGAGCCGGCAGCACCTGCCCGGGCTGCCCGCCTTAGCGAGCTGGGAGGGAGGAAGGAGGGAAGGAGGGAAGAAGGAGAAGAAGAAGGAGGGAGGCTCCTCCGTGCGCCGGGGAGAGGCTCCGGCTCTCAGCTGGCCGCTCCCGGCAGCTGCTGCCGTGCTGCACCGCGGGAGGCGGCGGCTCCCGGCGCGGCGGGGGGGGGGCTCCGCTGCCGCGGGCTCGCAGCTTTTGGGGGGTTGGGGGGGGGGGCTCCAACCTCAGGCCGGGAAGTAGAGACAGAGTTTTGCTGGGTTTTTTTTCTTTCTTGGTGATTGGGCTTTTTTTATTATCATTATTTTTAATCCCTCCTTCCCCCCCCCCCCAACGCTCCGCTCCCCGCCGTGCGTGTGCCTCCCCCCAACCCCCTTTTCCCCAGCAGCTCCCGGGGCCGCGGTGCGGAGGGGGGGGGGGGGGGGGGGGCGCGTTGGGCCGCACCTGGCCGCGCTGCGCTGCGCCCTTCCGACCCCCCCCCCCCCCCCGAGGGTGCCCGAGTCTCCTCTCGCTTGTGTCCAGCGACGCGCACCCCCGCCCGGAGACACTCACTCGCTGACTCCCGCAGCGCTCCGCCGAGCTGCCCAGGGCTGCCGAGAAGCGCAGCGCCGCGCAACCCGCCAGGAGCCCCCCCCCCAACACCCTGCCCGCCCGCCCTCCATCCCTCCTCCTCCTCCTCCTCCTCCTCCTCCTCCCTCGCTCCCTCCCGCCCGCCGCTCTGAAGGATGCCCGGTAAGTAGCGGCGAGGACCGGCACCTCCGCCGGTGCGTGATGTGACGGGGGGTTAGGGACCGCTTTATAATACTGCCGCCCGCCGGGGGGGGGCGCGGGGCGGGGAGATGACAGCGATCCGAGGCGGGAGGCGGCGGGGCTCGCCGGGTGCTCCTCAGAAGGACTTTTAGCTGCTCGGGCCGGGGAGCTCGGATGTGGGCGCCGAGGGCCGGGGTCCGTGCACCGCAGCGGGTACCCGCCGGGCCGGGGGGGCTCTTCGCCTTGCGCTGCGGGGTTGCTGCCTGCGGCACCGCGGTGAGTACGGGGCTCCGGGGGAACGGGGGAAGGTGCGGAGGGTGCCCCGCCGGGCTGGGGGCTCCCTCCTCGGCTGCTCCGCTCCGCGCCTTGCGGGCACCGGGGCGCGAAGGGCACGGTGCCCCCGGCCACCCCCATCACCACCCCGGGGACTGTTCCCAGCTTCTTCCCCCCCCCCCCCCCGGCTCGGTTTTGGCGACCTCCCCCGGGGGCTGCCAGCGCCGTCCGGGGTTTCGGGAGCCCGCGGTGCCGCCGTGCGGGGCAGAGGAGATGCTCCGCCGGGCGCCTGGACCTGCGGAGGGGAGCGGGCAGGTGCTGCGCTCCGGGGAGCGGGGGGGGAAAGCGGAGCCCCGGCTCCCGGTGTAGCCCCGGCTCCCGGTGTAGCCCCGGGTCCCGGTGTAGCCCCGGCACCGCCGCCGGAGGGTGCCCGCCGGCTCCCCCCGCCTCGTCCCGGCTGCTCCCTGCCGGGGCGGTGCGGTGGGCTCCGGTGGGAAAAGGCTCGTTCCCCAAGGAAGAGGCTTCACGTTGGCAAAATGTTTGCCGTCAATTAGCGGGCGGCTCTGCTTGAGCTCGGGTTTGCGCCCGGCTAACTCCTCTCAGGCTGGGTTTCCACTCCGGCTCCCGGCTGCCAGGGACGCCGGGCAAGGGGCTTTTTGTTCGCCTAGGCTGCCTGGTGCGATTCGTGGGAAACGTACATAAAAGCTGGCTGTTGCTGGAGATGTTTAAGTGGATTTTGCCAAATCATTTGGGTATCTTTTTCTTACTTTTGCGATGGCTACTTTGACAATGGTGTCTTTTCTCGCTGTGTTTTGCATCCTGGGTGTGATAACTCTCCCACTGAAGTCAATGGCAAAACTCCCAATTGACTTCGGAGGAAGAAGCTTCTGGCCAGTACCGAATACTTTTCGAATGAAAGGGACTGGGCAGTAGGCTGAGAGATGGCAAAGTGAGAGTGATGTATGAAAGAAACTTAATTTCTAAAGCTGGCTCTTTAACCGACGAGATTTAGCTGCGCTGTATCAGAAATACATTCTAGATTTTCATTCCCACTTTGCAGTGGAGAAATATCAGAATGATTTCTTGACACGTTTGATATCAAGATGGACTGAAGCCTGTTGTTTTACCCACAGACATTACAAAGTGTTACCAGAGTAGTACCTTACACTTTTTCCATGCTGTATGTCTGTTTTTCTCACTAAGAAGTTGGAAGCGGGGGGAGACCACTGAGACAATTGGATGGGCTCCGATTGACTTCAGTGGCCTGTGGATCAGGCCCAGAAAGGCTCGATAGAGAAGTAACAAGAGAAATGTAGTAGAGTTTATAAGGAAAGGTGTTGCATAAGCATTTAACTCATGAACAGCCTCCCTCTAGGGAGGAGAAAAATCTAAATGTACATTAATTTTTTATCCCGTTTTTAAGAACTCTTTTACAACACAGATACAAATAAGAAAGAATGCTTCTGATTAATAATTAAAATGCCCATATTCATATGGATTACAAAGAAGATTTTATGCAAAAAAAATCCATTAGCAAATGGAAGTTCTAGTTCACAGAACAGCCTCTGTTCAGTGCAGTATTTAGATTGGGAGCAGTCAGATATATAATGAAACACCAAATAAAAATATTGATATTCAAATGGCAAAAGCTAGTCTTGTTCCTGTAACCTGACTAACCACTTTCAATTGCTTGGAATGCCTTAAAAAGGAAAGTGTCAAGACACACTTTTAATTTTTTTTTCAAATCTGAGTGTTGAAAAAAACCAGAAAATGTTGCATGTGGCCAACAACTTGTCAAGCATCAGAATTATGCCCATACTCCATGAAGACTCTGACTACTACATCGATAACTGTGGTGGGTTGACCCTGACTGGATGCCAGGTGCCCACAAAAGCCACTCTATCGCTCCCCTCCTCAGCTGGACAGGGAAGAGAAAATGTAACGAAAGGCTCGTGGGTCAAGATAAGAGAGAGAGAAAATATAGTGAAAGGATTGTGGGTTAAGATAAGGACAGGGAGGGATCACTCACCAATTACTGTCATGGGCAAAACAGACTTGACTTGGAGAAAATTAACTCAATTTATTACTCAAATCAGAGTAGGATAATGAGAAATAAAAACTAAATCTAAAAACACCTTCCCCCCACCCCTCCCTCCTTCCTGGGCTTGACTTTACTCCCAAATTCTCTACCTCTTCCCCTCCAGTGGTGCAGGGGGACGGGGAATGGGGGTTGGGGTCAGTTCATCACACGTTGCCTCTGCCACTCCTTCCCCCTCAGGGGCAGGACTCCTCACACTCTTCCCCTGGTCCGGCGTGGGGTCCCTCCCATGGGAGACAGTCCTCCACAAACTTCTCCAATGTGGGTCCTTCCGACAGGCTGCAGTTCTTCATGAACTGCTCCAGCATGGGTCCCTTCCATGGGCTGCAGTCCTTCAGGCACAGACTGCTCCAGTGTGGGTCCCCCACGGGGTCACAAGTCCTGCCAGAAAACCTGCTCCAGCGCGGGCTTCCCACGGGGTCACAGCCTCCTTCGGACACCCACCTGCTCCGGCGTGGGGTCCTCCCTGGGCTGCAGGTAGACATCTGCTCCCCCGTGGACCTCCCTGGGCTGCAGGGGGACAGCCTGCCTCACCATGGTCTTCATCACCACGGGCTGCAGGGGAATCTCTGCTCCGGCGCCTGTAGCATCTCCTGCCCTCCTGCTGCACTGACCTGGGGGGCTGCAGGGCTGGTGCTCTCACATGTTCTCACTCCTCTCTGAGGCTTCAATTGTGCAGGGTTTTTTTCCCCCCTTCTGAAATCTGTTCTCCCAGAGGCACTACCACCATCGCTGATGGGCTCGGCCTTGGCCATCGGCAGGTCCGTCTTGGAGCCGGCTGGCATTGGCTCTGTCGGACATGGGGGAAGCTTCCAGCAGCTTCTCACAGAAGCCACCCCTGTAACCTCCCCACTACCAAAACCTTGCCGCACAAACCCAATACAATAAGAAAAATAATCATTCTCAGTTACGGTCCAATAATAATGTTTCCCTTTTAAGCACAAGTTTGTGTTAAAAAGCAAGTATAAAAAAAGTTTGAGGTGTTGCATCTCTTGTTCAGCTTTATTTGTAGGCATCTGGTAGAATTGTCATTGAATTGAACAGAATGTTCCACTGATACTTAACTGTGAGCAGATTAAGATGTTCATGTTACAATGAAAAAAACCCTGTAAAATGGACAAATGCTTCACTGATTATCTCTTCTCTCCTTGCAATTACACATGAAAGACAGAAACGTCCTTCTTAAAATGTCATATTACTTGTTCCTTTCTAATTTCCCTGTGAATTCAAATGTTTCTTCTATCAAGTGCCATATAAGGAGGTGAAGGGTACATATTTTATGAGACATTGTATGGAGAAAAATTTTCTCTGAGCTGCTTTGTTGCTTCCTATGTTCTCCACTCTATCTGCTGTTTACTAACACACTGTAATGCCACAACCTATTTTTGTTGTTAATACTTCCATTTCAAGTCAAATGTGAACAATATGGTGATTATTTCCATATGAAGAGGTTTGGACTGTTTTTTTTTTGGGGGGGGGGGGGGTATGAGGGGGGTGGTAGTGTTTTTTTTAAGGTCCAAAGCAATGTTTAATCCTCTTTGCTTGCTTGGATGAAGAGAGCCAGCAGTTCTAAAAATGAGGATATATATTTGGAAAAATCTTCAGTTTTGTCCTGAGAGCCATCCTTTGAAATTCTGTATTCTTTTCATTTTGGTGTTCCAATACTTATTCTTCGTATGTGCATGTGGAAATGCAGCCAGATGTTCTTGTGCACAGCATCTCCAAAACAGAAAGTTAGGTGTTTTTAGGCTTACCTGTAACTGAAGTGTATGTAAGATTTGAGTATTTAAAACAGGTTTGAAAGAAGGTTGAAATATAGTGAAGTACTGGGAATCTTCAAAACATAATTCTGAATACCTGTTATTCACTTTTAGCATCTTTATAAACCGCATCCTGTTTTGAGGAATAAATTCTGTTCATCTTTATTCAGATGTATCATTTTCTAGACTATTTTTGCTGTCCCTTGCCTGACTCTGAAACATGTTTATGCCATTATATTGCTATAGTTGTTAAGTAAATGGTAGCAAGTGTTTACAGGTCTCTTAGTATTTGAATCTAGGAAGCAATATTAGTGGCATTGTTGAGAGTCACCTGAATTTTGTAATTATTACACCTTTTAAAACTTTTTCAAAATAAATTTGATTGCTTGTTAATCCTAGAACATATTCATGAGATTATTTAGGACTATATTCTTCTATCCAGCAATTTAAGAACAAAAGCCTCCACTGTAGCTCAAATCAATCAAAATATTGGTTTTAGGTTATACATTGTACATATGGAATCTGGCATGTAAAGCAGATGGTATGTAAAATTATGCATAGCATGTCTGGAGAGCCATACAATATCTAAATGCATTGCAACAGAACGAGGAAAGAGTGTCACATGCAACTTAAAATATCAATTACTGGCCTATGTCTAGTCTCAACTGCGCTTTGTTTTCATGTGTGCATGTGTGTGTGTGTGTGTGTGTGTGTTTGTGTTCAATTTTCTCTTACTTCAGTCAGGACATTTCCTTGATAATATGAGATAATATGATCTTCCCTAGAAAAGCATACAGAATGAAATGATAGGCTACTGGCTAAATGAAATAAAGATGGATATACAAGAAAAAACTAGTTTAGTTTGGGTTCAGAATACAAATGCATGAAAATTAAAAAGAAATAGTCAAGAACAAAACTTTTAATCTTTTAAGGAAAATGGCCAGACACCATTTGCTACCAACATTACGTTTTTCTACATTATTTATGCACTTGGTTTGCTCAACCCAGCAATAGCACTTAATAGTACTTCTGTCCTGTTGCATAAGTACAGTGTTAGCTCCACACACTCCCTCTCTCAAGTATTACAAGTCTGTAAGTGCAAAATTTCTTCCTGAACAAACAAGCATTACTGTGCATTGTTAACACAATCAGATGAAATGGTAATTGCAGAAAGATTCACATCAGCAAAACCCTTAAATAAATATTAGTCTTTAAGCATGTGCTGACCTCAGAGGGACCTAATCACACATTTTGTTGAACAAAGATGCTTTCATGATCAATGACCATGAAAAGTAATAATTTTCCCAAGTTTATTCAAGTGTTTAAATCTGTGGTTATAAAATATTGGCAGCATCAGACAACTTTAATTTTTAACTTCCAGGGGAAAAGATTTAAATATTTCTAGTTCGGGGGGGTTTTCTGTTAATATTTTGTGTACTTTAGAAGTACTGCAAGCTATTAACTGTTTTAAAAAGAGTTGCACAGCTGTACTCTTTGATATTTCTAATAAAAATGAACTTTTGCAGATAAGATGTGAAGGATGAAGTTTATAATGAAGGACTACCACAAAGTGAACTCTAGATATAATATCAGGAACTAATACTGCATAAGGTAGACTTTAATAGCCAATTTTGTAAGATCCAGCCATTTTTCAAGGAGGCAAATTGAAGGACTGCCCCCATGTTTAAAGTGTTGAATATCCCCAAACATTTTTAAGGCTTTTTAAGGTACCTGAGCTGATACAGAATGTTTCACACTACAAAAAAAAGGTAATTCCTGTACTTTTTGTGCACTAGCACTCTTAGTCCTGATGCATCTTATTGCTTGCAACAGTGCTGCTTGAGAAAATACAGCTCTCTGTCTGGGGGATTAAAGTAACACATTTGTCCTGATATGTTACAGAACAGTGTCTATCAATCCATTTCTCTTTTGGAGATGAAAGAACTTTTATCCATTCAAATCACAGTAATACAATCTTGTATCATAATGGCTTGAACGATCTTGACTGCACACAGTTGCTGGAGTCTCCAAAGGACTGTCATAAATAAAACTATTAGACTGTATTATAGCAGACACATATTCAGAGTCTACCAAGGGATGACAAGATTTTACATTACAGCACAAATCGCTAAAAAATGTCTGCAAATACCAAAAATGATTGGTAGAAGGACTTCATGAACCAATTTATAATCTATATATATATATATGCTATTTTTCTTTAAAAGTATTTAAAGGGAATATTAATATTAATGGATTAATCCTATGTAGAATTAAGTGGAAACTGAGCCAATGAATAAGGGATTTGTCCTCTACAACAGGTACTTAAGCTTGCTCAGCAGCGTGTAAACTTTCTGCACTAGCTGACGGACTTTCAACCTACATCAAAACCTCCCTTTGCAACCTGGCATTGCTACTATGATGACAGCATTAGAAAAGTGGCATCTCATGGGAGACAAGTCACTTTACATCAATGGAAATGAATTTACACTGCAACCTGGACTCTGTGCAGAGAGGTTTGGGTTTATTTTTTTTCTTACCAGATACCGTTATGGAAGGTATGACTTTTGCCAGATAGACAGACACAAGTGAGTTTGGCAAAACCCTAAATGAACCTAGAAACAAAGTTGGAAAGAGTGGAGACATGGCAAAATGAGGTAAAAAAATGTAAGGATGTGCTTTGTTGGATTTTTTTAAAGAGAGGAAAAAATGTACTCTTTTATGAAAGATCCTTAAGACAGAAGTAAAACATAAAAATAAATGCAACTGTGGTTAAAAATAAAATTACAGAAGTTCAGTTACCTAACATGTTCTGGCCACGGGAGAAGTAACTAAACCTGACATACCGATAGGACGGAAGCTTCAAAAAAAAGACAAAAGCCAGAAAATAACCATTTCCCATGTTGCAAATCCAGATGGCCCTAACAGATTTTGTGTGTATTTGTATACACATTTATCTGTGTGTATACATGTGCATACATATAAATTTTTTTTCTTTTAATATAAAAATCTGTATAATGCCCTACTTTGTTACTGTCTGATTTCCTCACCCCAGCAGGGATTTGCTGGTTGTTCTTCCTTTCTGACCATGAAGATACAGAGGAAGATATGACAGCACAATAAATAGCTGAGAGTGGTTAAACTGTTTCCTGAAGGTAAAACAGCAGGGTCCAATGGTTCTCCTGCAGAATGTTTTAAACCCAAGGCTATAAATAATAGCCAGTGCTGCCAAAAAAAAAAAAAAAAAAAAAGTAACTGAATCCTGAAAAAGGAGAAAACAAAATGAATCTTCACTTCAGTGTCTGAAGCCAATGTTACATTATGTCCTGAAAAACATGAATCTGAAAGATATTTTGCCAGCTACAGGCTAGTGTCATCTACAATCACAGTCAAGATCTTCCTGTTAAGACTTGAAAAAGCAACTACAGTCTTACATTGAAGAACCAGGAAAGATTATCAGTGAATGTAATGTGGAGCTTTAGGAAAACAGATGATGACAGTAGAGTAGAGGAGTATTTAATACAGCACGGTATTTAATGCAGTAAATAGATATACCATTTTTTAGTATTAACTTTTGATGCTGAAAAGACAGTTGGCTGGATTGAGTGGACTTAACTTTGGCATGATGTCAGAAGTATGAATTAGAAAAAAATTATTTTAGGTAATTTGCTGCTACATGTCCTCACCTTTGTAACTGTTGTATATGTAAAATAATGTCAGAGGTGGCAGCAAATCCTTCCTATTTATAATATCACATTCCTGCCTCTTGTAAAACAATTAATCTCCAATGTAAAGTAAAACAGATTTGCAGTAGGAAAAAAATCTATCGGTATAGCCAAACAACATACCTTTATTTGTCTTCTGGTGGAAAATTACATTCATGACTCGTGATGTACAATCTGGCTAAAATAATCTATTATAAGCTTTTTGGTAAATAATTCCATAAAAGAAAATATGACTGATAAGCTTTTTACCAACCACAGAGTTTTCACTCAGAGGTAGAAAAGATTTGAGGAGAATTAGTGAAAATTTGTTCTAGGATTAGAAGTTCTCAGTTTGCATATACCAAACAATTCTGCTTACAACTGGCATTGCTAGCCCCTCTTGCAGTATCCTCTATTCAACGGTTTCTGACCTAAGAATGAAATCCACTTCCTTCAGGTATAGCCGAACAACCCAGGCTTCAAAAAGTTGAGTTGCACAACTGCAGAAAATGGAAACCCAGACTTTCATTCATATCTCCCTAAAACCGCGTTTCATTTCTGTGGTTGCTTTCCCAGCAGTTCCTTCAGGACTGCTCCCTGGCTGCTAGTGAAGTAGATCCAGGTGAACATGAATCAATAGCCCTTTCCTCCTTATATATCGCACCTACAGTGCTGTAACTGCCTTCACTTCTCTCCTGGAGGCTAGCAAAGAGAATATTTATCTTCAGGTGCTTCAGAGACATTTTTGTGTACCTCCGCCTTCCACAACTTAGTAGCAAGAAACAACAAAGGATGAATTTCGTGACAGAAGCTTGACTTACCAGCATTATCCCTGAAAAGGCATTATCAAAAATGGATTAAAAAAGATTTAATTGTCATTCAGATTTGTCAACTTTCTTTTTCTGTAACAAAACAAACTAGGCGGTTTTGCTTGCTTTGTTTCGGAAGCAAATAGCATATAAGTTTCTTAAAGGTATGTAATTTTTCTTTTCTTTTCTGCTTTTCTTGTTGGGGAAGCAGAGAAGAATTCAGTGAGAAAAAGAGGGGGAAAAAAGAAAAAGAGATAAAAATATTTTTGAGCTTTCAAACAATTTTCTCTTTTACACAATTAAATATATCTGGTTAATGCCTCTTTGTTACTCATCACCTTGAAAATATTCTGTATTAAAATAATAAAATGCATTTTTTAATGTCACTTCAGAATGGATCAAAACTTTTTATTACAAAAATCTTGTCTTTGAAGATATTTCAGTCAGCTTTCATGAAAAAATTGAAGCTGGTTAAAATTTCTTTGAAATTTGTTTTTCAGACATATAAGTTACTTGGAACGAAAGCTGTCTGTAGAAAAGATGTACTTTCATACATTTTCTGTGTGCTGTGATCATACATCAATTAAAAGATATATTTTTTCTTTTTTTCTTTAATCTATAAGGTGATTTTTTTATAAAAATAAGGAAAAAATCAAAACCTGAAAAAATGCCCCCAAAATATCAACACAAGACGCTTGATTTCCCCCTAATCAAAATGTTTTTCTTTCTAAATTTTTAAGATTTTTAACTTCCTTTTGCAACTTCCCAAAAGAATTTCAAAAGCTCCAAACATTTTTCCTGATGGGGAGAATACTTCTTGCCCAGTTCTAAAGCACACATTGTTGGGCAAATCATAGTTTTAGCCTAGTGGATAAAGTGGAAGTATTGGAAAGGTAACCAGGCACTTTCTTGGAAAGGCACTTACTAGTGCAGGTTTGCTTATTACTTTATTCCTCAAGACAGCTCATGCATTGAGGCAGACTTAAGGTGATAACAGAAGGAAAGAGGGAAGGAAGCGTCTCTTTGGGATAACTAAAGAAAACAGTGAGTGGGAAGTCAGGTGTGTCTTTTTAACAACTTTAAGAGGAAAATGTCCTCTGACCGAACTGTATTTATGCTCAGGATGTAGGTTTAAAAGACATTTAGTGGCCAGCTGGAAAGAAAACTAATTTACTTAGTCTACCATTTCAGGAATTTAAGTTGAATACGTGTTGTTTATGTGACTTGACATGTATCAGTAAGGAGTGCTTATGGAGGAGACAGCTTGCCTCTGGACTCGGATGTATATCAGCACCCGTGCACTGCATCAATGTGGAAGGCAGAGCATGGAGATACAGTACAAAGCCCCAGCACGGTGGTAGACAGAAGCTGGCCACTCACTGCTGTTTATCCCCCAGGGACACAAGAGAACAGATTTGTCAGGGTTTGTCTCTTTTATTCCAGTAATAATGAGAGATTAATTGGGAATGTTTACTGTTGGGAGACTAATTGGGAATGTTTGTTGTTTAGAGGTTGGGTGTTTTGGTTTTTTTCCTATTACAGCTGCATTTCTGCTCCTTGCCTATATTTTTATGAATAAACTGAATGATGCAAGGCCTCCCTCTAGCCTGGAGGCCAGCTAAGCATGGCCACTTCCATATGGTTAAGCTCCCTTAGCCTCCGGAGCACAGGCTGCAGCTAACCTGCCTCTCGGGAACGGTCCCCAGGCTGGGCGAGTGCCCTAGCTGTGCCCAGGAAACCCTTGGGAAATGGCTGGTCAAATAGCCAAGATCAAAAAAGTGTCAGGGACTGCCCTCAGATTTTTATGGTTTTGAAAAAAATAGTTCCAGGGCATAGATTCATGCCCTGGCACTATTTAATTCACTTGCATAGATGTAGTCTTATTTAGGTCAGTATGACTCCAAATCCGTACACATTGTTTATTCGCTGTTCTCATTAGGAATGAACTCCGCTGATTTAAGTGGTGTTACTGCAGCACAGCATGATGTTTTTGACAAATAGTGTAAAAGGAGCTTAATATTTGTTTGCAAGCAGTCATTAACTGTGTTATATACAATAATGGTCTGAAAGTAGTGGAAGATTTAAACGTGATAAAATGGTTTAGGAAATGGTAGCTACTTTTCTGCATACTTTTCATTATTTATAGTTATGTTTCTTATTGAATGCTGGCGTCCGTTTATCCAGAAATTGCTGTTATAGGAAAACTAGCATCTATTTACAGTGCATTTGTTGTCAGAAGTTTGTAAAGTATTGAAAAATCTGGTTTAGAAAAGTGAACGTACAAGCACTTCTCAAAGTTGCGTTACTAACTTTTGCCAGAGAATGAAAAATCCTTGTTTGGTAGAATATTCAGTATTCTCTGTGTCAGAAAAAAATAATGACTTAATTTTTAGGGTGTGGTCTCAGAAATCAAACTCCTTTAAGCTTTAAAATACAGACATTCTCAGGTAACTGAAAATTATGCTTACACAGGATAGTTGGATAAAATTTTAATAAGTAATTGTATGACAGTGGACTAATTTAATAAAAAACTAATATTTCTGTTAGTTGTGGAGGAAAAATACATTCATTGACAGTGGTTCTTATCACAGCTTTTTATTTCTTGGTATTTAGCATCACTATTGCATCTTTTGCAATATCTACAAGTCATCTTCTCTACTCTTTCTTCATCTTGTACTGGTGAGCTTTTGCAAGGTTTTTTGATTCTTTCACTGATTGTCGTGGTTTAACCCCAGCCAGCAACTAAGCACCACACAGCCGCTCACTCACTTCCCCCCACCCAGTGGGATGGGAGAGAAAATTGGAAGGAAAAAGGTAAAACTTGTGGGTTAGGATAAGAACAGTTTAATGGAACAGAAAGGACGAGACTAATAATGATAATAACAATAATAAAATGACAGTAATAATAAAAAAAAGGATTGGAATATACAAACCAAGTGATGCACAGTGCAATTGCTCACCACTCGCTGACTGATGCTCAGCCAGTTCCTGAGCAGAGATCCCTCCCAGGCCCACTCCCCCCAGTTTCTATACTAGACATGACGTCCCATGGTATGGAATACCCCTTTGGCCAGTTTGGGTCAGCTGCCCTGCCTGTGTCCCCTCCCAACTTCTTGTGCCCCTCCAGCCTCCTTGCTGGTTGGGCATGAGAAGCTGAAAAATCCTTGACTTTAGACTAAACACTACTGAGCAACAACTGAAAACATCAGTGTGCTATCAACATTCTTCTCATACTGAACCCAAAACACAGCATTGTACCAGCCACTAGAAAGACAATCAACTCTATCCCAACCAAAACTAGGACACTGATGCAGGATAGCACAACTTCAGAAATGGTGTAGGTAAATAAAAATGTTGCCTAGGAGAGATTCTACTTCTCACTGTAATCCTTCAGTACCAGTTTTGTGGTTCACGGGTTGCATACATAAATTAGAGTGCTCTTGGAGGAAAGTCACCTAGCAGAGAGAATACTTTCCTACCAATGGTAAAATAATTGCCTCCAAATGCCATGACTCCAGGTGTATGGCAAGACGGAATCTCAGGGGGAAGGTCACGAAGTGCCGGTGCCTTCTCTGGACAATGCCTTCAGTTAGGGCTCTGGCAAGCTGCACTGATTTAATACCTTTGGTGGTTTCAAATCGGGAGAAAGAGCAAATGTAAATCTTTTAGCCATTTCTTCCTCTAAGTGATGTTTTTACGGTATCTCTCCGGGGAACTTCAAGGAGTCCAATTTAATTATTGCATAAGTACATATGTAAAGAACCTGATGGACCCAACCTACAGAAAAATTGGATTTGAACCTGATAAATAGACAATAGTCAAATATCAGTTTCATTATTCAGTAGGAGCTATTTGGCTTGACCAACAAAGAAGTGAAAATTTTTTTAGAAAACTGAAACTTAATTAAGTGTACCAGGATTTTGAGCTTAGCTTTGGTTTGGAAGTTGGGATGATATATTAGTCACTTACTTTGCTTTCATATTGAAATCACTGAGTTCCCTAAAATTCTTCATGCTTGGAAAATTCTGTGTAATGTGTAACTCCATAAATATATTTAAAACAAATGGGATAGTATTGAAAGACCCCTGGTAAAAATCTGAGAAAGGTACTGTATGATTATTTATGATATACCTGTAGATATTGATTTTAAATTTATTCTTAAATATATATTGTACACACTTTTACCAAAATATAAATGCATTTTATCACTTGGTATAGGGTGTGATGATTAAGGAGAAATGAGTGTGTTCTAAAAAGTTTAACTTCTTTATCAGCGATACTTAAAAAGGAATATTAAATAAGAAGATCTAAAGCTGGCCTGGAGCTTCTTCGGTGTGTGGCTGAAGCATGTTTACTAACCAAAACTGTAGTTCATGTTCTGGAGAGCATCCTGCTCCTTGCATCCTGCTGTAACGCCTCTGGTGCCTCTGCTTTTATCTCTTCTCTCCCTTCAGTTTGGTCTCAGGGATGGCAGCTCTCAGTTGATGAATACAAGTCATGCAGTCCGGGAGACGATGAACTCTTACCAAACAGCTGCTCATGGATAGTGAACTAGTAGCCGGTCTCAAATCTGGGGCAGACACAGAATTTACCACAAGTCTGAGATTTCTTTCAGTGTCTTTGTTCAAAGATGAGGCTTTGTCATCCAGTCTATTTCTTGGAAAAAGCTCCAAAATTATGACCTAACTCTGCAAATCTCTCTGCAGACTGCCTTGCTATCAAAACACTGTCATTTGTGGCAATAAGTGTGTCTATTAAATATTCCAGTCTATGTTATAAAGGTACTTCGAACAGATGTTAGGTTGAGACATCCAGGGAGAAAGATCATGACACGTTCGGTGACAGCGTGGTACCGGTGCCAATAACTTCCTACAAACTATGAAAAAGCAGATGTTACTCTGGCCAAAATTGTATCTTCCTCTTGACTGCTTTCAGCGGGCGGCAGGCCTGACTCTGACCCCCCTCGAACTAACCTTGAAGCTGCTGTTTCAGTAACGGAGACCCCTCTATTAGCCTGGTCCTGCAACTCTTTGGCACACGCTATAGCAAAATTGTTCTAGCCTGACTGTGTCAGCTGCCGCCTCAAAAGTGATACTGTCTGCTTATAACTCAAAGTATAACTCTGTAATACATATGCTTAGTGCAGTACGGTTCTTAAAAGGCATTTTAATCTGCTAGCATTTTAGTTCGTAGGCCTCTGGGGTCAGTTTGAAAAATTACACTAATGCTGAACTTACTCTGATATTCTGGGCAGCCTTCTGAATTTTAAATAACCATCCTCAGAAGGCCACCCTTTTCAAAAATTATCTTTAAGACTGCACACAGAATTTTAAGCTCAGTTCAGTTAATAGCAGACTGAGATGCAGGCTGAAATTTATAAAAATGCAAGGTAAGAATCTCTGAATTTATAGATACCAGCAGTTATTTTAGTTTTCATTATCTGAGTATCTGGCCCGTAGATTGCTAACTATATGAGTTCTGTGTTGCTGTAATTGTTAATATTTGCATCTGAATTAATTGTTCTGCATTGTTGGTTTTGTAGTTGACTGCCTATTCAAATATGTAGGATTCTTTTGAAACTTGTACAGGAAATGATCCTTTTATAATCCGGAATTAGGCAAGGTGAAAGATACAGGTCTGTTTTTCCAAACAATGGCATTCCTTAATCCATTCCCTTACACATATATAAGAAAAAACAAGATTACTACCTCTTTGTCTTGAGAGATTTATGTAATTCATATGTAGTTCATCCAGTATTTGTTGCTTCTCCCAGTGCTCTACTTCTGTTGTTACTGAGTCTCATGCCCCTCATGCCCCTTAGCCTGTGTTTTACAGCTTCTTCCTCTGCTGTGGCCTCTTCTATCGCAAAATTGAATCCGATGATCCTTGCTTGTCCAGCCCAAGCCATTGGGCTCCTCCTGTGGTCCTCTACCAGCTACCTCCTCTGGTCTGACCCTGCCCTCGCCCTCAGACTCTTTCCAAACCACAGATTGCAGTGGGCATCCAGCCACGGAATGGCACCAGCTTTTGGGCACAAAATAAACCCCACTGCTTCCAGGCAGGGACTGCAACCTGTTAGCCATCTGTTCTGCTCGACCATTAGGGATAAAGGCTACCCAGAAGTAGTTTTTAGCAAGGCCTTCAGCAAGTGTCCCTTTCTGGTTTATCTGAACCCTCTCTTGCTTACAGCCTTAGAGGCATTCTAGACCTACCCTTCTCTGTGCGGAAATCAACTTTTGGAAAAGCTGAAAACAGTTCCCAGCTCCCAGCGCATCTTCTTACTCAGCTTGGCTGAAGCTGTTCTCCTTTGGGAGGAGGTCTTTTTGAGCCAGAGGGAAAGGAAGGATGAGCTCAAAATATTCCTCGTTCTACCAGCTGCCGCCAAATGTATTCATCTTCCCCCTGAGGAACTGTGAGTCCAGATCCATTCGCACTGTGCACCCTGATGAGACAGAGTGACATCTTCCATGATAGGTGATGAGGCTGCGGTTCCAACCTCTTTTTTTTTATCACATCTAATGAAGAATGCCAAAAGAGATGTGTTTCACTGGTGTGCTTTCAGGAGCAGAATGAAGTAAAAAGCCTAGGAGGGCAGCTACAGTGAAATCTTGCAGCATGCCATGTATCTGGACTGTGAGAAAAAGAGATTCTTTGGCTTCCCAGGTAAGTCACAGTCTTTTCTGAGTGCTCCAGCAGGCTCTAGGAAGGAGGCTTACGAACTGCTCATCTATCCTGTGTGGGAAAAGGCTTATTAACTTCGGCATGTGTCCAGCCCTTTGCTAGCTAGCAAAGAGTTTCTAGAATGCTTCTTCGGCTCCTTCTATGATCGTGTGTCTTATTTTTAGATTGGCAGCAAAATGTGCCTGGCAGTGACATCTACAAGCTATTCTTTCTGGGGCTGAATGGTTGCTTTTGTGCTAGATGTGTGATGCATAATACACCAGTTCTGTTCTTTGAGTAGAAGGAGGGCAGGGTTTGCTTCAGAGGGTTTATTTTATCCCTGTCCTGGTCTAAAATCATTGGCTCCTTAGGAACTGGGTGACATTTTTGGTGTTAGTTGAGGTAGACAACGTTTCTGATTCTCCATAGGAGCCTTTTGGTACAAATATGCTCCAAATAAGAAAGTAATGATAGTGCTTTATATTATTTACAAAACAAAACAGAAGGAAAAATAAGATTATACAACTCCACACATAATCCATTACTTCAGTATACAAATTGTTCTGTTGGTATCCATGAGCATGCAGCTGTATAGAAGATGTAAAGATATATCAGGAAATCCCTATGTCTTTTGACAATTAGACACCTCTTTTGAGAGTTCTGGTTGGAGTCTTTATGAGGACAGAGTCCTCCTGTCAAACTATTCTGCTTGATTAGTTCCCCATTTTTTCATTTGAGGATATCTTTGCTGCAAAAAAAAGGATCAAAATGGTATTTCATTGCCCTTTTCTTCCTCTTGGGAAATACACATAGAGTTGCCCATCTTCTTGTGAACTGAAATTGTGATTGTTATCCAACAGATTCAGGTCTTGAATAATGAAATACTGTATTTCTTGCTTTCATCATGCTAAGTGATCCATCTCAATTCTTCAGTTATATGAAGAAGTACCTATGCTTTCTTATCCTTTCCCCTCTCCCAGACTTTGACACAGAATTTCAATGTCACAGGAAGAAAATAACATTACATCTATGCAAAAATGATCTACTTTATCATACATCATTCTCAGTTGCATCACACTTTCACCTTTTTCAGAACTAGATGATGAATTAATAAATTGGTGTTTGTTCCAATCATAATGGAAAACTGTGACTACTTAACATGCTCATGCCCTCCATGTAACTGAAATTTGCAAATATTAATGAGATTATACCACTGTTCTGTCAATAAATATTATCAACTGAGTTCATTTATGTGGAGGTCTTGGGATTTCTGCAGAATGATTTTGCATTGCCACTCTGAAGATTTCATTAGAAATCTAACAGATCCTGACCATCTTTTTTAATTAACTCAAGTCCTCTCAAACTTTATATAACATGGCACTGGGTATAAAGTATACAGCTCTTGCACATGGAAGGAGACAGCGATAACACACACAGACGTGACTGTTGCTTATGAAGAGTTACAACTATTTGGAGCCTTGCGGTTGCTTCCCTCGCTGAAAATAAGTGAATGACAGATAATCTGGATCTACTCCACGTGTAACTTGTTCCTGAACAAATATATGTCTCTTCTGGGCAAAAACCATCCAGCACTGTCTCTGGGACACATACCCTAAAGCTTCCGCCTAGTTCTTATGTGGCAGCTTTGCAATAAAAAGTGACCCTGTGGTTAACAAACTCCTTCGTTACTTGTGCAAGGCTGCTGGAAGAAGATGACTGCCTTTACATAGAGCCTGGCCCAGGCAAAGCTGAACACGTACGCACACAGAGAACAGGAACGCTGTATGTAATAGCACTACTTGGTGACACCTGCCGTAAAAATATCATCATTGGGGTCATTCTAACTACCCTAGTTATGTTTAATAACTCTGAGGAGTCAATGCACGGTTTTGAAGGGTTTATAAGTTTCTGAAAATGTCCCTGAACTGAAATTTCCAAGATGGGCCTGTTGCTGCAGGTAGCTGGAAAGTTCAAGGAAAACTCCACAATCATGTTAATCATTAAAAAGTGGGAGACTTGAATATTTTTAATGCTTGTGAAAACTGAAACTCCCAGGGCTGGGAAATTGAAAAAGTTAAATCCAAAACCATCGTGCAAATAAATCTTTCTTAAAATGTATTTGGTCATTCCAGAGACATTTGACTGAGCTCCAGCTCTTCAAAAAGTATATAGTGCAAGATTTTTTCCTGAACTTATAAATAAAAGTAGTTCTATATATTTTTTTGTAATTATTTGAAATATACTGAGCATTCAAAAGAATGAGAGAGATCTCTTGTCCTCTGTATTGGGCATGAAGGGTGTCCTAATGTGTATTTTCAGCTTTTCATTGAAGAAAAATGTTGTCCTGTGGATTGCTTACAGAAAATGGGAGAGTCTATTTCTGAGACAGGCAGTCAAATGACAGTGTGTAATACACAGTCAGCATATTTCAAACGGAGAAATCTCTTTTCTCTCGTTACCTTCCTCTCATGTTTTCCTTTAAAACAACATCACCAGATAACCTTTGAAAAATCCTACTAAAAGTCCATCTAGTGAGAGAAAATTAAAGCTGTCATTGTGCAAAAATGTAAACTTAGTAAAAATAACTTTTATTGCAGGTATTACCTCCCAATTTTATGTGGCCTATGTTTTGAAAAAGGTTAGACTAAATTATCGTATTGTTTCCTCCTGACCTTAGAAACTGTGTCAGCGCACTTTATTTTTTATTGGAACCTGGCACTGGCATTTCTCTGGTGCTTCTCTGAAGGTGCTATCTTTTATTTTTAAATAAAAGCAGAAAATCTGGGGGAAGAAAAAAAAAGCGTAAGTCTCTAGCTGTGACCATGACAAAGAAAACTTAAAAAAAAAACACCTAAAAGGAGTTAAGATTTTGTCTTTTTTGCAGAGAGAGTGATTGGCACTTGGATTTTACTACTTGACATAGTCTAATTTTAGGTGTGAATAGTCATATTGTGAAGCTTTTTGTATCTGCGCTGCCCTGAATTCTCCTTTGTGATGTGCAAGAATTCTGGCTCCATTTCTAAGTGCCTGCCTGAACCCTGCTACAAAACTAAGCCATCCCATATTTTTTTCCAGTTAATTGAGAAAGAACTTCTGTGCTATAGGAGACATTCTGAAGAAATATGACATAAAGATAATTTAAATAAGGAGATATTCCAAAAATAATCAGTATCCCATCATTCAAATAATTTTCCTGGTGATACAGAATCATCAAATCACGGTGTGACTTTCAATACAATTCATCTCTGAATTGCTTTCATACCTAGGATGTTTCCCTAGTATACTCATAGAATTTTCCAAAACTAGATCTATGGCTAAACAGTATATGAGCTAAGGAATTATTCTGAAAATATTAATCTTCATTGCATTCATTTCAGAGAAATAAGTAGGGAATTAATTAATAAAATACATTAAAAAAATGATTGCAGAAACCATTACAGTTGATTTCTCTGCCATGTTCCAGGACCTCTTCTTTTTTTCTTTTTTTCCATAAGCTTTATATTTTAGTTTAATTATTCTACAGATTACCAAATCCTATTGAAACATTCAGTGCAGTATCAGAACAGGGGTAAAGGTGAAGCTCTCTCCAAACTGTGCCTGCACAAGGTGCTCTTCACAGTGAACTTATAAAAATAGCTGCTCTTCAGTTTTACTTGATCATGTATTCAGAACATTATCACATCTGTGTTTTTCATAGGAGCATATCCATGGGCTCTGCCACTATGGACATCCTTACATGAGATTAAATGCTTAGTTGCATATTTCAGTCTTTTCCTTTCTTTACATATATAAACCAATTCATGCACAGGCATATATTATATTTCAACATGGATTGAGTTTTGGAAAGGTGTTCAACTACTGCTACTTTAATATTTAATACTAGTTTTTAAAATGGTATCTTTAAGTATTTCCAGTATAGAAATTGGAATTAATTTTTTTAGACTTTTCTGTCATTAAAACTCATTACTTAGTACATTGCTGTAGAATGTACATTTGAGCAAATTAGGTTTTCATCTCAGTTATTGAATTTATTTTCCTCCCTTTTATATATCTGTGCATTTTTGTTTTTCAAAATGTGCTATTCCCAATAATTTATAAGGAGACAAGATACTCAATGGGACTGAAAATGTTCAAATACTCAGTAAAAAAGGACGCTGCTCTACTAGTGGGAGGAAGATGTCTGTGCTAGAAATGGTCAACAGGTCCTGTCATTTTTTAATATGATTGAAACCACAGGCTTCTCTCTGGTAAGACAGACACTGTTTCATAAAACTCATCTCTTAGCTCATACACCTACCAGTTGAATATGTGACCAGTGACTGGAACAAATGAATTTTATTGGACATTATGCCATAATTAGACCACTCGATAATGATTTCCAAAATAAGGAACATGCTTTTCAGGATATTCTTTCACAACATGAACTTTAAAAATATTTTAAATCAAAACCTGAGGCAAAAAAAAAAAAAAAGTTTAACATTTCCAACCTGAGGACTCTTCAGGTATTTCCTGCATCTAACATAAGAGAACTAGCTGTTTACCTTTCCTATTAAAGTTGGGTGCTCCACAGTATTTGCTTGTTAGAGGAGGGGTAAAAAAGAGAATGTTGCATTTCCCATTCCCAGCAAGGTAAGAGGAGCATGGTCCCATGATCAGAGCATTACTATTACTAAATGTAGAACGTTTGCTTTGCTTTTGGAGGACATTGAGATCTAAAGACTTAGTAATAAAAAGTTAATTACAGCTTCTGCAGCATTAGTAACGGTAATTCCATGTATGGGTAAAGGTGAAGTCTGGGACAAGATATAGAGGCTTCTTTATAAGTTTTTGGAAGAATCTGATCCAGTATTAAGGTTTTGACTACACTGAAAAGCAAAGTATGGGGTGGCGGGGGGTATAACTACAATAATGTTCATAGTCGTAATTCAGAAGCGTGTCCCCAGGCACCTCCATGCCGAGTCCTGCTGTCGCACTGAGGGACGACGTACGAGACGAAGCACGTACTGAGCGGTAAGCCCTGCCTGTGCTCGATGGCCTTAAGGATGGCAGCAAAGCCATTTTCCGACAACACCCCATATGCATAATATCTTACCCACTCCATTCTTCTCAAACCTGCTAGTTTGTATGTGTTTGCACAGCACCTAAACCCTTGGGGCATGTTCCCACCCGCTCGGGGAGGAGGGTGTCCTGCGGCCGGCCGGGGGGAAGACCCGTGGTGGACACCCTTCTCTGCGGCGTAAATGTGAACTCCTGTGGCCGAGGAAAAGGGTGGAAATGCCCCGAGGATGTTGGGAGGAGCTGGCAAAAGGGCAGGGTGTCAAATGGAAGGAACAGGCGGTGAGTCTTCTGGTTCAGAATCAGCTTGTGTGGCTAACTGGACCTGTAGGTACCGACTGACTAAATGTAGTTTTTCAAGCACAGTTTGAGGCTGGGTTAAAAGAGAGGCATAGGAAAGAAACCAGATTGGCAGTCTGTTGGTGATAGCTGCATAATTTTCAGTACTTTCTCAAGACGACCTTGAGATTATATATATATATACACACAACAGGGAAGGAGTTTTAATGTACAACCAAGCAGTAAACCCAGCTCCAGACCGTAATGTCCCCCCTACCAGTAATTACAAGTACCTTTGATGAGAGGGCTCCCTCTGCCCGTAGCACCCGGTGTCTGTGATCTGAGATCGGTCCCACCTTGGGTGAGAACGCGGGGACACAGCGGGCGCTCTGCGGTGGCGGCTGTCCTCGACACGAACCGGTGTGACGCGAGCCGCGCTCCCAGCGTGAACGCAGTGTAGACATCCCTTTGAGATTCCCAGGTAGGACAAATTTTCAACAGCTGCCTTAGTAGCTAATTAGCCCTATCCATGCTTTGATATGTGGTTCAGTCACTACATGATAAAAAGTCTTATTTACATATTTTCCACCTGTAGCCTCTTTTTCTATTAGCCTAGGGTTTCTGAAAGTGTAATATAATGCCAAGCTTTCCCAGAGTGATAGCGTGTTTGAACCGGTTCTATTTAAAGCACTCCAATTTTATACTATTAAGACCCAAACCAGATGCCTCCCAATTTTTTATTTTTTAACTGTATTAAGTTTTCACCTTGCTTTTCCTTGAGTCTTCTTTCCCGGGAGGAATTCAGAGTAGTCCAGTGCAATAGAAGTAATAAAAGCATATCAGCCTGATGGAAGCGACTTTTTCTTTCTATTGACATTGAATATAAAGAGGAGATATTCTGTATTTCTTTGTTCTTTGTTTAAAAAAAAAAAAAGGGAAATAAAAGGACTAGGAAAGCTAATATGTTTCTTATTCTCTTGATGTCATTTATACTAGGTTGTTACTCTGAGGTCTTAAACTCAGAAAATGGCTGTGATGGGCAGGGGTCCAGCTGAGTCCTTCCTTGCTTTGCAAAACTTTGGACTTTAATTTCCTTTGCATATTTATAACTCCTCTACAATTGTACACAAGTAACTGATATTCCTGCTAAATCCTGGCAGTAAATAGGTTTGCATAGTAAGTTGGTACTTGAGTTTGTGAAGGAAAAAATAAGAACAAAGAGGAAAAGACAGGAAATTGCTTTTGTGATGTGTTAAAGTACTTCAAAACAATCCAAAATCAAACCATCCCCACGGTGGGGGTGTTTCTCCTAGTCAGCTACACACTGTGGCATTCCCACGTGACAGTGGGCTGTCATTTACCACAGCAGCTTAACCTGCCATGCATTTAAAAAAAAAAATAATGCATAAAATATACTTTTTTTCCTTTGCTGGTCTTCCTCACCCACTGTACTAGTTGCTGAACTTTCTTGCTTCCTGTACTGACTCTGCAAAGAGGGCTGATGGTTATGTCACTGGGAAGGAATGAAATCCCTGCTTGTTCCTACAGAAGAATGCTGGATCTCTTCAGCATTTTGCACGCTCCTGCACAGTTCATAGTGTCATACGGCACTGCCCCTATGACCGACTGCAGCCTGCAAAGTCACTGTCACTGTTATGTTGTTGATATACTCACTCTTTCTGGCATGAAAGTGTATCCTAGCTGCATTGAAACTAGGGGACCTGATAATTTTTCCAGCTCAGAAGTTAGAGGTGAAAGATCTTCTCCTGGCCAAATATTGAGGGCAGACGTGAATGCAGAGCAGCACATGTCACCGAGCCCCACACCACAGAATAACTTCTCTCTCCAACCACCAGCAGCACGACATTTTCAGTTGACAAGACACCATAAACTCACCCGCTATGGGTCTGCAGCAGGCCACAACAGTCTTTTTCCATATAGTTATTAGCATCTTCTTGCTGGACTGGAATGGCCTTGTTAGTTTGTCTGTCCTAGGAAATCCGGAAAAAATCTCTTTTCTTTAGCTGTGGAGTCCTTGCCAGTTATTCTATGCCTGTAAGATGACGGTGTGATGGGACACGTGTGGTTTTGCAACACAGGAGCCTGGACGTAGGTTTGTCCCACACATGCAGACACTCTGGTTCTGCTTCGGTCTGGACTGCAGTGTGGGTGCACCCGGGGGACAGGGGAGATTCCTGCCTCAGTGCCAGACTTTGTGCACTGGGAGAGAAAGACGAGGGAGCGAATTAGCCGGAGAATCCCTGGGATGTTATAAGTTTATGTTTGAGTTTGTTACACATGAATGACTAATTTCTTATAAACTAGTTTTTCACTTTCATAATGTCTGTAGTAGAGCATAGTTCCCCAAGAAATCCATTAGTTGACTTAAAATATCTAAACATATTTTTGAATAATTCCATTTGTCTACAGATCCTCTTAGACACAGGCAAAAGGGTTTTTTTAAACATTAAGTATTAATTTTGTAATTCATGTATAACTTTCCATAATCATGTAAATGTACATTCTAATTAACAGTGTAGAAATCAAATTATTCTCTTAATCCGTGACATACCATTAAATCTGATATTTTAACCATGTTGAACTATAATTAGATGAAATATAATTAGATCAAAATACTGTCCTGAACATTTGGTATAAAAGGAAAAATACATGGCTGCTTACATATGCACCATTATGACAAATTTATTACAAAAGAACAGAAGCTGGTGTATTCTGGGCTGGTTTAGCGGTCTTGTTCAGAACATGGCAGGAGGAATTTAAAAGGAGTTCTCTATCAGTTTTATCCACATTATACATAATGAAACTGTCAAATTGAGTCATTAGTATACTAATTTTGGCTCTCTTAATAGCCCTTTTTGTATTGTGTAATCTTACACAATCTTACAATGATGGGGAATGTATATAATTGTTGGTTGCACTAACAGCTTGTCTGTATAAAAGGAGAACAGATTTGCAAAAATAGCCACTGCTTTCAGTTGTGCAGTTTGAGAAACTGTATTTAGTCGTTCAAAACCAGGAGAAACCAAAATTAGGGATCATGACGTCAAACCAGTAACTTGCCTTTTAACCAAGCTGTAAGCAAGTAAGCAACCATAGAACAAATGGCAAACACTTAAAAATACTAGGAAGGTTGTGAAATCAAGACCTCAAATGTTCCGGAACATCACAACCAGGGCACTTTGCTTTCAGCCCTCTTATATGGATGCATTATGATTCAGACTTCAATTACATGAGTGCATAGTACTTTTTCTGAAGGAATCTTGACTCATTTGGTGTGATGAATAGAATGGGCTCTCTAATAAGCAACTTTTCAATTCTTTTTTTTCCTTTTATTGTTTACTGAGTGAACCTGTGCCTCATTCATTTCATCCTATCAGGGCCTTATTCTGAAGACAGAAATCCTGATTTTCTCACTGGCTTTTTCCTGTGTTCATTGTTGTAATTTACAAAAGTCACTAATGTAATTATTAATTTTCATAAACCCTGGAGAAGGAACAGTTTATCATTAGTCCATTTTCACAGTTCAGAACTGAAGCTCACTTGGATGTTAGGATATGAACTCAATCTTGCTGTTCAGCCTGAAATTCTGCAATAAAGGTATGAAGAGCTCAAAGGGAAAAAAAAGGAAGGAGGTGGAGAAGACAGCTGGATTCTTTCATATATAAAACCAATAAACCTTCTGAAGGAGCATGCTAACTGTTCAAATGTTCGCTTCCAGAATACAACTCATTCAAGTAAATTTCTCATGTTTAAAACCAAAACCAAAGAATTGATTTTTCTTTCCTAACAACAACAAAAATATCCCAAACCCACACAAACAAACACAAACCACAAAACCCCCAAACAAACAAATTTGAGAGCTCTACTTATTGAAATAAGGATTTCTGGTAGTCTGTGTGTGTTGGGAGAGTGCAATGGTACCTCTCTGATCCATGAGGTAGTGACCAACTCAGAAAATGTATGAGAGTAGACGGAGCTGTCATTGGGCAATATGTTATACTACTAAAATGGTAGTCTAATTTTTTTAAATATAGATTGACTCATTTATTTAGTTATATGCTTTACTGGAGTCCATGAAAGTCCTAACCAAGAACAGATCTAGAGGTCAATCTAAGATCTATATTGAAGATCTATTATTGTTTCAAAATGTTTGGAATTTAAATGCTGGCCTTTTTTCCCTATGTATTTGAAAGGTGTATTTCATCAATATGCTGGATGTATATAACACATTTTTTCAACAATTATTTTTAATACCCTTGTTTCCACATAAATCATATTAGAAATAGCAACTGTATAGGCCTTCTCCTCTGCCAGGAGTTCTTTGTTTGGGAGGAACCTTTTTTTCTATTAATTATGTTATTAATTTCCAATTACTCAATTTTGATGCAATTAAAGAATTAAAAAAAATTAAAAAATCCAAGATCTTCCAAGCAATTGTTTCTAGTGGTGCATCTTTGGGGCTTTTGGGGTTGGTTGGTTGGTTTTTTTCCCTCTCGTAAGGAAGTAATGAAACAATGCCCTAATATGACACTTTGGTTTGTGTCCATATGAGCATTACTCTGCAAGGTCCTTAATCTCTCATGTCATAGGAAGAATATGCTATGGTACTTTTTACAAGAGCAAGGATGTTAAACTCTGGTGTCCTGGCTATGTTCAGGTTGATTAATTAATATTCTGCATAGTTTCTCTAAAATTTGAAATGAAAATATTGTTCTTTATTTAGGCTCATAGCAAATATACTATTGCATGTACATTGCCCTCCAGAAAAGACTGCCTTTCTTTTTGCAGTTTAATTTTATGAAGCCTTTTCAACTTTGAGGAAAAATAATTGTAGAAATGTTAGTATGTCACAAGAAGCTAACGTTGTCTATTCAGAACCATGCATACTTGTTGCAGAATGTCAGATCTTTCATGGTAAACTCAACTTCATGTAAAAGACCAAGATTTAAATGAGACGTGGGATGGTACATATGGTACAGTAATATGGCAATGTTATCACATAAGGATGAACCAAGATGGATTTGAAGATCCCTGTGACCTTACTGACCCCTGTGAGGACAGGAGCAATCAGAGTCCTTGAGCACAGATGTGCCCGGGGTTGTTAAGTGGCGTTCTCGACTTGGAGGGAGACGGCGCGTTGCACACATGTTCCTTCCTATTGAACGGCACAGCTGGCCTGCGCAGAGCAGAGCATCTGCTACTGCTCCCTTTGAAATGCTGCTGATGCAGTCCCCTTGCCACAAGCTCTGTGTTCTGCTTGTTTCCCACACCTGCCACTTGGATAATATAACTGAGAATTACCCCAGTGCAATACAGAAACTACATGATGCAATCCGTAACAGCAGATTTACAGTTTTAAAATCCAATAATATCATTGTATAAATAGAGCTGGAACTAAAAATACAGTAATGCAGATGTGTTTCATCTTGTGTTTTAGAGACAACAAAGGATAAGTATGCCCTCAATTAACCGGTTCTCTCTCCCGCTCTCTTTTATCTTACAAAATATAAATAGTAATCCAACTGTAAGATGCTGAAGATCAATATCTTTATATTCAAAGTTGTTAGGCCTTTTCCTGTGGTGTGAATAGGAAGGAGGAATTTGTGGAAGGACCTGAGGGTCTTCAGCCAGAGAAGTGATGGATTCACGTGGGTTTGGTTCTTGTGATGTGGTTTTGAGAGAAGGTGCTTCTGATAGGTGTCAGGACTGTAAAATGCCAACCAGGCCAACCTGTGGGTGTACCGCATATTTCTGAATTACATAGTCATTCAAATCAAGATAACTAGGGACAACTTAAAAACAGAGGTGTAGGCCTTGGCTTCTTCCGAATTCTGAAGGGGCTTTGGCTGGGAGCTTTCAGATGGTCTCTGTAGGAGATCTGGTCCCTCCACCCTGCCGTGCTGCCGTGCTTTATTCAGACCAGGTTGCTGTAGCCCTCCTGGTCGTACTGGAGCCAGAAGGATCAATTACCACCGAGAGATCTGAAAAACGATCCTGGCGACTAGGGCTGCCAGCCCATTGGCACCTGAATTTTCAGAGCTACCGACACACTCATTTTATTTGAGTCAGTCTTCAAATGGCAAGGACTAGTGTTAAATCGGTGTTGCATAATCCTGGGGAATCTCAGTGCCTCGCCTGCTTTAGCACAGACAATTAGATGGCTTGGTCCTCGTCTGTCGCCTCCCCTTCACAGAGCGCTCTGAGGAGACAGTGATTTGAGGACAAAATCTCACTGGGAGAAAGGGTTTGAAGATGGAGCTTTGTTATAAGAAAAAAGGGGTAAGGTAAGAAAGGTAGGAGGTCATTATGTGGCAGGGCAGCACAGCTCACCAGGAGTTAATCGCTTCTCTCTTTGGAGAATGAAATCAAGCAGGAAATAAAATCACTCAGGTAGAGGAGAACTTGTCTGGGCTGGTAGTGGGTTTTTGGCCAAAAGGTAAGCAGGTGTAAACCCCTGATGGTTGGAGGGCCTGATACCACATCATGTTGCAGGCAATTCCAGTCCCAGCCGACAGCAAGGCAGGGTTAGTGGGGCAAGGAGAGACCCCTGCTCCTACGCACAGACTCCGCAAACTCTAATGACACTTGTTCAAAAGTTTTAATGGCATCATGATCCCCGATGAAAGTGTGCCTTTTCTAATATCAGGGTTTTGAGACACTCAGGTGCATTACAAATCGTTATTACCCATCGGTCATAGCTGCTCACTGAAAGCCCCCAAAGCAATGCTCCGACTCAGAAAAGCCAAAAAAAAGTATTTACTACTGTTGTCCTTTGGAAGGGTCATTCATTCAGCGCAAGTGCCACAGATCTTTATGTTGCTCTAGCCTCGCGCTGTCAGGATAGCAACAGAGAGCGCAATATATTCCTCCAACGTAGCAGATCCCTGCTGCAGGAGACGGTGCAGAGGGAAGCTGGGATGCGCAGCGGCGCGGCGGCTGCACGGGGGCTTCTCATTCGGGTCACAGAGCCTGTATGACTGACACAAGAAATAATCTACCAGGGCAGGGCTCTGCCACCGGAATCCGACTCTGCCGGAGTCCCCGGTGGGTCCGAAGCCAGCTGCACAATTTAGGGATGCCTGTCACAAGGTATAACGTTCAAAAGGACTGGGTCCGGCACTCTGACACACCTCGCTCCTCTCCCGTCTGTTTAGGAGAGAATATAATTCTCTGGGTGGTATGTTACCGTCAGGTATAGGAAACGAGCTGGGGTGGTTAGATTTTTTCTGTTGTATACCCAGTATCCAACCCTATTTAGGGTTTTGAGCATTTTTCCTTTCATTTTTAGTTCTTCGCTCTTCATATAGAGGTTGTGGTAGGTGAATGACAGGGCTATGGTCAGGCTATCTTTTTCAGACTGGACCAGGAAAGGACAGACAGTCAGTAATTTTAGGCGGCATAACTATTAGTTTATAACACTGTAACAACAATTCATTTCAAATAGCCTTCTTAAAGTTTACAGTAACAGAAATATTTGTAAATGAACACTGAAGAAGAGTATCGCTCCCTAGAACTTTTATGGACTAATTTCACTCTTGTGCCATCCGTTACCAGTGCTCCAGTTTCTAAAGTCCCTGTTGGTATATGACTGTTATTAAGAAAAAAATGATATATTCATTGACAATGAGACAAATGATCTTAAACTGGAAAACCAGCAGATTTTCATACCATAAGTCCCTACATAAAACTACTTTGTTATCATAAAGAAAGCACTATAGGCTAATGTCTTATGAAGATGTAAAAAGACCCAATGTGTCTGCAGTTTCAAAAGTTGCATAAAAGTAATTCACATTCCTTTTTGAATGATGCTAACTCTGTAAGAATTTTGCAAGTTGCTTTAATGATAACTGTGACTATTGTATTACATTTACGTATTCAGTAACAGTAGCGGAATATTGTGTATTAGTCTGAAAAACTGAAAGCTGGAAGAGACATTTATGCAGTCTACAAATGCATTATGAAAGTACTTAATCTGAAGCAAACACAATTGTATATGCTATTATTATGTACTCTTTTGGATTTAGCTATAACAGAGTATCTTACAGAGCATTCTAAGATATTAGACAAAATTGAATATATTGCCTCAGTTCATCCTAATTTTAAGTAGATATGTCTTGGGGTTTTTTTAAGAAAACTTTTCCAGTGAATGCAGAAACTGTCATGAGGTGGTACCCCATGCTACCGCTTCTTTTAGGCAAATAGCTGCTTTCTGAATGACAATTTATTTTTTCCCTCTGAGTTTGCTTAATGATGTTATTCATAGAGTGATAATTTGTCACAGTGTGAGGTTGCCTGCTCCAGAGGAACTCAGCAGGGGCTGGGAGCTGCTGCCTCTCTCAGGTCACTCTGCTGTGAGGCAACAGCTTGTATGCCTATAGGAACTCGCTAACATCCCCCCCCCCAAGAAATATCACTCCTCAGTTCCCTCTTCCCCCCCCCCTCCCCCCTCCCAATACTGGGTAGCATCTCAAAAATCCCAAAAGAAATAGGAAATAAACGTCTACATTTGGATGTCTCCATCCAAATATAGATTTTATGAGTGGAGAGAGTGTTTTCTGTTCTTTCTGATGCACAAAGTGTTTTTTTGACACTTTAATCTAAATTTGTCAGCAGATAACAAAAATATTAAGGAAGAGGACACTTTTGTGACCAAGGCACCAGCCTAAAAGTCAAAAGTGATTATGTTCATTATTAAACTAAGGAAGTCTGTAGTTTGTCCACAAAATAAAATTAAAAAAAAAAAAATAATTTTGACATGTCTCTTCAATGTCTGCCTCACATATCTAGAAGCAGTGACCACACATATGTGACTACTCCTTGATGCTGACATGAATATTACTTGAAGCGTTATGTCCAAATACATCTTTGGGACATCTACATTTTCACCTAATTTCCCAAATTTCCCTGATTGTTAACTCTTGGAACTTTTTATAGTGGCCATTATTGAAAATAGATGGGAGCTATCAAATTGTTTTCACTGTGTTTTATCAGCCACAGGTATCAGAAGACTGTTAGAGGATTAGATGAATATTTCCTCCACCATTATAGAATAAATTGTACTTAGCTTAGTGGTTCATTTTATAAAGTAGACGTTGTAATATGTTCATTGAATATTTCCTAATGACTTTGGAGAGCCCACAAACATAATACTTTATTAGGAGGAGCTGCAATAAGGTGTGAAATGCAAACTGAAGAGCCTAGTTGGGAAAAACAAAAACTCCTCTCAATCTCTTCTGCCTTTGGAATTTAAAATCTCTGTGTAATCCTCCTTCTTCTTCCCTGTCTTCTTTAATTAGTACCCTTGTGTACCTACTGAAATCTTCAGCAAGAAAATATTGTTGAAGTGCAGAGAAGCGCACAACCGCCTTAGCAACAGGTTATACAATTTTTTCTTTTTTAAATTACACATCAGCATCATTGTGCATCTGGATTTCCTAAAGGCCAGAAAGATGCTAATTTTGGTGGAAATGGCCTAGACATTCATAGAGAGAGAGGCAGGGGAATGGGGTCATGGACAGTTTTTTGAAAGCAAGGAATTGGAGTCATCCTGGACTTATGGCTTTGCCTGCAGTAGTGTTGCTCCGTTAAGATGAATGGGAGATGTATGGGTTCAGTGACTTTGAAAATGAGGTTATAGAAACTCTGCGGGGATCCTTGCATTCTCTCATGCCCTCATCCACAGTGCCATGCAGAAGCCACGCGTGTCAAAGAGATTATAGTTTCCTGTCTCCTAATGCTTTGTGTCTTCCATCCTTTCTTATCTTGAAATCTGGAGTTAATCCATTGTCTTGGACTGGATTCTTCACACACACCTCACAGTGTTAATTGCACAGCTAAATTTAGACAGAAACATATCCTTATTTTGGGGGGGAGGAGGAGTGGGGAGAGTGTGCTGTTCAGCACTGAAGTTGTCAGTAGTTTTATCCAATGTACTGCCATTTTTTGTAGAGTTCCAGAAAGCTGTTTTTTCATCCCCTTACTATGTGAAAAAGTGGCAAATTAACATTTTTTCTTGCACTGAGTTGTTGGGAAAGACAGTTTTTCTTTTCCTTTATTGGTTTATTTGAGGGCATTTCTGCAAGATATGATAATTTAGACTCATTTTAACTTGGTGCTTAAAATTAATTGTTAATTTCTCTTTATCACAATAATTACCCCCAAAAATGGAAATTTCACAATGAATCTTCAGGCTCATTATAGATCATGGACTTTTGTATGTACGGGTGCATTTGTTACTTCTGGAAAATGAAATTCTTATAGAAATTATTTCAATGTGGTTGTATACAATTAAATTTAACAGTGATAGTCCAATAAAGGAGCCTTAATAATTAAAGAAAACATTTGAATTATTAAAATCTAGGCTTATCTTAATTCTGGTAGTACTGTAGACCAATTTAGGTAGTATGGAGTGAGCTGGGTCTATCTCCTTTTTCTTCCCTAGCAGAATTATTTACTTAAGTTCCAGTCAATTACATCTATATAATTCCATTGCAGGCTTAATCTAAAGACAGTGGGGTGGCCCAGCATTATCTTGGGGTTTAATTTTGCCTTCAGAATCTTTATTACTGTTGATGGTGTGTGAAAAGGAAAGAGCACAGCTTGGCTTTCAGAAGTCAGGGTTTGTTTGGCTGACGTTTAGGAACAATAACAAACAAAGCCTTTCTAAACTGGTCGTAGATGATGTGTAAGTCCCTAGAAAACAATAAAATTTAAATTATTCCATTTTAGAATGTAACCCCAGTTCAACTTGTAGGTGCTGCAGAGTTTGTGTTGCGAAGGGATTATAAAATACTTATTTACATGCCTTAAGCTAAAAAAGTTTATGGTTGCAAAGAGCTAGATCATATTACACAAAGCAATATGCACCAAGTATTAGATTGTTCCTTGCTGAACTCAGTGGTAAGATCTCAACTGAGAATTAGATCCACAATGAATAATTTGTGACAGGCTTTTTTCTAACAAAAGATGAATTAATTTTCCCAAGAAAATTAACAACCCTTAAACTAAAGCTGAAGTTCTACTCTACTGAGCTTGGACCAGCATATTTTATGTCTACTTAGATAACCCCCTTAGCTACTAAGAGGACACTGCAGTTGATGTTGATGATTCCTCATAGATCATCTTAAAAAATACAAACGAAAAGTTGGTCAACGGTCCTGAAAACAAAATGCCCAACTTGTCACCAGTCTTCTGAAGAAGTGCTTTCTTTAACTGCATAGTGTTCATTAAGATTTGTAAAGATAAATATGCTAAAGTTAAATTAACCTCTTGATATCCCTCTAAAGACTTGGCAGTAGATGTGTCCTGTAGAAAGTCTGAGCCAAGACAGAAAAAATGTGTGCCCTCCTCAAATTCTACTGGTTTGTAAAGCACTTTCACTATTGACTTCTTCATGTTCTGTCCCTAACCCATACAAGTCCTGTGTACTGACCAACCTCTCCTTTCTATTTCAGGGACTCTTGCAGTCCACTCATCACTTTTTGTTTGTTTTATTTCCCAATAGGCACTGATGACACTTTGTTTCTCATTTCTTCCCATCCCAGATCTCCACTTTTCATTGTTTGATGTGATTCCCTATACATTGTGTCCCACCTTTTCATCCCAGACCCTCTTTCCCTACACTAATATTCCCAGATTCCTTTTACCCAGTGTGTCTCTGTTCTCGTGTTTTCCTCACATGAAGATTCATCATACCCCTTCTCATGTACACAGAGCTTTGGGTCCCCATGGCCAACCATGCTGGGTCCCCTGTTTTCTCAGTTCCATGGAAGGTGCAATTTCTACCTGTGCCTAAATGTTCTCCTCTCTCCTATGGCTCTGGCAGCTGCTTCTCCCTCTCTCCTCTTCTTTGTAATCTTATTTTCCTCTCTGAAAGATACATTGTTTAAAGCATCAGCCTGTAAGAATCTGTTGGGAAGATGGCTAGAGCCAAGGTGGGAGCATTGTTTTGCTGCAAGGTATTAATTAGTGTTATCAATCCTATTCTTTGAGCTGCAGATAATCAGAAGGGTACTTGTAGCTGCTTAAGTAAATAGCGTGTGATATGGTTTTTTTCTTTTCATGTTTTACACTTTTTTCCTCTGAAAAATCAATGCATTTCTGCCCATTGAGTATTTTCTGGAATTTGGAACATTGATCACATGCAGTATGAAAATGTGTTATGGAGAAAGAAAGGTATCAGGCTCAACCAGAGGCTTTATAAGCACAGTTGGTCAGTAAGCAAAGGTAAATCTTCTTGTCTCCCTTCCTCTATTCATGAGTAAGCAAGTGAGTAAAGAAATAGGATGTTGTTCTCCTTAGTTCTTCTAGGTAATTATGAATATCCACTGAGGCTTAGTTCTCAGAGATGGATTTATGAAGGTTGCTCAGATTACCTTCTCACTTTCCATGAGCAAGTCTCTCTCCATTTATTGTTGGCTTTTACCTTGTGATGGTTATATATAGTGGGTTGGAATTCATTTCACCTAACTTTCAACATCTACAGTATTTCAGTTAGATGGCCTTTATAGTTGAAGAAAAGAAAGAGACATTTTTAGAGTATGATTCATTTGACCTGTTTCAAATGTCTAGTTCGGAATAGATAAAACATGCCATGCAAGTACCTCCACTAACTACAAAGAAAACCTAGAAGGACAAGATCAAATGTGAACCTCTTATTGTTGTGTCTACATTTACTCAAATTAGGAATCTCAATTTAGTGATTGGAATTAATTAATGACATCCACTTCTGTACAGAGTTGGTATGCAAGTAATTTTTATCATGAAAACCTTAACTTGAGAATATGTTTTTTCTCTTTGCTTTGGCTGGAAGGAAGCTTTAAAGATCATCTAGTTCCAACCCCCCTGCCATGGGCAGGGACACCTTCCACTGGACCAGGTTGCCCAAAGCCCCATCCAGCCTGGCCTTGAACACTGCCAGGGATGGGGCAGCCACAGCCTCTGGGCAACCTGTTCCAGTGCCTCACCACCCTCACAGGGAAGAACTTCTTCCTTACATCTCATCTAAATCTACCTTCTTTCCGTTAAAGCCACTGCACCTTGTCCTGTCACTACAGGCCTTGGTTAAAAGTCTTCCTCTGCCTTTCTCATAAGCCCCCTTTAAATATTGAAAGGCCACAATAAGGTCTCCCTGGAGTCTTCTCTTGTCCAGACTGAACAACTCCAACTCCCTCAGTCTTTCTTCATAGGAGAGGTATTCCAGGCTCGGATCGTTTCTGTGGCCTTCCTCTGGACCCGCTCCAACAGGTCCGTGTCCTTCTGATGTTGGGGACCCCCGAGCTGAAGGCAGTACTGCAGGGGGGGTCTCACCGGAGCGGAGTAGAAGGGGACAATCCCCTCCCTCGACCGGCTGGCCACGCTGCTTTTGATGCAGCCCAGGGTACGGTTGGCTTTCTTGCACAATGTTGAACATTGTTATTTGTGTCTTTTCCCACAAATGAACCCTACCTTCAGAGATAGCACATTGTTATGGAAGGGGTGGGAAGAAGAGTGACAGGATAAAGCAGAAGGACAGTTGTAGGAATCGCTTAAAATCCAAAGTATAATTTATAATGATATCTTGCAAACAAAATCTAATACAACAAAGCTGAAATAATTTCTGATGTGTCTTATTAAAAAAAGCACACCTTAAAAAAGGGGTCTTTGACAGTTTCTTTACTTAGACCATGTTTGCCCTTAAAACAATTTGCTGACATAGCTGGGCTGGGGAGGGGTGAGATGTTTTCACCATCCTGACTGACATAAGTATGATAGCAACTCCCTGGATGTAGAAATGCTTCTAAACCAGCAAAAAAAGCCATTTTGCAAGTACAGCTTATTCTATTCCCGGAATGAAACTCCTTTGCTGTTGCTCTATCTCCATGATTAGGATTTATCAGTGTAACTGTAGTGTAAAGCTTTTTCAGCAAACCCTTGTAAATCTAGAGAAGGCCTTCTGCCCTTCAGAAGAATCAGCCCTTATATTCTTGCTTTTTGATAACCTTATGAATCACCTCCAATGAACAACCTTTTTCTTAAGTGGCCATATAAAAATATCCCCATGTTGTCTTTGGAACAAGTTCATTTGACCTTTTACTAAGGACCTTTTCTGCTATACAGCCAATTTATACTGGTCTCTTGAGTGGTCACTTATCAGATATGTATATTCATTCAATAAAGATGTGCTGTCTAGCTGAATGTGTGCCAAAATGTTATGACTTCCCCTCTTCATTTCTGCCGAACAGTATGAAACTACTGAATAATTTCTGGCATATTGTGTTTTGTCACTATGTATGACCTGAATGTATCCAGACATATGTTATACAGAGCCTTCATCTCTTCCTTTTCAGTGGGTGGGAGAAAGTCAATTACTTATCAGGAAACTGCCATGTTTAATTCTTGAGGGTATTTAGTTCCAGAATATAGTAGGATCTGCATATTCAAGACATTCATTTTATGCTATCCAGGCAATACCTGGTCCTGTAACCTTCTGTAAAGTTCACAGAAATTCTTCGTAGCATTGAGGGAGGAAGGTGCATGCTGCTCCGTGCACTGGAGAAGAGGTGGGTCAACATCCCTCACAGCAGCACATTTCTCACACCGTTTTGAGTACACCAGCTTTTGCTGGAGACAGGGCACAGTGGGGTTGTTGAGCGTTATGGTCTTGTCAGCTTAGGGAAAGTAAACCGGTGTAAGCAAGGACAGGGTTTTAAATGATGTAAGTCTACGGGTCTAAATCCAATTTGTAAATTCCCTCATTTTAATAGCTTTAAGTTGGAGGGGTTTTTGGTGGGATTTTTTTTTTTCCACAATTTAAACAGAAATTATAAAACTACAAGAAAAACCCAAAACAAAGGTTATTCCTCCTCCATGAGAGCATTCATATGAAGGATTATACCGATATATGACATATATGTTGTAAGTAAGAACATCTGTGTTCAGACAAGCCCTTAGAAAGGAATATTTTATAGCTCACCAAGCCTCCTCTGCTCTTCCAAGTGTGGCAAAGCTGTGCTGCCGTGCTCAGAGGGATCCTGATTTGTACCCTGTGTTAGCAGAGTGCCCATTTGGAGATGTGGTTATACCAGGAGTTCCTGGGCATGAAGTTGTCTCAATGGCTGCCTTTACTCTGTCAGTCCAACAAATATCTCTGCTGGTAAAACAACCTCCCTAGTTTTAACTTATTTCCAGGCTGTCGCTAACAAAAGAGTAAGCCTGCTCCCAGCTGCTTGGACTCTTCCACCAGATTACACTGTCTCCTCAGGCTAAATTCAGAGCAAGGGATGTGGTTCTGTGGGACAGAAACATGACACTATTCCAGCTGACCTGAGATTTCCCTAAGATTCATGCATTTCAGTACCAAGTTACTAAACTTTTGGCGGACCACAGTATGAGGTGGAGCGCAAACTCAGTGTGATGAGAGTGTAGCCTAGTAAAAAAAAAATGAGATCTCATTCAGTTGTGTCTAATAGATTTTTTTATGAGAGGTGTGCAGAAAATCTCATCTTCTGCCAGGCTGTTAATGGTGTTTGCTCTTATTACTAAATATTGCAAAATTCCTTTGGGGGATCTCTAATACATAACCAACATAACATCACATGCATTATCCTGGAGATTCTTCATAACTTGCTGGCCCTGTTCTTTTTTCTTATGTTTTCTTTCTGAGTTAACGCTTTCATAGGCAGTAGCACATCAGGAGAAACAAATTTGTTACACTCTTATCACATTAGGTTACTGATAACTGTCAAGTGCTGTGTCATTTAGGTCAAACAGTATAATCTGCACTATTACTGTTACAAACCAGGGTCCAAAGAGAGAGGAACAAGTTCCTGCACATATTGAAGGTTTCTTTAGGCGATGAAAATGGCAGGAACTAGAGATATGCCATGCCACTTATGCTGATTCAACTGGAAGGTTTAATTACCTCTAATTTTGTTATACTGTGGAACAGAAAGGGAAAGAAGTATCTGCTGTGTTGCTCTTGGCTAGAAGAGCTGAGGAACTGACCAAAACAAGATAAGTTATTGCAAACAAGATTCTGTCTGGCACCTGGGGCTCTTTAATTAGCCAGGAGACCAAACTCTAATGAGAACAAATCACTAGAGGAGAGAGCTTTCTGATTTTTCTTGCTTCTTGCTGAGCAATAACATGGTGAATAAAAGACAGTATGAGGTAAAAGTTCAGGTAGGAGCTTGGGATTTTTCCATAACGATAGGAACACTCCTTTTGGTTTTCGTTCTTTTTCTGTTACCCCTGTGGTGCTGGAACCTTTAGGCTAGAGGGAGATGAAATGGCAGCCGGGTTCTTCTTGGTGCAGGGGTGAAACCTTTGCGGCGCTCGCCGCTCCACGTTTGTCACTGCCCTGCCGAATGATGTGCGTGTGAGAAGTCCCTCGCCAGCTTCCAGGGCAGAGTGAAACAGGCTATTTAAACAGCTTAAACTGCTAGTCTGAACTAAGAGGATGATTTTACTGGCAGCAGATTTGGAAGCAGTTGTATGAATTGTGCTGTTGGCCCCCAAGTGGGAGCAGAACCTTTGGGCAAAGTAGAAAAAGCAGCAAAAAGAAACAGGGTGTTTGGGTGGCTCTCCAGAGCCCATCAGGTAGCTTTTCCTCCAAGTATTCTTCACAGCAGTTGTGGACTAGCTCTGTCTTCTTTGGTTAGTACTTAGTTAGTAAACATGACACAACCGAAAGATGTGTACGAAGAAGAGCCAGTCCCACATGCAGCCAGTCGTTTGGGGAAGTATTAAACAAAGGCTAATTTCAGCCACCAGCAAGCTGGTCTACAGCCAGTGGAAGAGGGAGAGCAATCTTCCAGCAGTTCCTCTGAGTTAGAGTTCTAATCAGAGTCACCACCTTAGGCAGCCACTCAACTAGGAGTCCCAGTGAATCAGATGCTTATTCATACTGCTCTTCTTTGAGAGAAAAGATTATAGGAGCGGGACTGAAATATCTTAGCAGCACAGATCAGACACTGGTTAAGCTGAATGTAGAGCCATATTGGTGCTGAGTTTGTTCCGGCTACTGTAATTCTCTTCTATTTGATGGCAATCAAATGTCCACATCGGCATTAAAGTGTCCACAATGAGATTCCTTACAATTAGCTGACTTCTTTTCTGAAAAGTTCCAAATGTATTACTGAATGATTGCCCCTTCCAGCTGTTGCACACACAGAAATAAAATAGTTGGTGAGATCGGTGTCTCTCTATTCCCCTCCTTTCATCCCTTTACATAAAACAGTGAAGTTGTTAAAAAAAAGTGCACATTTGCTCCCCGTTCTGGATTCACTTCATATTTGGACAGCAGTTCAAGTTGCCCAAAATAAAAGCAAAAGAGCCTGTAAAATATTATAAAGATGTATTTTTCAGCCACTGTCCCAAGACAAAAAATTGTATGAAATACAGAGTGGGGACACCAGAGTGAGCCCAATCGTGAGTCAAAAAACCTACAGGTACTTTAGCTGAACATTCACTGTGTGCATCCTAGACACATAAGTTAGGTAAAACAGTGCTGTTCAGACAATTTCTTCTCCAGTACATACCTGCAACTCAACTCTACAGAAGATCTCTGTGCCTGAGGCAGCATGACTTCAAAATCCTTCTTTGTATAACTTTCATCTTTAAAATAGGATTTCAGTACCAATGGCCAAGAAGCTCCCCTCTTGGAGGATCAGAAACCATTCAGCTCTTCTGCAAGTTCAAGGACTTCAGCCTTAGCTAACTCCTTTGGAAGGGCAAGAGAAAAAATGTTACCGTTCCCTCAGTGTGCTTAACCAAAAAATAAATTCTCTATGGAAAAAGCTAAAAGAATGATCTGGAGTTGTTCTTCTGGGCTTGGTGTACGTGAGCAAGTTTTCTTCATGCTTTGAGAATGATTTGACCCAAAGTGATTACATACATTTTGGCTTCCTTTTCCATTTCAGAAATTCAGTCAGATAAGAAAGGTGACCTTACTGTTGGATAAGGACCAGACCAGTTCCACTGGTGAATTATTTAATTAGATCTTCACAGCAAATAATGCATCTGTAATATGGTTGCTTTGATAGATCAAAACCCCATAAAAGGCTAATTTTTTTCTTAAATATTTACTTTATAAATACATTAGTGCCAGTGTTCAGACATGGAAGCTTGTTCCAGGTTTCTGTGCCTGAAATTCAAATGCAAACAATATTTAGTTATTCTAATATTTATCTAACATTTAATTAGTTAGAGTTTTACATAAGGAATGAATACAAGAGAAGTATTTGTGTGAAACAAGCCACCCTTCTCTACCTTGTATCACTAATTATCAGCCAAGATTTTCCATTTTGGACTGCATGCAATGTGCTAGTTATTCACTACTTGAGATTTGCACTTAGTTTTGACTGAAACCATTAATCAAATTAACTTAATTGATTTTGATTGTAGTAAGTATTTATCTGTATGACAAGACTATCAGAGACTGAGGCATAATTTGCAACGCTTCCCAAGGTAGCACTTGTAAAACAGCAAAGGTGTTGATAGACCCATTTTATGCCTTTTGGCAGGCTTCTGTGAGGAAACTTGCCATGTTGCGCCTACATTATGTTATTCTCACATCTAGTTAATGTGTTTCCCACCACTGCAACAGGACATCCAAGAACCCCTTAAAAATCTTCAAGTTACCTCAGAAGTCCAACTTTAAATAGAATATTAAACTGGAAAGATGGAAGGTCAAGGAAATAAACTCCATCCTTGTTTTGTCTTTTAAATAAAATAGAGTAACAATTTTAAATAAACTAGAGTAACTATTGTACAGACTCCAGAATTTGTCTCATTTCTAAGATTTTTTTTTCCTAATCTGAATATTATTGTGGATTCTTATATATTTTTTATTCTTATGGTCATTATTGACTACTGTATTTTACTACTTCAGTGGAATGTCCAGTAGAGCTGTTAAGAAACTAATTCTATTTTGGTAGACTCTCTAGTCTCACATTTTTAATTTGAATTTAAGTCTTAACAAAATTTTAAACAATTTTTCAGATTAAAGGAATTCTGCAAGCTCAAGAGCACACAAACTTAAAAATTGCTCAGCTTGAAAACAGACTCGAGTAGTTTGCCTTTTAGCAGTGTGAGTCAGCACCACATGTATTGATTCCAAACAACACAGGCATTGGAGACACATGATGACCCAGTTTTAAAATGCATATTGTTGATTAGAATGGTCATTTCATTTTTGTGGCAGAATGAACAATACTGGACCATGTCCAGGCCCTTAAAACAGTTAATGGGTGCCCTCCTCCAACAGATGGCCACTGTGTTCGTTTTATGGGATAGTTTGGATCGGTGCAGCTTACTGCATCACCGACTTATTGGAACTAGTCGTGTTACCGTCGGTAGAGCCACTTATACAAGCAGATGACATGATGGTGTAATTTATACAAATAATTATCAGCATGTAGTCAAACCACTGTAATAAAAGGATTAATTTCTAGTGACTTGAAGAAAGTGTTGGAGTCAAAGAGGGTAGGTTATTACCAGTTGCTCATTCACTGATGGCCTAATTTATTTTGTATTATAATAAATTTGGTAATTGTTGATAGAAAAAGTCATACACACATGCCTGCTTCCATTTGTCTTAATGGTACTGCAACATTAGATTGTAGCATGAATGAAAAGCTGGTGTGTTTCAATGCCTTGGCAGCTTGCGGTGACCTTCAGGAGAAATGAAATGCTCTGTTGGCTAGGGAAACAACTGAGCCGAAACTAGTCAGGCGCAGTAAACTCAGAGATAGTCTTTCCAAATTAAAAGCTGTTAGTAGCAGCTCAAAACAAGGCAAAAAGCGAGAATATAACATCTTGGTGCAAGGTGATTTTACGTGCAGATTAAAACAGGAGAAAAAAAAAAAGGCAAAGTTCAGATCTAAAGGAATTCCCATTAACTTGAAGAATTTGGAGATTAGATTGAACATTAGCATCCAAAGGTAGCTGATGTATGAACACGCTGTAGAAGCCATAACCTGTTGAAAAGTGCTGAGATAAATTTAGGCTACTGACCTTTTAGCGCATTAGGGCATGAAATAAATCACTGGCTGCAAGTAGTAAATTTGCTACAATCAAAATGCTTTCCAAGTACTTCTAGTTATAGAATTTGCAGTCAAGAGCACTACATATCTGGAATAACCTTTTAATATTTCAATTATGCCTGAGTATTATGGACCCAATCCTGCATTGTTGCATACCCAAAATTCCTATTAAAGTCAATGAGTATTTCAGAGCATAAGAAAGAAAAGGTCAGGCTTTAAGTCAGCCACAATATCCTCATAAATTAGTGGTTATTTACAAATGTATAAAGAGCCCAGATTAACCCCTAATAAATTTCCACAGATTTCAGCTACGATGCTTAGAAATACATTGTTCAGTGTTCAAATACACTTTGCTAGGTTCCCTTTCTTTATTGCATGGGTGTTGCTTCACAGGTGGGTACCATGGGGAGGCCAGCCTGTAGTGTGGGAACTAACTAGCTACTGCTGCAAGGTCCAGTCCATACTTCAAATATGACTTAAGAATGTTTTAGAAATAGATTTCATAGCCCTGTTTGTTGTGCCCTGCTGACACAGAAGAAGTTGTATTTTTATCTGTTCTAGCAACACAGCTGTAACAAGAAGTCACTTCAAGTGCAGACAATGCTTTCCTCTTCTTTCTGTCCATTCCAGAGCCTGTGTACAGATGATATACAAGTGCTTACACAGTTTTAAAGGAAAAGAGAGTATTGATGACTTGTATTTGGGGGAAGGAATTATACCTTCTTCTGCCCTTGTGCATTTTTCCTGGCTATAATGCCACTTAGGCATGTTTCTCTTTGCAGAAGAAATAATAATATAATCCATAGAGCACATATTCACCTGTAAATGTCAAAGTGCATTCCTCAAGGTGGCAAAAGCTTCATACTACCTGCTGATAATTGGAATACACAGAGCATTGACTGGCCAAGCATGGGCTTTTTCAGACGTCCTCAGGAGCCACTGTTCTCTTGAAAGCTTGGAGGAGTTATCAGGATTCAGCATCTTTCAAGATCAGACTTTGGAAGAGATAGGGAGAAGTGCTGTCTCACTGCAGCATGAGATAATGTTGGTTTGATTCTGCTAGGCCTCGTTAGTGTCTCTTTATGAGGGGAATTTCCTGACCACAGCAGCCCTGCCATGGTCCCCTCCTTGGTGGAGCAGTGAATGGTCACCCTTCTCTTCCAACCGACTGTTAGAGATTTTAACCAGTGGATGATCAACTTTTAATAAAAGTAATTGATTTATGGAGTGCTGTCCTGGGCAGCGTCCTGTATGTTAAAGATCTCAACAAATAACAGCAATTAGCTAATTATCAAATCATTTTTATAGGTCATTTTTTTCCCCTTTAGTGTCCAAGGGATCTAGCTAGTCATGCCTGACTTTTACACTGTTACATGCTTACTACATTTTCCCTTCCCTGAAATAAATATTCAAGGCATATGCTTTTATACTGCTTAGGGGAATACTTCTCCCCAGACAGCTCTCTTTTGAGATTTTCAGGGAATAGCATGTAGGAAGTGATTTTCTGCACAAATGTCTTAGCAAACCCAGAAGGCTGAAATTTGCAGGTTTCCTTCAATTCTGAGGTTGTACTAGCATCTGAAGAGACAAGGAGAGGTCAGGCACCATACTCTGGTTGCTCCTTAAAAATAAATAAATGCATACATACATACATAAAGCTCTGGGAGTTGAATTCAGTCTCCTAGTTTCTTGCTCCTCAGTTTAACAACATTAAGGATAATATGAATGATCACATGTGCCCTGAGATCTGCGCTTAATTCCTGATAGTCTTGCTTGCAGTTGAAGTGCCATCCTCTGCTACTGCCATCCAGGGACACCTCTTTAACTTTACACTAAGATGACAAACAATGGAAAGATCTTTATTCCACAACATCAATTCAGAAAAAGAAGGAAAATAACCCCCAACAACCAACCCCCAAAACCCCTTTGTGTCTTTATTTTTTAATTCACTACCAGCCTATTTATGAGCAACTTTTTAAATTACTTCTTAAATTTACAAAATCTGCTCATGAAGCTCCTTTATTTGGCCTTTCTTCAGAGTTTGACTTACACTATGTCCACAGAAAATTTGAATACAAAGACATCATGCACCTGCACTCTCCACATATTGCTGGAGTTCAGAGCTCTGTACAGCTTACTTGGCTCCTTGCATAATGCCCTGTTTGGCAAAGATATTCAGATAGTATGTCCCATTTATACAGTGTTCTCAGAGTTTGGTGAAGTACAGAGTGGGAGGATTTGGGAGGATGCTGTGATAATAGTTGACCTTGCATGCAGTGATCAAGGACATAAATAAGTTACAAGAATTGTAAGGTACACAGAAAAGGCAACATGAAAGAAGAGAGGGAAAGTCAAAATAAAAAGCAGTGGAAAGGCAAAAACTGAAGATCTTTCACATTTAATGCTATCACTAAACATGTATATGTCTTTTATTTGAAGCTAATTTTTACAGGGATCAAAGAAGAGTTTTTTATCCTAGCCTCCCCTTCTGTTACTGCTTTTTTGTCTCCAGTACTCTTCTCATCTTTTATTTTGCTTCTTTATTTTTAATCTTTCTAGTCCTCAGCTTTTGGGGATATTTTTGAAGCTGTGTGTGACATGATCCTTTCACGTTTGCCTGTCCAACTTGGTAGCCTGTGCACTATCAAAATTTAATCAAGATTTGAGATTACTAGGTGTCGCTTTTAGGTGAGTATATCATTACAGGGAAAGCAAGGGTTTTATCTGTAAATTTTCTGAAATATTTGTATCATTATCTAGCAGTGAGTGAGAAAGAAAGAAGTGATTTCCTGTTAGGGGGTCATGTGTCAGTCTTACTGGAGAAAATATTTACGCTTATAACATCCTCACAAACAGCTTGGTAGTTAATATATGTTTTTATTGGATGAGCAAATCACTACTAAGCACACAGGATTTGCAATAGAAAAGAGAGGCAACAATCTCCATGTTATTTAGTTTCTCTTATGCATGTTGACAAGTACTGTCCTTAAGGACAGAGCATACAGACAATAAAAACAAGGTCACAAACTGCAACATAGGTCAATACAAACTGAAAGTCCACTAAATGTTCCAAAGAGCATTTGTCCCAAACACACGTGTCAGGCTTCCGTAATTTTTTCTCACATTGAGAATGTCAAAACTATTGGCAGCAGCTGGAAAAACAACACCTAAATAATAACTCTGATGTCTGCTGCATGCCCAGCTTGAAGTATCCCTAAAAGTCCAATTTTTTTGTGAAGTCCTGAGCACAGGCCTTTGAGAATCAATTTCTTGATGTCTGCCAGTTTGGGCAAAGAAAAAATTAGGTACATAAATTGCTAGGGTTTGAAAATCTGCATGTAGATGTTTCTGCAGCATTAAGTATGTTACAATCTTGAATAGTTTTCTAAAGAGGATCACCACTAATATGAATACTGACGTTGTCTTTGTTCTTGCACATGTGCAGTAAGTGAATTACGTGAAGCATATAGTCCACGCTCCAAGGGGACATGAAATGCAGATAATATGCCTTTAAAATACTTGCTTTATTCATTTATTTATTGATGCAAATGCCTTATTTTTATAAGGGTGTTTATTAATTTAAAGTAAAGTGCTTCCATGTATGTGTCACAAGTGCTTTTTTGGAATCGCAGCAGAAGCTGCTGCACACTCCATTATTTAAACCTGTTCCACTTCTGCTTTGGGCTCCCTGTTGTCTTCTGTGAATTCATTCCCCATCTATCATCTGTTGTTTTCATCTTTTTCTGCAGGAGAGCTGTCTCTTTGCTCTTACTGATCTGGACATGAGGAATCAGTAGTGCAAAGCCAAGAAGTTCCATTAAAATCAAGGCCCTTTGCCTTGCTGGGTTGACTGTACACTGGTGTTTGCTGGTACCAGAACGGCTGCACCCATTTAGCATTGAGAAAGGAAACATGAGATTCCTGTTTTAGCACAAGCCAAGGAATTATGGTGAAACAGTTGGTAGAAGTCAGTCTACAAAAACTGGAGCAGAGAGGCTCTATTTAATCCCTTTGTCATTATTCAAAAAAAAGTGGGATACCAAGCAAAAAACCAGCCACCTTCAGCCAGGACCAATCCTTCACTTCCAAAGAAGAGAAGGAGAACAAGAAGATATTGTCTTCTTCTATCCTGTCAGCCAGAACCTTTCCTTAAATCTTCCCGAGTCCTTCCCAGAGCCACCCCTGCCTATTGCTCATCCTCCCATTATGCTTTCTTTTCCATGCTGATATTCTTTCTAGTCACTCTTTGCAGCTCAGATGTGACCTTTGAAGCTCTCGCTCATGACAGCAGAGAGCTAATTTATTTATTTTTCATTTCCAGTTGTTTAAGCTATGTCTGTTTTAGATGCAGTAGTTAAAAACCTAAATTTTCCTGCATCCAAAATGAGCAGTGGGCAGCATCTGAAAGGGTGCTAAATATGAAAAGAAAATTGAATTCATCATTTAGCAGCACTAATTAAAATTTTTGTTTGTTCAGTGCCTTCATTGTTTATTTTAATATCAATATTTTATTAGGCATTGAGAAAAAAACTGCAGTTCTTGGTAAAATGCAAATTGACTTTTGTTGCTTTAAATAAAAATGCAAATTCCTTCTTCCCACTTATCTCTTCAAAAAGAGAACATAGCAATAAAAAAGGAAAAAATTCTTTCTACCACCTGCATTTCCTTCTATAGCCTTGGCCATACAGTAAATTTACATAGGTATAAATGATAAAGATGACTTAAAATGACCTTGCTAAATAGGTGAAAATCTGTCTGTGGACACTGTTTTCATTTTAACAGTGTATTTTATGGGTCAGCTGGGACCAGATTTATGAATGAAATCACCTTTTCACTAATATAAAGCCATGGACTTATGAACACAGACACAGAGGTCAAGGCATAAACCAAATCACTCCACAGTAACTTCATTAAAAAAAAAAAAAAAAAATCTCATATTAACCCTCATTTAGGGCAGTGTGGATGCCTACCTCTTCGGGAAACTGCTTCATGACTCTAAAGAGTTGGAAGCTCTTCAGAGTGAGCATGTCATCCCTTGACAAAAATTAATGTATTCATACGCTTGAAGATTAAAGGGTATGTCCATAGTGCAGCTGCAGAGGCAATTTCAGTGTAACATGGTGACACTGTATAGACTACTACTAAATTGTATTGGTAGCGACAACATAAAACTTGGGATGGAGTAATTTACCCTACTTGTGTAAAGTATTTAGACATACTCTTTTTTAATGTCCATGCAGGTGTCTATCACAGTATAACTATCAGCTTTGACATATTAGCAAGTGACCGGGCAACAATATGTTACCAGGCATCAGCAACTCCATGATAACTGTGCATTGTGCATGCTCCATTTCCTCATGATAAATGTGAGGTATTTGATCTGGGTTACCCTTTGTAAGGAGAGTAAGCTTCTTGACATGTGCAGAGGATGCTGCAGAGTAAGATTATGCGTAAGAACATCGGAGCAGCTGATTCCCGGGACTACATTTGTGTGTTAAAGCCTTATGCCAGATTGAAATCCAATTTAAGTTAAATCAGTGCAATTCTGCCCTCCAGGCGGGACATTAAGATTAGTGCGTTAGTACACACTAAAAACTGTATTGGTACAACCTATGATTTAAAGAGTCACTCAGTGTAAGTGGGCATATATTAGTTCAATCCCATATGGAATGGGAATAAGTCACACTGGTCTAAGGCCAAATTTGCATTCTAGGTTTTACTAGCATAGCTATATTTGCCAAAAGCCTGAGTGCACTCTCTGGTTGACACAATTATAGAAGTAAAAAACACCTCAAAGAATGTAAAGAAGCAGTTAAGCCAAGGATATTAAGCTTTTATCAGCAGTAGTCTACATGCAAAGATGCTATGTTTCTGGTCACTCTAGGTATAACACCCTTAAGCAAAACCGTAATGAAGGCAGAAGGGCTGGTTCAAAAGCCAGAAAAAAATTATTTTGATAGTACATATTATTCTGTTCAAGGAGCTGGCTTAAGCTGTGCCTGCAAAGAAAGCTATTTTGTCAGTGATCTACTTCTGTACTACAAAGGAGTGGCTGATGTAATTCTATCAGTGTAGCTCTTATCACTAAACCTGTTAAGTGCGGCCAGGCTCTCAAGATAACTTATTTATCACAGGAAGAGGAAAGGTGTGCTAGAGTAAGGTATAAGGGCTGGAGTACAGTTTTGCTGATTTAAGTTGCCTTCTCAAGAGAAGCATTTTGCTTCTCATATTCCAGCACAAAGTACTCTTGCAGTGGCCCTGACCTTAGAAAACATTTTACTGTGTAAGTGGTCTTAGCAGGGCTTATACCAATATATTGCTCCCACTAAAACAGTTAAAGTAATAACTGCAGTGGCTGTGTAAAATTGTATAAAAAAAATCTCTGTATAGACCAATATTTAGGCTCCGGGTATTTTTCTTTGGAAGTTGTGGCTGAATTTTTTTTGTAGATTAGCACTTAAGTGTTCTGCTCTGGCCCTGATGGTTAACTTCCCTTGTCATATAAGCTACTTGTAACTTGGTTTTTACTGGAATAAATAAAGATCTTATTTTGATAAGACCTGAGCTTCTGATCTCCTCTGCTATGTCCTTCTTTGCCTGAGGCCATACCCATGTGCTGCATCCTGAGAATTCCAAATTTTTATTCAAATTCTCTGCAAGACAGGTTTCACATAAATGAATTGACATTTATAGGTATGGCACAGAGAACTCTAAAATTAGTTGGTTCTTTTAATTATATTTTTTAAGAGGGTAATCTACAGGCTTAATTTAATTGCAGTGGTTGAAGAAAATGCTCAAAGCAAACCTGTCTCTTCAGACACATGTTTAATCTAGGATTTTAGCAAGAACTTGCACTTCTGTGTATTTCCTCCTCCTTTCTATACAAGATTTATTGGCTACTGCTTTCATCAGCACGTCTTCTCAGGAGTCCTGCCCTTCACTGTTTTTTCCTGCGCTGAAGGGTGCCAGACTAAGCTAACAGTGTTATTACTCCAAGTAACTTTTACTCAGTTGTTCTGAAAGATGAGCTACTTTATCTCAGTTCTCGCATTTATCAAGTTCAAAAGAGAGGCATCCTCTGTCTTCACGATGGAACAGACAGTCAAGACCTTGTAGTTATTCTACCTTGTTAAAAATAATTGTCTGATACAATGATTCCCTAATCCTGACATTTCTAATTCATTCCTGGATGTATTTATAATTGACTGTGTAACATTGAAGAGTTACTATATTTTCATGCACATCTCATATCTCAGAAAACCTACACTCCAAAAAAAGCATTGGCAATTAAAGTGATGTTTACCTTTGAATAACCTGTACAAAATTAGAAATGCAGATGAGGAACTTTTTGGAAAGAGGGAGGACTCAGTAGTAGTCATCTTCTTTTCCTCCTTTCAGTTCAGATGTATGAAAATGCTGTACTTGCCAGCCACCATTGCTTGGGTGTTTGGTAATACAGATTAGTATCCTTCACACGATGCTAATGGGATCACAATAAGGGTAAATTTAATATTTCTGATAAATGCAGGAACTATTTGTACTGTGATATTCTTAAGAACTATTTATAGATAGTAAACTTTTTTTACACAACTAGTCTTCATTTGAGTTTTGCCTTGAATGGGTAGCCTTTTCTCCTGGAAGGAAGTACGGAAAATGTGGAAGAATGAGTTCATTGACAACAATGAATACCATTCATCAAAAGTTAACCAGTGCTGTTTTCATTTGTGTTTAAACTACTGTCATGGGATGTCTAGTCTTTTTTTTTCTTCTTCTTCTTCTTTTTCTTCTTTTTTTTTTTTTTTAAAATAAAGAAATTTTGGCCAGTGATTTTATAGAATCTCACCCAGTGGGATTTTGCATCCTAACCTGAAACAATTGTAATAGCCTTGCCAGTTGGGCAGTCCCAAAGTCTAAACCAACAGCTTTAATTGTGGCCATTCTATCTACTTTTAGGTAGTGACTTTAAGGCTCTATTGTCAAATTAAAAATGGTAAAACAAGCAGAAAAATATGTACTTGTTGAATCATTCTGAAGTTAGCAATTATATGAATAGCTTAAGTACTTACCCAGAAATTCACTATAGCATCGTTCATAGTTTCATACTTGATAAATGAAGCAAGTCATCACAGGCTTTGCAAGCTGATTAAAATACTCACTCGAGAAAGAAATGTATACAGATCTATGCAAAAATAAGGGAAGTTTTTAACCTTGCACAGCATAAAAAGGAACTTTTCCCTGATGAAAAGCTGGACCACATATATTTGGGGTTAATTGTCATCTCCTCTTGAGGTTTTAGAACAGCATGCTAGTTGTTACTGACCAGTAGTTTGGGACAGCATAAAGAATACTTTTCTGTGGTCAGCCTTGTTCACGTACCTATCCCTACACTGTTCAGGAGACCAAAAAGGAGTTTTTTCCCACCACAGGTCAGTAGAGATCATTAGACTTCTCTGCACTGTGTGGTATGGGTCCCATAGTACAATTAACTGTGCATGTTGTGCTTGTTCAACTCTCAGTTATTGCTAGGGCTTTGAGGAACTGTGACAGCCTAGTTTCTTGCCTTGCCCACAACAGGTTAATCACCTGCAGATCAAAAAAAAAAATTCAGTCCAGTCAAAATATTAGGTTCTAAACTGGAAAATGGATGACATTTAATGAGCTGTGATATTCAGGAGGTCAGACTCGATGATCAAATGGTCCTTCTGGCATTAAATTGCTCGAAATCAATGACACATGAGGAAGCAGTGATGCTAAAGTGAGTTAGACATACTTTCCATAAAACAATGCGGAAGTCTCATATGCTGTCCAGAATCCCACAGTTCAAGGAGAGAAAATATAGGCTGCTTAAAGCTTATGTGAGAATTAAATTGTGTCATTTTTAATTCAAGTTCCGTAGAATTAAACTGCAGCATACTTTATGTGAGCACAGTTAAACATAATCCTTAATCTCTTAAGAATGTTTTTTAACAGTCCAGAGAGCTTAGCGGTATCAGTTTCCCTCAGCTATTTTTGCTCAACCAAATGCTTAGCATGGTTTTGGCCATACAAGTCAATTTTATACTAATGGCAATGTGGAGACATAAATGCCCTTTAATTATAGGGCACTGTGATATTAGTATTGTAAAAAGCCAAGATGCCACTAACAGAAAGAATTTTGGCAGGCTACATTAGCTGCGAAAAAAACCTAATTTTATCTGAACATACTGACTGTCTATGAGATCAGCCTTTGGAGTCCCTTTAAGCCAATGTGTCCCAGTTGTGACTGAAAGTGAATGTGTGAAAATGTAGTAATAATACAACCTGTTCAAAACAAGGACAGCTTTTTGTGAATTGCAAAACTGATGATATTGCATAGAGATCAGGGATCAGATAACTAGAATTTTAGCAAATCCTATATGCATATTACGGTCATTTTTATGGTATGCTTAATTGAAAGAAAACTCTTTTTTGCTTTATAGAGAGACCAAACTATTTTGAGCTGCAAAATGTTTGAATAAATTAGCCAACACTAAATTGTTCCCAAAGCTGCAGGAAGTTTTTAATGTACCTCCCTACTTTACTGTAAAGTTCATGTTGTTCAGTGAATTCAGGGAAGGCACAGAGGAACAACCCAAATAGTTAAGAGGCTAAAGAAGACAGTGCTTCCTTATGGGTACTTCTACGCAGCTGTATGAAGGACAGAAATTAACTTGTAGATGAGTTCAAGGGTGTCCTCAGGCTTTAAGGCTCAGCAAGCCGTGCTTGTTCCTTCCCATAACAGGGATCTGTCATTATGCTAGCGGTGTTACTGCTGTCATGCAGTGTACACTTGGCAGGGGAGCCTCACTTGAACTTCTCAAAGCCACAAGATAGTCTCCCATGACTAAATCAGCTTGATTTGGTAGCTACTTAATTTGTCATGTACGCCAGCCAAAGATTCCTGTAGTTTGTCTACAATAACAGCCACTTGCTTAATTTCCAGTTAAGATTTTGATGATGCTACTTTGTACAGTGGCCATTGCGCACAACAAATTCCCATTCCTGTTATCATATCCTAAAATAACTTCAAAATTAAGCTCTAGGTTGCTAGGTGGTTTTGCTCTCTGCTGGAAATACTGAATTGTAGAGTGAAGATGATTAATATTGGAGTCCATGAGAACCACTGAATATTGGAAATGTGTTTCTTTGAATTGAGGAGAGGGATTTAATCAGGGCATAGTCATGATTTCTTTTGAGATACTATTCTGACATGTGATTTGTCCTATCATTAAAGTCTGAAGAGGACACTAGAAATATATACATTTCAGTTATTGCATTTGTATGTAAACACCAGCTTAGACATCTACACATACAGTTATGTTGTACAGAAACACATACACACAAATATATACACACAAAACACTTCTACACAGAGGAATGGTATTCTGGGAAATGTCAGAGTTACAGATGTTTATGACATCTTAATTCAGTTCCCCAGGGTGTGTATCAGGACACAGGGCTCACACAGTCACAGCCTGTTTTCCATGCAGTCTTCCAGTACACAGAAGAGCATCATAAGCAGCTGCATAGTGTAGTTCTTTGTCCTCATGGTTTAGTATGTGTTTACCCAGTAATAACTGTGCACTAGCTATGCTTATTCTAAATATAGTGGTGTGTTTTTCCTTGTGTTTTTCTCTACTCGGATGTTCATGACCATTTTGCCTGACTGATTCACAAATATCAATGTTTCTCCTTCACAATGTCCTGTGAGAAGTGAGTATTAGTTCTATTTTATAAGTGATATCTATGGAGATTAAAATTAAAAATGGCCACCGATTTTGGAAGTCCAGTTTGAGATGTTGAAGAACTAGGTTTTTTGCAACATTATACAGCAGTTTAAGTAATCAAAACTCCGCATTTTCTGCTCCTGCAATTGTCAGAATTTATGCAAATCTGGTACCAGGAAAATAAGGAACAAATGAGCAGAGATTAGTGTGATTTAAACAACTCTTACAGCATTACATGAAAATCCTGTCACTTCATCATATCTCCAGAGTGGCTTTACCATTAAAATATGTCCTGTTCCACTTCAGGAAACATTTGCCTTATCACTAAGCACCTTCCGTCTCCCATAGGAGGTGAAGCAAAAGCTCCTGCAGCTCTGTCTTCTCCTCTGCATGTTCCAGAGCCATTCGTACAGCAGGTCTGACACTGAACCAGGCAAGGCTCCTATTAAAAAAGAAAACAGAAACAAAATTTAAGGATAGTATGTTGCATCCTTCAATAATTGATCTTATGGCATCAGATGCTTGAGAGTACCTCAGCAGAGCTGAGCCACTCCAGATTCCCTTCCAAATGTTTCTTACTTGAGGAAATGGTTGTATACATCAGATAGTGAGAGTACTGTAGTGCTGTACAACTGGTAGTGAAAGCGAGCTGTTATGATCAGTATGGATCAGCATTACAGGAGAAACAAGCACAGATTGCCAGGTGATTTCACAGATACTTCGACGGTCGTTTCAGGCCCTTCCCCCAGATGTCTCAATGTTATTTGCTAGACCATCTCAGTTGCTTGCTCCTCATCAAACTTGTAAGTCTCTGTTATCCTGACTTATACTCGTGTCCTATCCCATTGTGAAATGTCTTTCTCAGGCCACCTCCAGTAGCAGTTTCCCTGACCACTTACCTTTTAGCTACCTCTTCACCCATCTAGTCTCTGTTTTTCTTATCTCATTTTGCCCTTTCTTTCTTCTTCCTCAGCATCTTCAGCTTTCAGGTTGTCTTGGCTATCCCGTTTCAACTCTTTTATCCTGTTCCATCTCTCAACTTCTTAGACTCCTGGCCCCATATCTGTTTCATCATTGCCTTTCTAGGTATTCCTGCTGAATATATGTCTGAAAACCACTGGTATCCAGTCAATCCTTTTTCCCACGAAAATATATGTTTGGATGTAAGAAAAGGTAAAAGACGTATCTTTGGCACAAAGGTCATACCTGTACAAGATTTGGGGGTCTTGCTCCCAAAACACTAGGGACTCTCAAATCTAGAAAATGAGTTGTCCCCACAGGTATTGTTTGGGGTTTTCTAATTTGTATTTTTGGTGGGGTTTTTCAGCATTGTTGTTTCCCAAGTTGTTTTCTTTGAAATGGCTGGAATTTACCAAAATGTTACAGTCTGAGCCAGATACTTAGCATGAATGCTCTAAGCCCCTATTATTCAAATTTGAGAAGGTTGCAAACAACTGAAATAAAGATTTTATGATGGAAGGATTTAGACAACTTTACATTTTCTGTGATTGAAGCAAAGTTCAGACTATCACCTGATTAATTGCTGTAGAGTTAATGAGTATGCAGAAGACATAAAAAGAATCGATCAGGTCTCTATGGACTCTTTTGAATGGCTTAGTAGCTTTGGCACAAATGTGTAATATGCTGTTGCTTTTTGAAATGCTGTACACATGAGAAAAGACTGGGGCAATGATCCTGCCCCACTTATAATGTTGTTTATTCTCTTTCTTTCTTTCTTTCTTTCTTTCTTTCTTTCTTTTTTTTTTTCTTCCCCTTGGCATCTAATGGCTCAAGAGTGGTATTCAGGCTTTTTGGCTTTATGAATCTGTTTCCTTTTGGCTTTCATTCCTTCAGTCTCTAACTTAGTACAAACTGTTTCAGTAAACAAGAATATGATACTGCAAATGGAAGTCTGTATTTTTAGGTAAGATATAAGGAGTGTAAAAAATGGGGCACAAGGAAGCTTACACTGTTCTAAAACCTGGAGAGTGTTTATTTTTTCATCACCTAATTTATCAATAATATCCAACTTCTTTTCATGCTGACGTTCTTAATATATAAAAGGATATGAAATTACTTCCGTTATTTATATGGAAGAAATCCAAACTTTATAGCTGTCTGATTTGGCATTCATATATGACTCTTAAATATCTAGCACTCCTGAAACTGTGTCTTAAGAATCCAAAAGAGCCTCAAGTGACCAGATCTGTTTCACTTGCAAAATAATCATAGAATCATAGAATATCTCAAGTTGGAAGGGACGCATAAGGATCATCAGGTCCAACTCCCTGCTCCTTGCAGGACTACCTAAAACTAAACCAGATGACCAAGAGCATCATCCAGATGCTCCTTGAACTCTGACAGGCTTGGTGCTGTGACCACTTTTTTGGGCACCCTGTTCCAGTGACCGACCACCCTCTCAGTGAAGAACCTCCTCATGTCCAATCTGAACTTCCCCTGACACAGCTTCATTCTATTTCTACGTGTCCAAATAAGTCCTGTTTAAAAAAATAATAATAATTTGATTATGTAAAGATTTGGTCTCTAGAGAAAAAAATCAAGCTGGAAAAGGATTAGCTTTTCAAACAAGGTACTCTTCTGTGCTTCATAAACTCCTACATGAGAGCTGTGAAATGTGGAGTGCATGTCCAAATTAGCTCAAACCTCTTTAGGTGAAACATTGAAATGGCTAACTCTGTCCTACTCTATTGTGGTTATTTTGAGTATTTCAAATACCGATATCTGGGAGCCTCCAAAGTAGCTTGTTTTTCCAAGAACAGCCTATCTCCACTTGGAGCCTGTAATTCAGCTCCAAGCTACCTGAAATGAACACCCAGTATCGCATTTAACAATTGCAGTGCAGTCAGCTCTGTAAAGCTGGCTTTTTGACAGCGTATACCAAATTGTCTGCTTCATTACAATCGGTTTCTACAATTTAATACTACTGACATTGACATAAGCCAAGTACACATAAATATGGATATTCAAGTTCAAAATGTTTTAGATATTTTTGCTTTAAGATGAAGCACGTATTGCTTTATGGCTTGATTATCCTTTTGCCAATCAAGTTCAAAATGTTTTAGATATTTTTGCTTTAAGATGAAGCAGGTATTGCTTTATGGCTTGATTATTCTTTTGCCAAAAGGAATCTTCATGGAGATACAGGACCCATAAAATGGTACAACACTGTAGCACATTTTTGTTGCTTCAGACAAAACTACATAAATAAACTTTTTTTTTTTTAATTTTGAAAATATACTGAGAATATAGATATAACCAAATATTGACAATATTTCAAAACACTGCACCAACTGGTAGAAAACAAGGCCATAGCACCCCACCTCCCAAGCTCAGATAAGCTATGCACATCCTGACAGGCTCATGCCTAATCTGTTCTTAGAAACCTTCACTGAAGAAGACTTCACAACCTCCGTAAGTAGTCTAATCTGCTGCCTGTCTACACTGTTCACAAGTCTAAACTGATGCCTGAACTAAGCCTGTAGTTTCTTCATGCTCCTATTCTGTCAAGAGCATAACACTTGTAAGATGTGTCCCTCCCTCCCCACAAGTGGCCATGCATTCCTGCCTCCCTTTGAGCCCTGACGTTTATTTATGCCAGTTCAGCAGTTTTCCCTCTGACTATAAATCAGACTGGTGAAATAGCATGTTTTTATTTAAAGGCAAGACTTTTTCTTTCTTTTTTTTTTTTTTGAGCACTTCATTTTGCAGGTCCAGTTTAGAGCACAGCCATGTGAAGAGCTGAATCAGCATAACTGAGAGAAGAGAAATCTCCAAGGACAAACTGGAACAAGTGGCTAAATGTAGAGAAGGTGAATAGCGTTTGGGCTATTCTAAATGGCATGGTTAATGTTAAACCACAGTGTGCAGGTCCCTTATCACAGCACCAGCCCCTTACTTGCTTTTCTGTTCTCAGTGGGTTCGTGATCAGAAGTTAAATTTCAAATAGATAGTAGTCAGGAGGTCATAATATGATGGGCAAAAGATGGCAGGAGGATGGTGGAGCTGAACCAATGTAACTGCACAGATATCACGAAAGCTGTGGTTCCCAAACTATCAGCCTCTTTCTTGCCCCAACCTCAGCTACTCCCTGCCCACGTTTCCACTTCTCTTGCTCCCTCCCTTGTACGAGCTCTGGTGCACCTCCAGCCTCGCAGTGCTCTCGGTCAGCTCACTAACCTGGCAGAATTTTACTTGCTCTTTTTGCTGGACTAATGAGCTGCACCGGTTCAGCAAACTGCCATACAAGCAGCAGCAGGCGAGTCTGCGCCGCAGCGGGGGCAGGAATGGGAAAGCTGCACCGTCACTGCCTGCAGCTGCCCCATCAGAGGGGTCTTGAACCCCCTTATAAGCAATAGCAAGATGTTATTCATTCCTTGTACTAAATATAGCACGTGCCAACGATGCCGTCTTGTCCGTAGGGCCTTTCACGAGCGAAACCTGAAGGCTCATAAAACTGTGACTGCTGGGCTTGCGGTAGAGTTCGGTCACGCTTCATTCTCATTTGTGTGACTAGACCCATTGACTTCAAGTAAACTCAGCACAGTTAATAAGTACTCACACTGGAAAAAAGAACTAGAGAAAGGGTCATTATTTTAATCAATAGAATGAACTTGATTTTCCTTAAATCTAACAGAAACACACTGACTGCAAAACAAGGCGGGGGGGCGTGGGAATAGGAAATGCAAGGCATGCACGGCAGCGTCTGAAGCAAAATATTGAGCAAACCTCGCCTTGTGTCTTTCCCCGAAGGCAGCTGGAGGCTTGAGTCTGAGCCCAAGTCTCTCCCTGAGATAGGGCCCAGCATGGCCCAACTCTCCACTTAAGGTCTCAGCGGGTGGGTGGCCTCCCTCCTCCTGTTAGACCCATTCAGCCGGGAGGGAAACAACACGAGTCATAGGGGAGGACAAGGACCGAGAGGAAATCCCCGCCCAGAGCGTAATTAGGGTATCCGAGGGTAAGGATGCCGTCACAGGGTAGACCTGCATTCTGATGCTGGCGCTTTTATACACTTTGTTGTGCTAGAAATAGGAATAATATTGCACAGATCAACACCTGAAATCCTCCTTGCCCCTCAATTCCAGTTTTTATTGTAAACATTGGCTTTCTTTTCTCCGCTTTTCATCTAAAATTTTAATCCCTGTAAACATCTGAAAGCCTAATCTTTGTCCTGGCATTTAGACTACTTAATTTTAGTCAAAATACAACAAATGCATATACCAGAAGATACGTATAACTTCGTATCAGATATAATCTTGCATGAATGATTAATGAAGTGCTCTTTTTTTCTTATTATTTGGCTTCATGTTGCTGGCAATCTCAACAGCTAAATGTTATGATCATTATTTATATGGCTGATGTTTCACATTTGTCCTCAAGTCTGGTTTGCTTGGGAAAAGTGGATTGTACATATGGAAAGCAATAGCTAGCCATAGTCACTGATTTACCATTTCTTTCCTTTGAAGCTTTTGCTAAAATTAGATTGGTATTACTGTTAGCTAGTCCTACAGAGTTACTGCCTTCTCTAAGACTCATTATACATACAATAAGATTAAAAAAATGTCTAGGTTGTTGAAATACTGTGGGTGTAGACTTTTTTGCTGAATTGACAAAAAGGAATCTGTACTTACATTGTATTTCTCTATGGCAATGTTGCATTGTGTAATAAGAAAAAAGATCAGTTTCAGATCCAGATATACATTCTTATAGCATTATTTTGAGTAAGCTTTATACTGAAAGAAAAAATTGTTTCTATAGTGAAGAACTGTTCGTTAGCATCCCCCTGTGAGCTTATAGCTTTAGGAATCAAAGTCCAGTTCTGTTTAGGATTCTCATATTGTTCTGACTAAATTCAAAGGTTGAATTTTACCCTTAAAATAACTTGTTCATAAAGCAATAAACTGTTCCATTGCCTTAATTACTTTTAGAATATTAATCAATAGGACATTCCTACTAAAAAATGCTTTAATTTATGTTTTTATTTATAATGACATATAATCCATAAATTTCCAAGATTTGTTCTTCAGTACACCACTGTTGCTTCTTCAAACTACCTTTCATGGTCTGTTTGATGAGAAATGTTACTTTTGCTATTGCAGAGTAGTAACAAGGATTCCTTCTTCCTAGTTGCTGCTATAGGGCTATTGAAAAAAATACAGAAGTAAACGGTGGTCATGGTGATTGCTTGCTAATAAAAGCAGATTTCTACTTAACATGGGCAACCAAAGAGCTTTAATACATTGTTTCAAATCTAGCATGTTATACTGTAAAATACCTATCATGTGACAATATGGGCTTCTTGAAATATTAAACTGATATACAACATATGTATTTTCTCAGTTAAGCAGGTTTTCTGAGGGCTGACTGTGTATCAATATATAAAAGGCTGGTTAAAACACTTTTTCTTTAGTTTGCTTTCTTATCTGATTAGGTTCTTCTTAACGCGGGCCCAGCTTTATGCAAAGTTCAAGGTGAAAAGTGTAGTTTGCAGAGGGCATTTAGAATTATACTTTATTCCTTTAATGATGTTTTTATAATTGTATCCGGAAGAAATCTTTGAATCCTCCATTCTAAGTCTAATCAGCTGCTAATTATTCTGAGCCTACAAAAACCACAATAACAAAGTGTTTGTCTTTTTAAGCCCCCAGCACAATATACAGCAGTTATTGTTTTTGGTACAGTGAGCACTTTTAAAAGCTGATTCATGTAGTGTTTAACACATCTTTCTAGGCTGCTTTTTGAATGTCAATTAGATTGAATCTGAAAATGTAATAGCAATAGCTAACTACAGGAGAGGATTTATGTATGTCTTACATCAACATGTTGACATTATACACGTGTATGAAAGAGAGAACAGAAGGAAGGTTAAAAGGAAGCATGATTTGCAATTAGCTACTGGATTTTAGTAACAAATAAGTGTAAACTGGAAAGCTGCACCACCACAGAGAGGCTTATTTATGCACTCATGAAGACTGTCAAGAAGTGTGCCGTTTATCTTTTTTAACAGAAGTTGATCCTTGCTACTTTAAACTGAAAGCCAAGATCAGTTCTGAATAGAAAAAATAGTGTAAGCAGAGGAGTAGATATATTTTGAACGTTGAATAAGGATTGAAAGCTGGAGCGAATACCTGTAATTTCATTTGTAGTCCATTTTAACTTAGTACGCCTTGTATTCAGGGCAGCACAGAGACAAGTTGCTACTTACAAAGGAGTTCATTTTATTATACCCTGATGAGATCTACAACAAGACTCTACTATGCCGGGTGAGGGAAGAAGGCCTCTCTGAGATTAAGCGTCCTTCTTTAAGAAGTTCTTGCTCTTTTTCTTTTGTATTTAAATCAGGGAGATGGCCTTTTGCTAGTGACAATCGCTGCACTGCACATAGTTGTTCAGGTAGGCAGAGCACAGGCTACTATTCTCTTTACAAACAGGAGGGTAGGAATAAACTTCTGATTGATAGAAAGTACCCTGTAACTTGTCAGAAACTCCCTCTACAAGCTGAATTTTCAAAATTGTCTTAAGTTAAAGCCTTAACTAAAGACAGTTACAATTTTTAAGGGCAGAGAATTTAATTTGAATCAAACGCATGTTTGATTTATCATTCAAACTGTATGATGTCCTTGGTCTTTATAAATATTTTCCAGGATAGCTGAAATAAAAAAAAGTCATAGCAATCTGAAAGTGAAGAATACATACAGTGATATCGAGAGAATTAAGAAGCTTTAGTTTTTGCAAGTAGAAGGAGGAAGTTTATTCTGCTGATTAGTAATACCCACTCGAAAGGCTCACACAGTAACTTAACATTTAATTCTTTGTTCTAGGTTCTTCTCTTAAAATTTTAGGTGACAGAGCAAGTGTCACAAGTATACTGTATTTAACATCACAAATTTACTGTTGAACCAGGTTCTGAACTCAGTATCTCTCCTTAAAACCAAGTCAAGACTTTAGAATTTGACCTATGCTTTATAAAAAATGCCATCTTTGGGGTGCCAATTGTTACTGCCATCTTGCTAGGGGATGGATAAATCACATTAAAATCACCAAAACTTCAACTTTTTCTGGTAATTCTCATCATAGTTTATGATGACTATATTGCACCTGTCAGTTTTAGAATGTGCATATATTTTAGCATTTCAAACGATTGATACTAAGCCTAGTAACACTGGTTATTTTTTTATTGATGATCTGATGACTAATGAGTTGACTTTGGATCTTCTGATAAAATGTATTGTTGTGATTATCTCAGAGTTCGGAAGACTGTGAGAATATCAGACAAATACAAATGTGATCAAATTTAAAGGTCATAAAATCCTGATGACGTAAAAGTGGCTGGAACTTTTGCCTAGTGGGTAAAAATATGAGAGCATTCTGACTGTGAAATATATTAAAATCAAACTCTAAGTAATTAAATCTAGAACTATTGTAAAGATGTGAAAGTCGATATATAATCTAACTGTATGTAGTGGATGGTGTTCAGCCTCCAGGTAGCCACCCGCAGACTGGAGACAGGTGTGTGGCTGCACAGAGGATGCTACTGAGAGGACTTCAGTTTGACATACCTGAGATGAAGTTCCATGAGCAGTTGGGGCAGGGATGAAAAAGAAGAAAGGAACATCTTTACAAAGCTTGGGAAAAGGGTTTTACAGGTAAAGGACAGAGAGAGGAACAGAAGCCCAAAGGTAATGATAAACAGCAGAAATCCACACAAAACTACAAAAAGTAAGAAATAAAAATTTAATGAGAATAGGGTCATAAGACATACACGAAGGATGATAATAGATCAGTCTACTGAAAATCTAAGATACATAAAAATATACTAATGCAGAAAATACAGGAATAAAGAACAAGCGCTGGAAGTCTTCCTACAAGACCAAAATATGATTTAATTGGTATAAGAGAGACATACCAATTACCCCTCTTAATTCATATGACATAAATATTACAATAAAAGGTTAAAGTTTGTCCAACAACAGACAGTGGTGTAAGGGAAATGTTCTTTGTCTGGTACATCACAATTGCTTCCTTTTGACTTCAGACTTGGATCACTAGAAGACAATAGACCCAATACAGGTCAGGTGGATGAGACTTTCTGTGAGTATTTTTTACGAGTATGTGGCAGAATTACCCAGTGGCAATTGGGGATTTTGACTGTGGATAGAGCATGCTGCAGCGATAAGATGTCCAGCTGTTTCTAAGAATGTGGTGTGAGAAGATTTGGGTACAAAACTTCAGGAAAGGATTTAGAGGGAGACACTTTTCTGGACTGATTCCAGCCAACAGAAAGATATTCACTGATATTATGAGGGCTGCGGACAACTTGGATGAGAATGACAGCAAATTGACAGAGTTCACAGCTTTTCAGAAGAGAGCACAGGGAGCAGAACAGCAAAACAAAAATAAGCAGGCAAATTCAGCAAACACTGAGATTTGAGAAGTAAGCTTAAGGGGAAAGGAGTTACGCAGAACAGTCAGTTCCTTTAACAAGCAATTTTAAAAGGAGAGGTTCAAATTATTCCATTCCTAAGGAAATACAGAAAGGGTCCAATATGGCTAAATCACAAGTTGTTTAATGACTCTCAGACAAGCAGAAAAACTAAGGAAAGGGAAAAATAGATTGGATTACCATGAACAAAGTGTGGGAACAAAGCAAAAGACCACAGAGATACAGTACACAGAGCTACAGTTAGGAGGGACACCAAAGCCTCTCTCTCTCTCAGAAAAAAAAGAGCTATTAAGTACATTTGTAATAAGATTAACAAGCAATAGCTGATATTAAAAAAAGAGAGAAAACTACTAGTAGATGATTCTAGGAAGGCAAAAAAGTTCAATATTGGCACAAAAATATTGAGTGATATAATGCCAGGCTGATAACAGAAAGATGAGCAGAAATCAGCACAGATTTCTGAAGAAGACACTGTATTTGATTTTATTCTTACAGCGGGCCCTACGGAGAGAAGGAAATGCTTTAGTGAAGTTCATGACAATATCTCATATGATGTTTTAAAAAATGAAAGTTTTTTTCCTATAAAGCCATAATAAAGTTACACAAAATATACTAGCACATCTGGATATTTTTATTTACCTGTGGTTGGAAGATGTAAAGAAAATACTTTGCAAATGTAATATTAAAAAAAAAATTACTTCTTTTCAAATTCATAACTGAGCTTCAAACAAAACAATATAGCCAGATAAAATTAATTTGTTTATCATTTGCATAATTTTAGAAGTTATCCACTTTGAATTGAGGACATCATAGAAGAAATGATCTTTTGCTTTTTCACACGTACATGGATGTGTGTGAATATGTAGCTGAAGTGGATTGTATTCCTTCATAACACTTGAGATTGATCACTATCGGAAACCTCTATTCTATTCAGTCAAGCTAGACACATTGAATTGGATGTATCGGAATGAAATTTTCTAGTGTTTGTGTGTACTTGCTGAGTAGTACTGTATGGGACAGAGAAGTTCCAAATACTGAGATGTTTTTTCTTTGGGAGAGCTGCAGCATCACGTCTCTTCTCTGGTATCAGAGATACCTGCTACCGTTTGGGACTTGTCTAAAAGAATATAGCTCCAAACTCAGGTGGCCTGTTTCACAGGCAAACCACTCAATCTCCTTTTTTTTGTGAATCGGCTTCACATCCCATTGTGCAGAGGTGAGCTGCAAGTAATTGAAATCAAGGCTTTTCAGACTTTAGATCTGCATTGGACCATGTAATTGATTTGTTGTTGATGCAGTCAAAGTCCAGCCACACCAAAATCTGACAAACTTCCCCCACTTTTTTTCTCAGTCTGCTCTCTGAAGTCATTACTCTGTCTTGATATCTTTGATGACATAAAGTACAAGGCAGAATAATGAATTGAGCCTAAGTGTTAGTTACAGCAGAAGATTTCTTTCATCATCTAAAAGATAACTCTGGTTGGGATGATTCATTGGAGGTACATTTTTCTTCTTTTTTAATTTTCCTTTAACTTTAGGATCGTAGTTCTTAGGAAAAACAAGCAAGCAAACAAAAATTGAATGCCTTTTTTTAATGTATTTGTCAGTTGGATACTCATTAGCAAACTGTATTCACTCGACCACTACTCGCTCATCAAACTCATAACAAACGTTAAAATGAATCATTTTAAATGAAAACCTTAAGATTCACAGTGGCATGTGAAAGACAGACTGTTCTGTGTTGTACTTATATCAGAAGGAATAACAGGAAAAAAAGGGGCAGAAAAGTAAGATAAATCCCATGAGAAAATATCTGACTTTCCTGTTCATCCTGTTCACTTGTTACAACTTATTTAATTTGGTATATACAAATGAGATTCAAATTATATTACCTACAGCCTAAAGCAATAAACATTTATTTTAATTTGTAAAATGGTAAACCATATTTTGCTGTCTGCTTAGTTCTGTGTTATCTAATTTTTTGGCAAATATTGACTAAAGGAAGAATTCTGTCTGCTTCCATTCTTCTTCAACATTCTTTTCTTCTGACAGGAACACAGATAAAAGAATATTAATCTTTTAATCTTTTCTTCAAAATCCAGGGCATGATCAAAATCTAATCTAGGGCTCAGAGCACACATTTCAGTTTTCTAGCTGTATCTGGAAAATTACCCATTGATTTGTTTGGCAATTTAGTTTCTACAAGATAGCTACAGTTACACAAAGGAAGTCTCTTTTGCAACTGTCAGTATTACGGATTTATATTCTACTCGCAAAAATGATTTGGGCATATTTTACTTCTTTTTGGAATAAAAAGCAATAAAACAGTTACGATCAAGGAGTCACTAATTCTGAAGCAAATTGCATTTTTCTTCCAGTGAAAGAGAGTAGAGCCAATGGTGCATTGCAGAGGTTGTTGTAGGTTCTTGGTTTCTGCTAAGACCTTGAACAGTAAGTGGTGATCTCTGTGGTTAGTGGTCTCTATTCAGAACAAGGATATGATGGTTGTCATAATATTTAAGGTACATTTTTGTAATAGGAAAACTATTGAAAAGTTCAGCATGATCCTAACACACCAGGCACCATAAAGTTCCAATACACTTAAAGAATCCAAAAGGGAAATACAGTACAGAAAATAAGAGGGAAGCTTCACAAACATTCTGAGAAAGACAAGAGAAGAGCAGAAGCCTCATGTTCTAAAGCAATTTAATTAGTCATAGAATTCTGTGAAATGTTTGATTCAGGCACTCCAAATATGAGTGAAAGTGTTGCTCTGAATTTTGTAAATGGCTAGAAGTAGACCTTTATCCAACAGACATGTAGAAGAATACTTGCAACTTCCAGTACATGGATAAACTTGTAGAAACAATTGAATGGTTCATGAAATTCCACCAGCCACTGTACTGCTTGCGTAACCCAGCTGTCTCCAATTATCCTACTCCTCCTATTCTTAAACCATTGATATACCTACTGTTACAGAACTTTCCTTACCCTACTGCACATAATGTTGAAATAGCGGTAAGAGAAAGGAGAGGTTTTTCTTCTTAGCAAGGTCAACGCTACTAGTTGGAAATAAATATTCAATCAATTTTTCTTCCTTGAAAATATTGGCATTATGCCTAAGATGCCTGTTATTATTTTGATCAATAATTTTTTTCCTAATCATTGAGGAAATGGAAATCCAAACTGTTTTTCAGTCTTCTGTTTGTGGTAAAGTTGTGTAATTGTTATTACAACATCTATTGAAAACTAGCCACCTGTCCTCCCCAAACCATAGGAAAACTTTTGCCCTATTAGTCTTTAAACAAAACACAGATAGATTATCCAACTACATTTAGGAGGAAAAGCAATGTTCAGTTTCCCACATTAAATAATTAGCAGTTTCCAACTATATCTGAGTGTGACATTTGAAATAAATTCTGTAAAATTCTACACTCCAAGGGCTTTATTTTCTAATGTGTTTGTTTTCAAGATACATTGAATTTTAGGTATTGTGAGATCTGTTGGATGTGCAAAAGTTTCACAGCTTAGAACAGCATCAAACCAGAGAATACTGCCTAAGGCAGAAACCACAAATTAAGGGGTCAAATAATACTGGCGTTGGCCCATGTGTCAGTCTCTAACAGGATAAAGCAGTTCATTATTTCATTTGAAATCATACTTAAAGCAGCTTGGAAAAGAATAAAAAGAGCAGGCTTGTATTTTAAAATGTTATTGGAGGTAGATAGCCTATTATTAGAACATATGCTTACAACTAAAAAAATTCCAAAACTGTAAAATAGCATTAAACAAACAAAAAAACCCAACAAAACCCTGCACCCTGCACTAGAGAATCTAGATATGCACACATTTTACTGAGGGCTCAAAAATCCCCAGTATTATGAAGTCTAGAATACCATAGGTGGTGTGTTCAGTCTAGTATCCTTTTTGTCAGCTCCTGTTTTCGTAGCTTTTCCTTCTGCTGGTTTAGAGAACACCATGCATTTAGTGTTTATAAACAACACTAATTACTAATTTGAAGTTAAAGAACAGACCTCCCCAGTATGTTTATTCTCTGACCAAAACTTGGAACATCTCAGAAATGATCTTACAAAACCATGTCCTACCCTAGAGATTCATAATATTATACATCTGTGCAAACCTTTAACAAGGTTTCAGAGGCAGGAGACTATAGAGACTGAATCAAATTTCTGTGTACTCTCCCTGGGGTCAGTGACAAATCAACAGCTGCTTGTTTCCATCAATAATAGTCCGTCTGCTGCTGCAAAAAAAGACAAGTTTGAATTCTTGTGATTCAGCTCGGGTGACAGAGTAGGGTGGGTGACTGGCTTTACAGATTTTGGACCAGGTGCGTTGTTGTCGGCTAAGCAGAATGGATAGTGCTGATGCTTAATTGCTGTGTACTTGCATAAGTCACGGATCACACAGTAAAAACAGGAAGAAAGATTTACAAGGTAAGTCATTCTGTTTAAAATGATCTATGTAATATAGCAACATTGTCTTGAAATTAGAAAGTTTTAAAAATAGACTAGCTTTGTGTTTCCTTATGAAAGCTGTCATTCAGCTACTGCAGTACCTGATTTTTATACGATTTTCTGCAATGTGGCTGTATTTTAGAAGGTATCAAGTCACCTGTCCAAGTAAAGACTAATGCAGTGAAAATTTCCACTGCTGATGATAATGAGATTCATTGATGTCTCCTGTTTCTTCTTTGGGGAGTAAAAGAGTGGGAGCTTTCAGAAACGCAGTTATAGTCCTCTGATTCTCAAGGGCCACCTCCAGTTTTAATAATTGATAACAATGTAAAGAGTAGTCTGTTGGAGTCAAAGTGCTTTCCTTCCCAAGCTTTTCCCTGTCCTTTGAACACCTGCCTGCTGGGTGTCAGAAGGGGTCCTTGTTTCCTGAGACTCTCCTGAAACAGTGACCTTGCTACATGGAGAGGCCAAAGTGAATCTAGTAACACTAAAATACTCCAGCAAAGCAAATAATATTATAGATAGCCTTCTACTGATATTTATCATAACTCACGTGGCTGGGACACATTGAAAAGATGATGTATACCATGCATTTCTTAAATATTTTATTTCATATTATAAATACCTCAGTGCAAAGGTGTGTGTTTGGTTTTTTTTTTAAATAATGTCTTTTATAAGGCCAATCTAAAGCCTCTTGAACTAAATGGCTTCAGAGATTCAGAATAAGAAGTTCAATGAGCTTCAGATCAAGTTACAAATTTCACCTTGCTTTCCACTATCAACTAACATTTGGTCTACCTGCCAGCTCTACCTGCCAGCCTTTTGTAAGTGTCTTTGTTACCACCAGAGGTGTTTCTGACATGACTAGATCACTCTCAATGTCATTTAGAATCTAATAATGTCTATAGGTTTATAAAGAAAGACCCTTTTTTTAAAAGTAATTAAGTATTTCAATAATTTAAAAGGCAAGTGGATAGGTCATCTCAACATGGTACGGATTAGCATGCTAAAAAATTTTCTAGGTCTGCCATAAATTATGACTTTGATCATATTTATGTTGTTAAAAAAACCTACATAATTTTATGGGTGAAAAAACCCTAATAGTATAAACCTGAATAGTGAGTCCAAGATCTGAGCAACCCTAAATACAGATCCTGATAAGATATAACTCTGTTTAAACTGACTCAAGTCCTCAGAGCTTACAGAGAAAAAGTTTCTCTGGATCTAAATAATTAGGGCATTAGAAGTTTACATGCATCTCTTAAATTAACATCCACTGTAGTTTCTGAACTGTTGTATCTGTGTATTCACAATGGGATTTGCCCCATAATATTAATGAAACAGCATTCATAACTTGCTTTAGCTTCGAAATGATCCCTCAAGTATGTGATTTCACACAGGCTGTATTTTGGCAGCCTTCTCTCAAGGTGGCAGAGGGACAGATAACAGAAGCAGTGCTCCCATCTGAAAGAAAATTTTTTATCTTACCATACAAAGGTGGAAGAACTCATGAACACTTAAGAGCTGAAATTAAAAAATCTGAAAAGCTGCATAAATTTTGAATCTGCATAACCTTATGCAGCATGTACAGATGTCGTATAATCTGCATTTCCAACTTGTTTCTTTCACTTTATTAATATCAATACTCATCCAAGTTCCAGTGTCCGTATGAGCATCCTGTGTATGTTACAGACAATACATTCTCTTTTTCCTATCCCTTTGAGAACCTTCATGTCCCATATGATGGATAGGAAAGCAGTTTATTACAGAATTAAGAATCTGTGGTTATCTTAAAGTTTAACCTTCCACATCCTTTTAAAACATAGTTGTGTCTCAAAGGCATTTGAATACCCATCTTTTGCTTTTACTTTCACAACAAAAGCTAAAAACTCAGCTAAGCAAACTCAGTAATAGATATCCTTCCACCTTTCCTTTGAAGCAACAGCTCCTTCACAAGTGGAAAGGCTGACTGGAGGGTGAGCTGGAACCTGGAAGTCAGGCATTTTCTCAGCCACATGTACAGAGCTTGCAAGGGGCAACCTAAAATTCAGTCCCTGACACTTAAAAGATTGGACCTGGGTTATATCTCAGCATGGTCAGCAAGATGCTACTTGAGGCAGCTGTGTGCTCTTGCAGCAGTGAAGGCTAACTACAGAGCAGACTGCATTGTCAAGTTGTTTGCAGTCATTCGAGTAAAGTGACTATTTCCCTAACACTGGTGCTTGTGAGACTTCGTCTGGAGAAATGTGTCCGGTTTGGGGCCTCCAACACTTGAAAGACATTGACATGGTAGAGCAAGTCCAGAGGATGGCCACCACAGTGATGAAGGGGATGGAGCACATGAGGTACCTGGAAAGGCTGATAGCAGGAAAGGTGCAGCCAGGCTCCTCTGAAAGGTACGAACCAGAAGGGCATGAGTTATAATAATTGATATTCTAGTTAAATATTGGGAAAAACTTTTTTTGATCCTTTCAAAGTAAGGGTGGTCAAACACTGCACAGGTTGCCCAGGGAGGCTGGGGAATGATTCTTCTTTGGAGATATTCAAAACTTGGCTACATATTACCTAAATTCAAAGTAAGATCTAACTTTAAAGGTCGCCCTGCTTTGAGCAGGGAGTTGAACCAGATGACCTCCATAGGTCCCTTCAAATCTAAGTTATTCTATGACTCTCATATAAAACTGCATGCTTCCTAGCTTTATAATCTTTCTCTACCAACACCCTCAAATCTTTTTTCTGTGTAGATTTATGAAAGATGTCTTTGTTTCCTTCTACTATAACTCATAGCAATCAAAAGTTTGGCATCTTACCTCTCAAAAAAGTTCCCCAAATTACTTTCTTTACTACATACTGATTTATTAAAATATATGCAAAATTGAAATTCTCAGTCATCTTCTCTTGTCAATGAAAATGTCTACAAGCCATATTCAATTTGTTCCCATATAAGCTCTTTGATTCCAGACAAGTCAGCTATCCAGGCTACCTTTTTCACCTAATTATATGCTCTAAAATCCAGAGTGCATCTTTTCCTAAAGCATACTTGATGTGATATAGATTTATTATCTGCTCCACATACAGAACAGTGGGAAATCAATGTGCACACAACTGATTCATCTTCTAATATCTGATAATAACAAAAAAAAAAAAAGAGAGAGAAGTCAAAGTACTGACCGCGCATGCATATTTACTGTCCAAAATGTGGTCTGTGCAGTGTGGAAGAGTAATAGAAGGGGTTGAAAGTTGTTTGTGAATTTTTAAGGCAAATCATCTGCTATTATAAATTATTTAAACATTTTCAAGGTCAATAGAGCTACGAAAATTCACAGCAGCTACGAACCTGTCCCTTCCCAGTCTTAATTTTCCACATTTTAGTTAGATTTTGAATCAAAACACTTCAATAAACTCCTCTGGAGCTCAGCCAAAGCTCACTGAGGTCAATGAAAATATTCCCAGCAAAGGCAAGGGGCTTTTTATCAGAACTATTACATTTAAGTTAATTGCATTGCAATTGTTACCTCGGTTCTGTCAAAATGACTTTATTTATCTGGGGAAAAAAAAATCAGGAGCTCTGGGATATGCAGAGAAATTATTTTGATAGATATTGATGAAAGAAACTAGTGTTAAGATTGATTCAAATGGCTTTGTATCCTAAAGAATGAGATGTCATTAGTCAAGCTTTGATGCTTTCTGGAAATCATTTTTATGGAAGGTACCTCTTTTTCCTCTTTTGGTTACATTAGGCCAATATCTCTCTCTTTCCCACCCCCCACCTTTCCCCCACTTTAAGGTTTACACGTGCACCCCTCCTCCTTTAAAGTCTGGTTTCTTCAATGAAGTTCTAAAGGACATATCTTTTGATGGCAGCGTTATCAGAAAAGTGGCATATTGGTAGCTGAGAGGCAGTTCAAGTGTCTCACTGCAAACAGTGTCTCAGAGAGGGAAAAAAACAAAATTCTGTTAGAGAAGCCATCGTATTTTGTATATGGATAATGGAAGAAACACACCATTAAAAATCTGTACGTCCCTTGTCCTGCTACAGCAAATAGATCTAAAAGCCTATCTCATTCCTTTCTTTTTTTTATCAAAGAGTCAAACTTGAACAGCTTCCCAGGTAGCCATAAGGGAAGGAAGGATGGGACTGGAGAAGAGGGATTATTTCGTTGTTTTGTTTGTTTTTTTTTTTCAAGACCAATTACCCTTTTGATCATAGTATTTTAAAATGTAAAGTAATAAAACCACCACATGAAATTTGGATATGATGCCACATAGAAGCTTCTCAAGCAAATTCTTAATTTTCACTGTAACACAAATATTTGACATAACTTTCACATTAAATAGCTGAGTCATGAAAGAATTGGAATTTGTGCTCAATTGGTGCTCTGCTGATGTGTAACTGTTAAGAGAATGATAGGCATGTAAAACAGCATGAAAGGAAACCTGACATTTATTTTAAAAAATATTTTTGCTATCTAGTTCTGTATATTATTCATAATATAGCAAATTTTACATAAATGAAGACATTTTTTTAAACTTCAAAAGACAGCTTTTGAATTCCCTTCTCTGTTAGAAGAAATCTCACACGGAAGCAGCAATTGTGTCCTCTACAATGGGTTTAGATATTGGAAAGATTTCAAAGTTTTTTTCTAAAAAAACCTCTTTAAGCATAATGAAAAAAGACTATTTGAAGCTTTTAAATCTCAATGGGACTATTCTCAAGGAATGTCTGCAACATTGGGGTGACAGTTTATTAACCCCTGATGTAGGACTGTGAAAGAAGTCTCTGCTGCTAGACTTCTTCCTGCTAGTCAAATTTCACTGCAATAGATAATAGGTATCTTTTATTATTATTATTATTATTATTATTATTATTATTATTATTATTATTATCATTATTATTATTGGGTTTGGCCATTTGTGTTGTCCACGTTTCTGTAGTATTGCATTACAGTCTTGAATAATGATACGGTTTGTCATGAACAGCTTATATAAGAGATATAATGCTATTTTCATATATCGTATTTGACTTCTCGCTCTAATATGACTATGTATTTAAATTATCAAATAAATTAAATTAATTAACAAAAGTATGAATTCAGGATGTCTGGGACAAAGAAGGAAGTAACAGCTTTTGCTTTTCTTGAAAATTTACTTCATTAAAACTTTTAAGGTAGCACACAGGTTCTTCAGGTATGGTTTCAGCTAGATTTTGTTTTTGCAGAATCTTGTAGGGATAACTGACCCTGTCTGTTGTCAGCATTCAGTACTGCCAGTGGAAGAAGTTCAGTTTAACTGACTTGGTCTTTTTGCTAGGAGAGTTCAGATATCCTGAGTTTGTAAGGATTAAGCTGTATTTTTAATGGTTTCCTTTTTCAGCAGATTAGGACAGATTAAGACAGATCCCCTTTGAAGGGCTTTAAACTCAGTTTTCTCTGCTAGAAGGACTATGACTATGGGAAGATGGTGCTGGGTCACTGGTGTTACAATGAATAATATTTTAGGTTTAGAAGTGAACAAATAAGACAAACCCCTGTGTTTTCCAATTGTGGCAAAGTCTGCCTGGTGCAGGAGCACAGCAACCAACAGCCTTGCAGGTATGATTTGTACACATTGATCCAGAGAAAGATTTGAATCTGTCTATTGAAACTAATGCCAGCTGTCTGCAGCACCCCTGGGACAAATACGCCAGATGGAGTTTGCCAGAACAGTATAACCATGTCCCTTCCCTGCCAATATGTTCCTTTACACCAGTGGGGCTTGGGGAAAGCACTTGATCTAACTATGTCACAGGGGAACTCCTTGGCTGGGGCTTTCCTCTTCCTTTGTCCAGAAGATGTAATGGAAAAAACAGAAAGAAAGAAAAGAAAAAAGCCAGTGACTATATCTCTGCATCTTCCCGACAATATTTAGGTTATCATCATCACCAGAACTATGCTGCAATAGTATTGCAAATAGTATTGCAAAGCTGCAAATAAGTTTTTCCTTTGTTCCTATTCTGACACTTCGCTTAGCATTTTATCAGTTAATGTAGCTTTTCTGTATGTTTCCTCTATGTTGTTTGTTTTGCTAATAAATAAGATTCCATTATGGTCTCAGTACTATAGTCTGTGATTTGATTGCTGATAAAATCCTTTATGTGTGATTTTTCGCAGGACTTAGTTTTCTGAATTCCAGAATGGTTGCACTTGAATTGCACTTGATTTCCAATTCATCAGGCAGTGGATTGTGTAAATCCACTGCTAAAGATGACCATTCCCTACTCCTTTTCACTTGCATGTACTGCACTCATTCGCTTTTAAAGGTAGTGCAGCTCTTGTGCAGGCTGAAGAGCCAGGGACGACATCCAGGTCTCTTTATCCTTAACCAGTGATGAGGTAGGACTATACTGGGCATCATGTGGTCTGATTTAATAGAGTCAGCTGTTAACACAGCCAGACCTAAATCAGTGGTTAAAAGTGCTTCCTACAAGCTCTGTTCTACTGTGCCCTTCTGGGACCTTGGCTTTCCACCTTTCTAGAAGGGTTTTTCTAAGTTTGCAGCTATTTAGAAAGCACAGATGTTGTTTCTCCTTGTCCCTGTCACGGGTGCATGGGAAGTGGTAATCTAACAGTGAGTTATTATGCTAAAAAATTCTGCTGTCTGCTTCTCAGGTGCACATCACAAAAAGACTAATCTTGTATGGATTTTCCTGTTTGTTATCACAGGCAAAACGGGACTCTGATATTCAGGTATATAAAAGTGTTTTTTCTCTTCTTTTCTTTCCTTCGTTATGTACAGTGAGAGAGAAGGATAGCTGCAATTCTTTACAGCTCTCAGGACAGATACGTTATGTTACCCTGATTGTAAGTCAATAATTTAAACTCAATAAATTTGCTTTTGAATAGGGAAGTTATCTGGTTTGCCAGTTACCTGTACCACGGGTGAGGTGATGCTCTGTATTGTAATGCCTCCAAAGCGAGTTGCCATTTCCATATCACTTAGGATATCTGTGGCCCGCAGTCAATACTGTGTTGTTAAGTTTTCTTTTCTTACTTTTTAATTATATATCCTTACAATTACATGTGCTCTGTGTTATCCATGGTTTTGCACTGTCTGGGGCCCTCCATTATACCAGAAGATCAGGAGGTGACTATAACAAGTCTGTGCACGCGCACCGAAAGCAGTAACAGGCTTCTAATAGGGACGTTCTTGCAGGAGGTTAGAACAGCAATAAATTTCCAGTGAGTCTGTCCAGCACACAAACATTTGCCTAGTGAAACAGCCTTCGCCCCGTGTTACTGTGAGGAGGGCTAGAAACCATGAAGAGCAGAGCCCTCTCCGAGGAGAACACGTTCCCGTTGCTCCGTCCATGATGCAAACAAAGCCAGGAGCTACTGCCTTGGAGCGATACATAGGCAAAGCTGCAAAGCTTCTTGAGGACACACGGTCACCAGGTGACCTCCAAGTAGCAAGGAATGGCCATAGATGGCATATTTGTACATTTACCTGTTCCTATGCATTTTCACGTTGGTATGAAAGACTCTGCTGAAGCTCTACAGTCTCAAAATAAGCCCAGCTGCCCTTTCAAGGCAAGAGGCTGCGTAACAAACTCACTCCCCGCTGCAGGCTGCTTTTAACTGATTAGTCATTAGTGCAAGCAGTATTGAGTTGCACAGCTAGTATCTCTCGCCCTATCACAATGAACTTTCCTTCTTGTAAAGAAAAATAAGCAATCTCAATGTCAAATACTAAAGTATATTGTGGAGACTTCAGATTTTCCACACTGCTGGGTTTTTTTCCTCCCTGAGTGGTAAGCTACTGGTGAACTATCTGGATCGTCTGGCTCTCTGCAGGCTATTTCTTATTGCTTCACTTTTCATTTTGAAAAATATGCAAACTTCCATCTGTTTCTGGAAAACAATCCTTCTGAGATCTATGTATGTATGAGCTTTTTGTGCTGAAGAGGCAGGATTCTTAGGACTGTGTCATTTTATGTAAATGCGTTTTGACAATAGTTTTCTGCATCCACATACTCGTCCTTACCTGCATATTATGTTTTAGGTGCCACTCAGAGTAATCACTAAACTTCTGTAGTGTTTGCAATGCAATTGGGCAGCAATGTTAAGTACAAACAAAGGCAGAGCTGATCAACAGTAAAATCTCAGGTTTCTGTTTTTAGCCAGGGTGTATGTGCTTGCGCTCTACAGCAGATGTTTATGCCTTTGAGGCAATTTCAATGCTGAGCTATTTTAAAGACAGATTATTCTACATGAACAAGTAAATTCATAATTAATTCTACTTTCAACTTTTCAAGACTATTTTTTTTGCCACTGAGGGAAAACGTGTTACTGCCTAAAACGTAAGCTGAGAGTTTATATAATTCTTGTTTCATCAGATGGTGTTTCAGTGGCAAAGGATAATGTGTTCTGACCAGAGATGGCTTTGATTCATACCTAACACTGAGAGGTAGGATGTGAGTCAGATAACTAAAGGCTGTCATTATATAACTGAAGAGATCCATGTCAACCAGACCCCATTAGAGCATGTTGCCTAAAAATTCTGCCTCTCTCGGAGACAGGTGATGTTGACAGCACTTTTTTCTCCCCTGTCTGCCCATATAAACTGTGTTTATTAATTAAGCCTGGGACAAAAGTCACTTAATTTGGAGACCCTGACTATGCAAACTCTTCTCAGAACCATCTGCCATCTTTGTTGCAGTTTTAGGGTACCCTCTTTAGGGTAAGAGAGGCCACTTTGCTGAGCAGAAATAAACAACGTTGGCAGTTCTCTGCATGCACTTGTACTTTTTCTGAAAGAATATTTTCATGGCTTCTTGTGATGCGGTAAATACGAGTCGCTGTGGCGACTTGTGATAGCACTTCCCTGTTCTGGCCTCCTGGGATGAAGTTGGGGGAAACTGTGGAATTGCAAAAGATGTCATCAGTGGTTTAGCATGTGTCCTCAGCCACAAAATGGAAGAGGTGCTGGTCCAAATGAAACTCTCTAGATTTTAGGCAGTCTGATTTAGTCATCCAGATAGCACAGGCTTAAACACCAGCAGATTTGGATGAAATGTTCTGGATAGACACAAACGGAAGGAAAAAGCCACATGGGAAAGTGTAGGCTAAGCTGCCTTTTCAGCAAAAACAGATGAGAAGCCCAGGTGAGCTGGGATGTCTCTGTAGCCCTGTGCAGGGCTGTACCCCAGGACGGTACGGCTGCACCGAATGGCACAGGGAGACGTAGAGCCAGCTGCCCTCAGCATCCCACCCTGCCGGCACAAGTACATCTCTGTTCCGGAGGTGTTGGTCAGTTCAAGTGCCTGAGTGAGACAGGCTGTTCGCATCCTTACAACTCTCGCAGCTTTGACTTTGCCTTTTTCTTTACCTCTTCAATGGCTGAAGTTTTGCATATGCTTTTTTTGTGCGGTTATTAAAGTGACGCGATTATGTTTGATTTCCTTTCAAGGGTTGTTGGTGTCCAGCTTATAGTATTTTGGAATAATCATGAAATTGTAAAAGTTATGAGAAAACTTTTAATCTGAAGAATGTGGTCTTGTGGATACAAACACACCTCTGAATGTGGCAAAGTAAGTTTGGGGTCTTGGAATAGCTGCTTCTTTCACCACATCAGTGGAAGCTACTGGTCGTGTACAGTGTTACCAATCAGCCCTTCGGGAAGAAAGGAAAAATCAGTAATGCTGACAACAGGAGCAGTTTTTCTGCATGGCATTATGGATTTAAATTTCTTTTTTCTTGCTCCAGTGTGTATATTTACAGTGTGTGTATCCTTGAGAACTTCTGTTTTGGAGTTCAAATGCAGCTTCAGACAATACAGCAACGCTTTCTGATCATCTCTCTCTTGCTAAAGTGTAAAAGCTTCTGTGTTTAATATCATATTTTATCTTTTTATAGTCTTCCAAACCTTCTATATTCTACAAATGAGGGGCGATTTTTGGACTTTATAGTTCTAATCCTCTTTTATGCAGGCCACAGGTTCTTTTTCAAATAGATGTATCATTGTCTTCCATAAATACTAAGGCTGTGTTGGTCCTAATAGTCAAATAAAAATCATATCAACTAATTTAAGACCCAGTTTTGGTGCCACTCTTTCCCTCCTGAGTGCCATTCTTCTTGTAGAATAGAAATTAGCAACCGAGGGGAAGGTGGGGGATGGCGGAATAAAGAAGCAGGAGTGGTTTTGGAAAACAAAACCTGTGTGTCACTTGGCTAAAGCAGGAAGTGACAATCAACCATATTTTATTAAATGTAAATGGAAGAGAATAAACTTGTAAATGCTGTGTTCACATAGCCCAAGGTCAATGAATGAATCTGTATCAAAGACTTTGTTTTTCATTTCAGAAACTGGTGTCTCGGACACAGGCTAATTCCTAGAGGCAGCCATTCATCCAAATGGAACTTGTAGATCAAAATGAATGGGTTTTAGTCCTTAACAGGAAAGAAAGAAAGACAAAAACTGTGTAGAAATAGCAGATTCTTTCTCTTTCCCTCCCTCCTTAAGAAGCAGCTTTTGCTTTGAATTGCCTTTATTAATTTTGTATTGAATTACATATACTGTCAAACTTCTTGTCCAGACTGCTCAAAACAGTATTTGGCCAAGCTGACAGCTATTACAAAAGCCTTTACTTGAGCCCAAATCTTCTTTTCATTGCTGCTGAAGTGCCACAGAGAATATGAAACAAAATTGAATAGGTTGCATTTTATAACTATTAATGAGCCTTCTTTCTAGGTATATAAACTGTCAAAAATGGTAAAACATTATAAAAAATCTATTGCCTATTTAATATTTCTTAGCATTGCCAGATCCCATCAGGTTTTGACAATCATTCATGTTATGTCAGTTTTAATGCTGTTGAACATGGTACAGGATTTCCCTTGGCTTTAACCTACTTTTACTATTTATGTGAAATAACTTTGCTTTAATATAAATGAAAGCTACTTTTTCCTTCTATACTTTGTCGCTTACTTTTATTTTTCGGACACATGCTATATTGCAACATTGTTTCATTTTATTTCTTGACTCAGTAATTACTTTCAAACAATTTGAATAAATTAGTATGTAGCTGAGTTGTATTTTAGATAAGAAGAATCTGAATTAGCTTGTGCAAAAGACAGACCAAGTCCCAGTTCCAGAAAGTCCTTGAGAGTGTCCTTGGTTTTAAATCCGTAAGTCCTACTTGAGTTCTATTCACTCCAGTTTGCTTCCCTGGTTTACACCAGATTTCAGCTCAAGTTTAGCAAAGCATTTAAGCTATGTGCTTAAGCTTTGCTGTTCAAAAATCATGATGTGAAAAGAAGTCAATACAAGCCAACAATATTTGCACTTGTTTTTATTTGCCTTCTGTTTTTATATGTTCTGATAATATTTTTAAATTTTAGCACAGCTATTGAGGTTAGCAATATGCTTAACAATTATAACTCAACAATTAAGTAAAAATAACTCCTAGAAGATAGTTCTTTAAGAAAAGCACATCAGGAGACTCACAAAAAGTTATGGGCACTCTCAGCATTGAGTTCTTTCGAACAAACTACTTACTGCTGAATTATGGATTATATCTAATAGCAAAATGAGTAAGCAAATGTTTTAACAGACTACTTCTGCCAGGCTAGCTTTTTCCCCAGGCTTCTCTTAGGCTGGAGATGAATCAGCTCTGGTCCAGAAACTACACAACTATGTCTGTGTGTTGCTAATTTGCTCTGCTACATCTCATTTACTGTCTTCCCAGTGTCAGAGGCTGGTGGGTCAAGCCCCTCTCTAAAATGCCGTAACTGAAGGCTTTTGTCTTTTGCATACTTAATCAGAAAGTTTTAGTATTTCACATTTCTTTCTTATTATTTTAAAGATGTTCTGTTTCTCATTAAAATCTGTACCCTATGCTGCAGTTGGTATTTTTGCAGCAGTGACTGCTTTGAATCGGCTTCATTCTCATTAGACAATGGATAACAAATCGCTATGCTGAGGAGTCTTACTAACAGTTAATGTTTTATAAATACATGGCCATTATGTATTGCAGTATGCTACTTTAAAAATAGCTCTTTTCATATCATTCTTATGGTACAAAAGGGAGAATAAAAGGTAATTATGTGATGCTTTACAAATCCGTATTTAAAGTGATTAAAAATTGGGATGATGTTTTCCATTGTGAATCTTCTTAGTAATGACAATCAATAATGAAAATACACAAAGAAATGGAATTAAGTATTCCACATTCTTTTGCATATCCTGTTTTTTCAATTGTCTAAATAATAGCTTAGTTTTTCAATAACATTTTTTTTGTATTTTCTTCTCTTTCGTGTTGCGGTTAATTACTTTTATAGTGATCAAAGAAGCCTAGGAATCTTGATTTACAAGTGCTAAACTAGAGAGTTTACTTCTCACAGTTCTGATTCTTCTGCGATTATGGTCTGTAATGTTACCAAAGACTTAAAAGTGCTTGTGAGGCTGAGGCTTACTTTCAAACAGAATGGAAGCTGTGGGAAATATTGGAAAGACTGAGCATGAACAATTAAGTTATTCTACCAGCATAGGCTATAATCCTATTGCTTCTGTGTATTGGTTACAGTCTTCAGGTCTGTGAGCGTAAGCTAAGTATTTAAAAGTCAGATGTTAGAAAAGGGCTTCTGCCAGCTCTCCATCTCAACACTGCCTGAGGGTGGGATTTGTTTGACCTAACTCCAACTGTCAGAAAATTAGGTGTCTAAAAAAATATCAGTCACCTATTGTGGCACAAAGGAGACAGCTTCACATGCACAGAGATTTATCGGCGGGGTCCATAGCTGGTGGCATATATTGACAGTCCAAGTAGCTTTTGGGGAAAGATAAAAACAGAAGAGGAGAGAGAGTAAAGGGAAAGTGAACACGATCCCTGGCGGCCATCGGGGGAGAAAAGTGGCGAGCTCCACAGCTGAGCCCTGATCCCAGCAGCAGCAAGTCCTTTACCTACATACACAAACTTCGGTATTAACTATCCAGACTTCTTCAGGACCTGCTCAAACTGTCACTTGTTTATGGGGATGACGCTGTTAGTGCTGATGGAAGCATGCTTTGGGGGTAGGTGCCATAACAGGTTAAGCTGTTTGCATGCATTTTCTGTGGTCCACTGACTAACCAAAGTGCAGGGAAAGGATGGAAGAAGGGTGACTGGCACACTGGTGGCAGTCGTTTCCCATAAGAACGTGCTATAACAATAACTTTGAGGCTTGCAGATGCAAGGATGTGAGAATAGCAATGGGAAAATACCGTCATAAGGCTTTGGGAAAGCCCTGCCATGATGACTTTGATGAAAGATTTGAGCTGTGAGTGAAAGGCAGGCTTCAGAGTTGCAAGTAGAAGGCTCCTGGTGATAAAAACCTCAAAGACACTGTGCAACACTACCTTGGGAAGGAACGGACCACCCCAGGGAGATGCCTGTCTCCACTGGCTGCAAAGGGATTCCCATGGAAGTTTGTTGCTTAGCTTTTAGTTACTGCGAGTTGAATCCTACTCCATATACGTACATCTGACAGCAAGATACTTTTAATATGAAGTTATATATCTGCCTTCAGGAATCCTCATAGGCCATGCTCCTGGTAATACTATATTTTTCTTGGTATACTTATAGCTATCTTTAACTTAGCAGCTTTTAGTAGAATACTCTTATTTATATCAAAATGACATATTGTGTAAGGAATTGACAGTCTTCTAAAATGATCTGAGAAAATGGCCTTGTCCACACTCAGCAGTTGCAGCACTTCAGCTGTGCCAGGAAGCTGAAAAAGGCCAGTATGCAATAACTGAAAATTATGCCTAAATATTTCAGCAGCTCATGTTGTTATGTCATCAGTTATATCTTGCTTATCCAGGCTTATTCCCATAGGGTTTAATGAACGGCTTAGAGTGGTAGTACTTCAGTCCCATTAGCAGCTGGAGAGGTAAAACAATTTCAGTAGCAGGAATCCCTTTCATCACAGAAATAGTAACACTGGCGCAATACGTCATGTAGAGCAGGGCTAAGAAACCATTGTAGGATGATTTACTGACTACACCACTGGGGTTTTTATTCTCTTCCCAGCCTTCTACCACCTGCTGTATCCAGTTTTTAAGTTGGATTCTTCCTTTGATGGAGCATCACTCATGCAGATCACTGTCCTGTTAAGGTTATTCTGATATATTTCCTTTGTATGACTCCCTCTCTGAAGATCAGGCCCTTCACCCATGTCTACAAGGTTGAAGAACTGCCTGCTATTCTAGCTATGATCTCTAGTTCAGGAGTGAAAGGACTAGCAGGAATAAAACTAGTCCCCAGGCTCCTTAACACACAGTACCTCAGTATAGTGAACTGCCTTACCTGATCCCAGCTCTGGTACTGCTCATCTCTGATTCACTGAAGCGGCTGCTCTCATCTTTCGGCGGGTGCTACATTAATCTGTAGTTCATACTACGCCATCACAGATCTACAAACACACTGATGCCAACACACAGTTGCATCCAGGAATGAAGGTCTGACGGTCAGGTTGACAAAATCAGTAATCCACATATCAATCACTTCTATGTGATTCAGTGGCAGCTTCTATTCCCAAGAAGTATAGATATTCACTGTTTCTATCAACAGTAAGACGTGTGCTTGATGACCAGCAGTAAGCTTGGCTGGTTTTGTCTGAAATGTGTAGATAGTATCTTCAGCAGTCATGTAGTACCACTTTTTAAAACATTTTTGTCAAATAGTTACCAGTTTTGCAGGTATAAGCATTTAACAGAATAATATTTTTTGACAGCTTAACTAAGTTTGAAAGCATCAAGCACCAGCACTTAGATAATGACATTGGCAGGAATGTTTTTACTGCATTAGATGCCAATTAAATTACTGATTTCATAATTACAAATCAGCATGTTACAGTGGATAATTAATGTTGTCACACTCAAGCTGAAATACTTTATATAAGCATAAGCCTTTCCTCTGTTGATTTGCTAATTCAGGAACCAGAAAATATTACATATCATCTTTTAATATTTGAATACATATCTTTTAGGATTCCTGCTCCTGCCTGCAGCCATAGCAGTGCGCTGTGCTATATAATGGCTCAATTTAATGAGTGTGGACAGTGTTCAGAAGGGATGTAATGATCTCCAGGGAGACAACTATTCATATAAAATTAAGACTAGATTTGGGGGCAAAAAAACCCAAAACACTTAAAAATAATTGCCAGATTTATCACTTTACCAATAAGAACACCTGTTAGAAGGAAAGGTGGTTGGCAACTCACAGCAGCAAGGACTTGGTGCAGAAAGTTTTGTTTGTTAATGTGGAGTTGCTTTAAATCATAAAAGAGATGGCGGAGAGGTAGTCCTAGAATAAGGTCTTCAGTCTTATAACAATGAAGCATAATGTCCCCAGTCTTCTTGGCTAATTGAACTTAGTTGTAGACAAGCTGATTGTTTTTCCATTGATTAAGTCACACCAATAAATGTATAGACAACCTGACCATAGAACACAGGGCAAACTATAGATTAAAACAGTACTGTCCATCTTTCAGCAGAAAATAGGGTCTGATTTTTATTTTTTTTCTCAGAAATAAAATAGCTAATGATAGTTGACCATGTTTCAGCACAATAATGCTACTTGTAACCACAGATGTGTTCTGTTGATTTGGGCTAGGAAGAGGGACGCAAAATCTCCAGGCCATTCCCATCTTCAAGGGGTTTAAGATCACAGCTCCCCCCACCAGGAGAGCACTGTCAGACTGATGGACGTTCTCTGTGAAAGCATCTTCTAGCTCTCTTTTGTCATTGGGTCACCCTGAAACCAGGAATGCAAAAGTGGTGGGGCTAGAAGAAGAACAAGTACAAGAGACCCATTTCTGGTTTAAAACTGAAGACACTCTTGCTATTAGCCAGATACGGGGTTCCAGCCTCTGCTCTCGGAACTCTTTCTGCCTCTGTTATTCAGTATTGTGGTTTTAAAAATAGACCACAGTTGCTCTCAGAATGGTCATAAAAAAGAATCAGCCTCACATGGGCCTATCCAAAGTTGCACATTCTGGTTTGTAAGGGGATCAGGCATGCATGGAAGCAAAATATAATCAGAAGTTGCTTTAGGCCACTGTTTGTCTCACCACCTACAGCTTCTAACGCAGCCACCCTGAAGCATGCCTATCAGTGTTGCTTTACTTTCCCAGCTCTTTCATTTCTTTAGTTTTCTTTCTTTACCAAATCACAAAATTCTGGTCATAAAGTAGAATGGCTTTCCTGACTGCTCAATAGGATCTTGAACCCTCCAAACGTTGGGTTTGAAATTGTGGAATCAAGAGACTGTCCAGTGTACATGGCAGTGGAGAGTGGCATCTGCTGACCCCATCATTCATATTTACACTAAAGAAAATCCAAGTAAATACTTTATGATGTTATAGATCTAAAAAGATGTGATTTTATCAGTTTATGTCTTTATGATAAAAGTGTATGAATTTAAAAAGATAAAAAGTGAAAATAAAACTAGCCTATTTTAATGTAATTTTTCAGTACTAAAATAGGGAAAATATTATATTCTTGCAAAATTTCTGTATTTTCTTTATCAAATATAGTGGAAAGGTAATTGTGATGCTTGTGGTAAACAGGTATGATACAATGACTGATTATTCCCATTTTTCTACATACATGTACATTGTCTCTTTTTGACATTAATGCAGCTTTGAATATTTAGTTGAAATAATTAGTCCTGGTTTTTTTTATGCAACTAATAATTTTTTAGTCCACAACTTTTAAAATTGAAAACTAACCCCATTTTTGTTTATTGAGACAAAAGCAACACTCTCTTTATAAATATGTATATACAACCAAAGTTAATCAGTTCACTGTTCTGGAATTAGCTGACTTGTTTGCCTTGGTGTGTCGCCAATTAGCAGGAACCCAGGGATACTGTCAGCTGACAGCTGGAAAGAGATCCCGAGCTCTGCAGCATACGGTTTGCTGTGTTGTACAAAACCCTCAGCTCATGGTATTAATGCTTTAATATTACTTATTAGAATTTTCATCAGCAATCTGTCTGCTACTTTTTAATGAGGAATACATTCTGCTAGAACCCTGCAAGGAGCTGTTTTTCTCAAAATCATAGTTATTTTGGTGCTTGAAAAAGCAGCTATTTGGTTGGTATTCCTAAAAGGGGTTGGTGAGGAGAAAGTCCAAATGAGAAAAATCACAACAGGTAAACAGAATGGGGGTGGAAAGGAGGAGAAGGAAGGCATTTTACTGTTCAGAGAGCTGCATAATTCAGAATGATTTCTGAATAGAACACCTTTAGAAGGTTATTAAAGGGGTTTGTCCATGGGAATCTGGCTTTAAAAGAAAAATACATACTTTAAGAACTAAATGCTGTTTATTGCTTAATGTGGTCATACTTCTGAAGTCCAAAAGTGGATTCAAATATTTTTGCAATAAACAGTTCTGAATGGTTGGCTTTTTTCTAGCATAGAATATACAGGCACAAATACAGTCTACTGACATAACAGGTACAATATAGAACCACAGTTTGCTTCTTTTGAGTTTTAGAATACATCATAGTTGTTTTCCTAGTCTGTTTATACTTGAAAGGCTGGATAAATAAAAAACAAAATCACCTAATAGGATCAGAAAGCTAAGCCCCACAAGAGTGAGCAACAATGAAGGTATGTAATTTATTTTCCATCCTTAACTTCATTCTTCTCTAGAGAAGAATATGTTCTAGAGAATATATCCTCTATATATCCTTACATATATTTATAGAGAGAGAACGCCATTCTCCTTGTATTTCGTATCTGATTCGTGAAAGCAGTGCTAATGTTGCACACTCCTGAAGTCCCTGCCACGACTGGGAAGGAGCATCCACTCAGAAATTATGGCACGGGATGTGGCTGGAGTCATAAATACAAGAGCTCCGTGAGAATTACACATAAACAATTCAAGATTAGTATTGATCTATTTTTGCATTATTTACAGTTGCCCTTGAGTCCACGTGCATAGTTTTAATGGAGCTTAGCTGCATTAGGATTCAAGCTAAATATCACATTAGAAGCCCCCCCCAGGGAGAAAAGCTTTCTGAGTACAGTAATAATGGAAAACACATATCTGTGAAGTGCTAAAGATGACTGTATAACCTCCTGTGTTGGCTGCTACATAGATTAACGCATGACTGTGCAAAGTAATAGATATTCGTTGATAAGGTAGAAGTAATATGTGTAGTTAATGGACTAAAATTAATATTGCCACATTTCTTCCATTGTCTGGAGAAGTTTCATCACTGAATTAAAACATTAGGAGAATAATAATAGAAGTGAAGAAAACTTTTTTCCCAAAGAATTTTGAAAACAAAACTGTGATGGGAGTGAACGACCTTGCATGTTACACAAGCTTAAATAGGCTCCCGCTGGCAGCGCGCTGTTGAAGGGCAGATAACAATCCCGCTGTTTTCGTCAGGGATTGCAATGACTGTCACAGAGTTTGTCATGTGCTCTCTGTGGGAGCAGCAGCAGAGAAGAGCGCAGATTTGAAATCAGTGTTATCTGTCAATAAAGAGACTTCTCTGCGACTTAGAGTATTTTGAAAGGTACACATCCTTCATTTGAGTTTTGGCAGTTTGAGCAGGTCCACAAGCAGAACTGCTGCGTCAGCACTTTCCCTGAAAAAGCTACACAAAGACAGTTACGTGGCCTTAGGAAAAAACGTATTTGTCCTGTTCACGGAGGAAATGACCAGGTGCATGGGTGCAGCCGGTGCTCCACAGAGAAAGTAGGGTTGTATGGTAGCAGCAGTTTAAGGTGGCAACATTGGTGTCAGCCAATGTTCTTGATGGGGCAACTGGAGATGCGGTGCCAGCACCTCATGGTATCACTTTTTTCCCAGGCATGGCCTGGCTTTTCTGTATGCCAGCTGCAAGGATAGCAGTCAGCAGAACAGCCTGATTCTTTACTATACGATGTTCTCCCTTACCCAGGATAATTTTCTTTCACAAGTTATGTTGGCTTTAGGGGGCAATAGCTGTTCCAGTATAACTAAGGGCAGCTCCAGCTTCCTGGGGAATCCAATACCCTGAGTTACAGATACAGGAAAAAGGCAAGTTCATTATTGGGTAAGAGCACAGGACTTGCTAGCATGGGATTCATTAACGTTTTTAAATAATGGATTGTTACTGAACAAATATGTATAATACGAAACAGTGAAATTAGCACTGTATTTATAATATCATAACTGAAAAACAAGTAGAAGACAGTAAGCTGAACAGATCTGTCATTTGACTCAGTAGCAAGATACAATTAGTGTGAGTGTTCGTATAATGACCTCTCTTGCTTAAAGCAGAGCCTTTCTAGCCCTGTTTGTTTGCCCTACCTTTCCAAATCTTGTAGCCTGGGACCTTGCTTCCTACAGATCATAGACCTTGATGCATTTATACTTCTCGAAGATTAGATAGCAAGGAGAAAGTTGAGTGTTTCAGGATTTTTTTTCATTTTCATTTTTAACACAAAGTTAATGATTATGAGTGAATGTAGAATTTAGGTATGTTTGAGACTGAAAGCTATATATAACATTTGGACATTCATACTGATACTTTGGAAAAAGATTCAGATCACGTTTCAAACAAATAAATTTAGGCATTCACATATAGCTGTCCAGATGAACTAGGTGTCTAAGCTCTCACAATTTTCAATAGTTCATCAGTCAAAAGCTTAATACAGTCATCCTAGAGAGCTACCAATAGGTGTTTACAGCAGTCAAAAGCATCAGCACTGGTGTAAAAATATCCCCTCCTTGGCTGCTTAGCCTATTCTAATGCTGCTTATTAAAGATCTCCTGCAAGACTCCACCTGGCACCAAAGCCCAGAGGGACTAGCCCTTGTTTTTTAGAGCTATGGGGGTTTTTTTGCCAGAGCCAATAGAAATTACTAATAAAACTCAACCTTCTTAAACAGAAGTTATTAGGTGTCAATTTGTGAGAAGAGCTATACTATTGAGATACACTGGTGCAGGGAAAAAAATATTCCATTAAATGTAAGGGCTCAAGAAAAATAAGTTTATTCTAAATAAGCTTGTCTAGTACAAAAATGTATTTCTGTCCATATTAAAAATTAACTAACTGCTCAGAAGGTTTAATAATGTTTTGTGAGGTTTGAGTGTTCTCTGATCTGCAAATATTCAGCACTTAGCCTTCAAAGAAGTGGCATGTCGTGTCACCCAGTATTTGGGTAACAAGAGCACTGGGACAAAAGTGTGCCTGGTGCCTGTGTTCCTGGAGGGAGGCCGTGGAAGGAAAGGAGAGACATGATAGGAAAGACGGTCAAAAGGCAGCCTATTACTTTTTAGGTAAGATTATCCTCTTCTGTAAGGTTTAATTCTGGTCCCAAGTGCCTAAGACCATGCTGAAAGACAGAGAAGGAGAAAAAAGCTACAGAATTTGTATATGATGGTGGTATCCTTGACTTGAGACAATGCATTTACTTTCAGCAATTTGGAGGACCTGAGGCGGAACAGCACATTTGTGTCTAAACCAACAGGTTCTGCTGAGAAAGCCCGAAAGCATGGCCAAGGCTACGCTGCTCCCTGAGCCAGCTCGAACGCTTCTACATCATGTTGTCCAACACGTACAACTCCAAAACTGTCTTTAGGCAGGAAGTGGAATGAAGGAGATATCTCTCTGTATCCTCTGCTTAAACAAGCCCCTTAACTTTATGCAGGTTTTCCTTCCTGGAAGCCACATCAGCATTTTACTGGTTGCTCCATCCTGGAGACATATGGCAACAGAATCAGCTAAAAGTCCCTAGAAAGACAGAGAAAGATCATGAGGGAGTGATACTGGTCCCACCACTATCACCACTGTGTTTTTAAGTCAGGAGAGTTGAGGCTACTTTCTGCTGACCAGGCTGTTCTACAAGGCAGCAAAGTCTGTCGGTTGCCCTCACAGACCTCCCAGGGCACGTGCTCACCATCAGCCTTCGTTTCTGTATTCCCTGAATGTGATGTGGAACCTCAGCCATGGTTCAGCCTTCCCTCATCAAGCTGAGAAGCCACATTGCTATGAAATCATAAGGGTCTAACTAGACAGGGTGGGAAAATATAAGTGTTTCACAGATATAGGAGGTTAGTTCTTCTTTAGATAGGAAGATCAAGAAAAGTATTCCTATCAGCTGATGCAATAGAGAATTAATTTCAGTTCAGAGTTATGTGAGAGTTAGCTATGATTTGTGGCAGAAATTATTGCAAAATTAATTTTAACACCCCAGTCTATGCAGATATCAGTTTCACTTTCTGGTTTGTTTTTCTGGCCTTGATGCATTTTTGCAGCCTCTTTTCTGTTTGATCACACATTGTCGACTTCATTTTCCCTTCTTCCTCAGTGCTCGCTCCCTTGTAGGTTTGTTGTAGTTTATTGTTTATATGACTCAGCTTTGCGCACACGTCTGTGCCCAGTGCAGCAGCTTCTTGGTACAGGTGTTGACCAAAGACTGTATTCACACAGTTAATACTTTGGCTCTAAACAGGGGTTTTTTTTCACCAGTGGGCAGTGCTGAAGGTCTAATCTTTCTTTTTCTCTGTTTAATCTTTGTTGCTTTGTGTAAAAATATTGTTACACGTATTCTGAAAATGGGTATCACTGACTTCAGTGTTACTGGGAGGACTCACAGTTACTAGTCAACAGTTAAAGAGCAATTTTAGTATTGATAATAATTTAAAATTAAGCACATGTACAGAAACAGTATAAATTCTTACAGTGAGTGATATTTTTCTCTAGGAATAGGTCAGAGATGCAAAACATCCAAAAAGTGTACTGCTAGCCCTTCACAGCTGGCTTTTCATACTGTATTTATTGTTTTGTAAATAGGCAATAACACTTGCCAAGTGTTCCATAAGAAGACATGAGGGACCTTAAGGATGTGTCATTCTTGTCAAAATCATCTTTCACTGAGATAATTTTTTAAATTAGTCTTTCATGCTCCAAGCTTAAAGCTTGATGAAGCAGTTCAGTTCAGGGAGGTGCCTTGCTTAGAAAATGGACTCCCTTGGTTTAGATGATTAATTGTCATCACAGATTTTGAGGTTTTTGCACTCATCATATTCCAAGCTCCGTGGAAATTCTTTGAAGAATTCATCTTAATATGTTTTCAGATTGCATTGGAAACCTATAATGTTACCTTCTGTCTTTAAAAGCCGACAGGTTATGGATTCCTTTCTATGAATTTTTGATAAGGTGGTCCAGAACAAGGGAAAGAAGAAGTAGCTATCTGCCAGCTAATCTCATGAAGTCTGTATTCACTGTTTAAATGCTTTCTTTGTAGAGCTAAACCAGATCATGCAAAAACTCCCAGCAGATCCATGAATAAGAAATACATTTTGGCTTATATATTATTTACTGCTGCAAAGCTACTGCACTTTTTACGACAAAATAAATCCCAGTTTATTAAAAGAAGAAAAATTCAATGATGGAAAATTTTTCATTACTTAGTTTCATCATTCAGTTCTGTCCTGTATGCAAGTGTCATATTAGACGAACCAAACTTGCAAATCTGCATTTTTCTAGCAGCTGCTCTTGGAACTGAGGTTTCCCTTGGGACAACGGAGAAGAAATCCTTGGGGTCCTGCATGCAATTATAGATGCACCTGCTGGATCAGTCCGGCTCCCCTGGTCCATGGACTGTAGGTGCGTGCTGCCATGCAGCTCTGTTTCATGCCACCCAGCCTCTTTGGAGCTTCGTCTCCTTTTTGAAAATATGAATATGTATAAAACAGTTCCCTGCTTGGTGCAGCTTGAGTGGTGGACAAAGCAGAAGATTGCATATGGGTACACAGCACAGAATATATTTGCTTTATCTGTACAAGTTGCATTTTACTTCACCATGGTAGGCTTGCTATGCTGTATTTCTGGAGCCTACCTATTCCACACAAAAGTGTCAGTTTTCTTCCTGATGAGAAAAGCTGAAATAACTAGAATACTGTTCCCCTAGTATTTATCTGCCTTCTGAAGATATGAAAGCGTGTTCAGAGAATATAACAAAAAGGTAGATAAAATGCAAGTGATATTATGGAACTATCACCAAAAAAAGGTAGAAACAATTCAGTGATGCTAATCTTGAAATCCAATCAATCCAGCAACAGTACTGAAAGAAATGCTGGGGTTTTTTTAGTCTTAATATTTTCTCAGAGATTCATAGCAACCTTAAAGGAAAAGAGAACAATTATTGTTCTTTTGAGGGCACATACAATAGGACACTAAAATGTAAAAATGAGTTTTCTGTGTTGTGTAATATTATTCTGATAGAGGAAAAAACAGTTTAGGTTTTGGGTGGGTTTTTTTAAACCTATGATTCACTAAAGAATGTCTTACAAAGTCCCGTATTACTTGTTACAGGCGCTTTTTTATGATGATTCATAGCTGTGACAATTCAGCCTATTGTTATCAAAACCACTTTGTGCAAATGCTCTGTGCTCCTTTTTTCCACTGACAATATGCAAACCCCTTCTTATATCACTCGGGATGTTCCGCTATTTGAACTTTGAAATTTCTAGCTTCAGTCATCTGTTTAATCAATACATTTTATAAAACAACAATGCTTTAGGGTTGTTTTCTGCTGTTCCAGGCACCACTAGCGTAAGGAATGACAGCGGTTTTGTGGGTTTAAGTTTAAAACAGTGGTTTTACTAGCTGTTGCGGAAAAGTGCAATTATGTTTCTTTTGTGTTTACATTCTGGATATGTTACAAAATGACTATAATTATGTAGAAAAGAAAGTGATGATTATATGGTTGGCTTTTTACATTTCAAAACTATAAAAATATTATAACAACATTACATGTCTGAGTTACTCTAATAGAAAAGTGAAGGGTACGAGTTTCCTTCTGGCCTTCGATCAGGCTGTTTGTAGTATATCTCAGGTCAACCTCTGTAGGTTGTAACCACTGCAGTAAGCCCTCCAGAATCTACGTGATGAGCACAGTAGATGAATTAGGCACCTAATAGGAATAAAAGAAAAATAGCTTTGGAAATATCATCTTTGTATAAAAGGCATTAAATTAGCAAACAGCTAGAACCTTTGAAACACTGAAATGAGGCCGAATTGGTTTATCTGGCCTGGCAACAACCAACTCATTTAAATCTCACCCCCAGTTAGATTTTGATCACTGACAAATTCAAACAAGAATCTTCTTTCTATTATTGATCAAGAAGGAAAATAATGTAAGCAAACTGGGTATGTGTGTAGTTTTACCTGTTGCCTGGACAGGCAAATAGGTTTTTCTTGCATAGATTACTTTCATAGATTGCTTTCTTGGATAATAAAAGTTTTGCACCAGTGACACTGGTGAAAGAATTTTTTAAATGAGAAATACTCTTTGACCTGACCATGCTGTGGGTTCCAGCTCTATCAAGGTGCAAGAGAACGACCAAGAAGAGAAACATAGTAAAATGTTTTCTTTAAATAGAGTCATAGCTGTGACACCCAGCCGTGGTAGATTCCCAGCTTCTGAACCAAGCAAAGTGAATACCTCTGACAAGTGGCAGGCAAGTACACTGGGTGCCTGGGGCTTTGCTCTCTTCAGCGGAGAGAATAAGTGTCCTACTTAAAATTGCTACAACCTAAGGAGCCTCACTGTGCCTAACTTTTGAGTCCTAGATAGGGGGATAATGTCAAATAAGTCATCCAACAAGTGCTTTGTTTGGGAAATGGAACCCAAAAGGAAATTTTAGAAATTTGTATCTTTAAAAGGTTTTTTCAATGGAACTCCTGTTTGAAACCTTTTTTCTTCTCTCTTATCAGCTTAGTTTTCCCTGTGAGCATAGAGTTCAAAATTTAACTGGGCAAAAAATACAGAAAAGCTTCTTTCCTAATGTCAAGATAATCTCTTAAACATAAAACCCAGAGGATAACGATATGGATGCTACCTCAAAAACTGGGTCACTCATCACTCTTCTTAATAAAAGTTATATTCCATTCTTAGAGCACATCAGAAAAAACATAGTACTTTGATAGGAGTAAAAAACCACTGCTAAAACAGCAGGATGGATTTCAAATTATTTTTATTATTCCAATCCACCTTGTTTCTCTGAAGTTTTGTTCTGCAACTTTTTTGAGGCATGAGCCAAGTAAACTCTCTTCTACTATTCTTTCTTCCTAAAAGCTAGTAACTTTATTTGTATCTGGAGTCATAAAACTGCCTAATATCTTTCTCAATTACTGCCATGGGTTTTCTAGGCAACTGAAAACTTTTCCAGAACACCTTCTATGTTGCCCTTTCTTCATCTCTAAGAAGACAGTGATTATCTCAATCTATATTAACTAGAGGCACAGTGGTGAATTTCTTATGCCCTCCTTGCACTTATGCTCTGTCTGGCTCAGGGTGTAGGTGCTGAATGTACTTACATGCTAATTCAGCACTTTGCTCCCCTGGAGAAAAGCTAAATAAAGTTTGAAAGTGGGGGGAAAAAAAGCATTTCTTTGGTAAATGAATGCAGCAATTTTTAGGTCAGACCCTCATTAGTGGAAATCAATGTATCATCATTGACTTCCATGGAGCTGTGGCAAATTACATCAGCTCAGAGCCTATGTGCAGGGATGATATTTGCATTTGTTGAGGCTTTGAACAGGAGCTGTAAAGCTTTCCTATGGAACAGATTTGTTGCACTGGGAGTTCTTAAGACTTTCTGTTTGGAGTGTTTGGAATTTGCTGTTTTTCATATTTTCAATAGTGCTATAAAGTATATTACTTGTTTGGCTGGGATTTCCTTATTAGCAATGCTGAGAAGGAATTGTTTTGAATTAGTGTGAACTGATACACCTCTGTCCATTTTGCACATTTTAAAATTAACCTGTTTGATCAGAAACATGTCTATAGAAATTAATTAAATGACCACAGCTATTACACATGAGTTCTTGAACCTGAAAGTTTGTCTATGCAAGTACTCATTTGAGAGGTATAATTCATTTGCATAAATATATTTGCAAATAAGTTTATTCTTTTGCCTTTCAGCAAAGCTAGTTTGAAAAGTTTAAAATTTTCATCCCCTAAAATACAGGAAAATGTTTCTCCTAAATTGTTTTCCTTTTTTTGACTATCTCTAATTTCAAGTTTATTTGATGGCAGATCATCATTGTCCATGTGAGTCACCACAGGGCTTATAACTGGTGGGCAAGCTGAGCTTCAGAAAAACACGAGTGGAGGTTATTTACGTGCTGCAACAGCGACAAACCCAAGCGCACAGCTATCTATTCTGGAGAAATAAGGCTTAGGTCCTTTGAACCGCCTGTCCCAGAAGTCTGTAGAGAAGACTATGAAAAAGGAGTAAGCACTTTCTGGACACGGATCTTCTCAGACATTGATTTAAGAATTATTCTTTCTGTGGACTCCTGACAGTAGTCCTTCTAAATGGAATACACTTGGTAGATTAAACCCCTTTCTCAGACATCCATCAGTCCCTCCCTGAGACCGTACCTGCTCAGGGCAGGGTTAGAGGACACAACTGCAAATATGTCTATGACTAGTCAGTGTTTAAATCAACTCTACCTGTTGCCTTTCCCATTGCCTTTATCCTGAAGCTTCAAGAAAACCAGAGGTAGCAGTGGAAAATTTGCTGAACGTCAGTAGTGTCACTTTAGCCTGAGTGAAAGGGAGCGTAAGAACCAGAGCTGATGTTGGCATTTCGGTAGACCCACACAACTATTCCCGTTTTCTGGCATCCAGCTGCCTCTGACATCCATTGCGGTCTCTGCTGCTGTGTGCAGAGTGGGCCTTAGGATCTGGGAAATGGCCATTGATGATCTTTTTGGGTCAGGCTGTGCCAGATCAACCCAATCTGCCAGTAACCCATAGCTGGTGCGTTATGCAAAATTAACTTAAGGGGGAATTGTAAGAAAACAAAGAGAGGTCTCTCTCCCTAAGCACTTGCTTTGAAAAGACGGTGTTTTGCTGATGGTATTTTGTTTTGTGTTTTTTTCAGTGTTGCTGGTGCTCTTGATTTGTTTGTACGCACAATGATATTTTGTGGTCTTTTGTAAAGCCCAGAGCCAAGTGAGCACATAAGAACCTCAGTTTTCATTGAAGAATGAATTAAAACAGACCTCATGTTGTAGGAAAAATAAAACCTAGAAAGCATGCCCTGATTGTACCGAGAAGGCTTGGTCACCAGAAAGGGATAGAAAATAATGCCTCTTTTATCACAAGGGGGGAAAAAAAAATCCTCTTTTCTTATTTTAATTCAAAGGAGGTTTTTCAGCTGTGGTTGTTTTTTGTGCTACCGCACTGGTGAGAAGTCCTAAGAAAATTTATATTCTGCATGTCTTTAAAGGTCATACAGTAGTAGTACAGTAGTACACATGTGGAGCTAAATCAGTGCTCTTCTTGTCCAGCTTGTTATTCTGGGGTGAGGGGCTAGCTGAGCCCCTGCTTAACTTCTTGCACCCCATTTGCAAGCTCTCTGTGCAAAGTATTCATATTAACCCAAGTGGAAGTCTTTTACTGGGAAAGGCTCGGTAGGCTTGCCTTTAAGTCTTCTTGGCTCCATCATCTAACTCGTAGTTTCATAGATTAATTAGGAGGTTATGGCTGCAAACTAGAGCTGAAAGAGCAGATATATTGGCCAAGTTTTGTGTCTAGACAAACTTCCTATGCATCCACAGAAGCTCCATCACAGCCCGCTGAAACATTATCACAAGTGGCATTATTTCAGTCTGTTTACAGTTTCTGCTCATTTCAAGTTCTTGTGTTGTTCTTACCACCCCGGTGCCTGAGCACCCTAAGGATGTACACTTAAATTCCAAAACTGACATGCATGAGAAGTAATGTGGTTACTCACTAATGTTAATTGGCTCCCAAAAAACCAAAAAGTTTTTCAGATAGTACTGATCTTGATGTTTAACAGAAATAGAGAGTAAAATATTCACCAAAGTGAAAAGAAAGTCTTTTTAAGCATTCATCTTCCTTTCTCAGTGAAGAAGCTTCTGTCACTCACTTGCCTATCCTTGATGATCTTCATTTATAATATGCCTCTTTTTCAATTGTTTTCCCCAGCATTCTTATCAGTTTCACCTAATGAAACACCACAAGACAAAGACAGCAATTCTTGGTGGTCTGTTCTAGAGGATCTGCTGGTTTTGACCAGAGCTGGCAAACACATGTGCATAGAAAATATGGCAAGTGGGAACAGCTTAAACTGTCCCTGTTTTCATTTCAATTGATTTCTCAATTTTTAATGAAACAGCCCCTCTTTTGTTGAAGAAAGATTTTTTTTTTCCAAAACTGTCTAGTTCTTAAGCAGCATTGGATAAAGATGATCATATGCACATGTAAAATTGAACATCAAAGTTAACTCTGTATTTTGCTGGATTGATACTGTTCTCATTCTTCCAGGTAGCACAAAGAGCAGCAGATTACCTTAGAGCAGATTGTAATTCTTTTTTTCTTTTTTTTTTTTCTTTTTCATGAGAAGGGATG